>NC_023749.2:20833357-21143175 GCF_000499845.2 Phaseolus vulgaris
GAAACACTGAGGACTTTACTTCCTCACATTGCCCCAGGGGTTACATCTTCTCGCCCCCAGAAACACTGAGGACTTTTACTTGCCTCTACATTGCCCCAGGGGTTACATCTTCTCGCCCCCAGAAACACTGAGGACTTTTCCTTTCTCGCCTGCACTCGCTCGACGGCGAGGTCTTTACTTGCCTCGGACGCGCGCGGGGCGTTGAGGTCTTTTAACTGGTGCCTCCGATCGCCGAAAGACGATGAGGACTTAAAAACTTAACTGATGCCTCCAATCGCCGAAAAACGATGAGGACTTAAAAACTTTAACTGATGCCTCACAATCGAAAAAACGATGAGGACTTAAAAACTTAACTGATGCCTCCAATCGCCGAAAAACGATGAGGACTTAAAACTTTTTAGAAAGCATGCAATATCTTTCTTGCCTTAAATCACGTATAAGTGACAAGGTCTTTCTTCAAAACTTTTGGAAAACAGCAACATGCAATCTGAAAACGCCTTATACTTCGAAAACTCTTCTTTTATTGGGTGGCCTCATTAAAAACCCTCCTTAGGGAAAAAAGAGTGCCCCCTTCAAACTGTTTTATCAGAGACATTGTAATATAACTTTTGTGTTTGTCTTTACTTACAAAGCTCTTAACTATAGTACAACTTCAGGTGCGTGGCGTTCCAGGTGCGAGGGATCGCCCCTCCTTCCAGCGTCTCTAAGCGGTAGGCCCGTTCCCGAGCGCCTCGGTTATTCTGAACGGTCCAGTCCACTTGGGACAGTTATTCTCCATCTCGTACTGGTGGGCCTTCCTCATCACCAGGTCGCCTTCTCTAAACTGCCTTGGCATCACCTTCGAGTTGTACTTCGTTCAATCCTTCTCTTCACCGCCTCAGCCTTCAGCTCGCTTCCTCTCCCTGACCTCATCCAGTAGATCCAGGTTCAGCCTTCTCTCTTCATTCGAGTCTTCCTCTACAAAGTTCTGGAATCTCGGCGAGCTCTCCTGGATCTCTACTGGAATCATCGCATCACACCCATAGACCAAGCTGAACGGGGTCTCATGGGTTCCTGACTGCTCGGTGGTGTGGTACGCCCAGACTATACGGGGCACCTCCTCAGCCCAACTTCCCTTGGCTTTTCAGCCTTCTCTTCAAACCTCTCACAACACCGATTAGCTGACTCCACCTGGCCATTTGTCTGAGGTGCTCGACGGATGCACACTTGTTGAATTCCCACCCTCGGCAAGCTCTTCAACAGGTGGCTTGCAAATGATCCCATTATCCGACACCAGCGTTTAGGCACTCCAACCGGCACACGATGTTCTTCCACACGAAACCTTCGATCTTGTGCGGTGATCTGGCCACTGGTTCTGCTTCGATCCACTTGTGAAATATTCAATCGCCACCACCAAGTACTTCATCTGCCTGATCGCCAGCGGGAAAGGTCCCAGGATGTCGATTCCCCAAGTATGAAACGGCCAAGGGCTATAGATCGACTTCAACTCCTCGGGAGGCGCCTTATGCCAATCGGCGTGCTGCTGGCATTGTTTGCAACATTGGGCATACTTCTTGCAATCTTCTCTCATGGATGGCCAGTAGTACCTGCACGGAGAGTCCTCGCGGCCAGAGCTCGACCCCCGACGTGGCTTCCGCATATACCTTCGTGGAGCTCTGCCATATTCTCGGCTCTTCTCGCATGTATACCATCCAGGAGCGGGTGAGTGAACCCAAACCTGTCAGATCGCCATCAATCAGGGTGTACTTGCTAAATTCTTCTTTACCTTCCTAGCCTCAGTCGGATCCAGCGGGAGAAGGCCATCCGCCAGGCACCGCTTGTACTGGGATATCCAAGTGTCTGGCTCATGGGTTAGCGCAGACCTGCATCACGTTCACCTTCTCTCCCCGGCAAGCTCTAATTCTCGGCGATCCTCAGAGTTTCTTGCGTCAGGGACTTATGGCTCTCGCGGCTTTCTCGTCGACTTGCTGATCTGAAGGACCAGGTGATCTGCCACAAATGCTCTCGGCGTCTTCAAAGTTCTTGAATCACCGTCCTCTGCCTACCCCCCTTGCCTGAACTGGCGAGCTTAGCCAGCAAGTCAGCTCGGGCATTCTGCCTCTGGGTACATGCACTACTTCGAAGGAGGCAAAAGAAACTCTTCAACTCCTGCACATATTCCAGATAGGCCGCCATTTGTGGATCTTAGCCTGGAACTCGCCTGTTACTTGCCCTGTGACTAGCAGCGAGTCACTCTTAGCCATCAGCACCCTAGCTCCCATCTCTTGGCCAGCAAAATTCCGGCGATCAGCGCTCATACTCCGCTTGATTGTTACTGGCTTTGAAGGCAAACCTCAGAGATTGTTTCGATCAGCACGCCGTTGGGTCCTTCCAATATGACTCCAGCACCGCTGCCCTGCTGGTTCGACGATCCATCCACCGAAAGTACCCAACGGAAATCGTCCCCTTCAACTCGCGTGCCTCAGATGAGAGCTCGACCACGAAATCTGCAAAGATTTGCCCCTTAATCGGGCTCGAGGCTCATATTTGATATCAAACTCTGACAATTCTACTGCCCACTTCACCATCCTTCCTGCAACGTCAGGCTTCTTCAAGACCTTCTGGATGGGCAGGTCTGTCATCACCAGTATTGTGAACTATGGAAGTAGTGGCGCAACCTCCTCGCCGAAATACCACAGCCAGCGCAGCCTTCTCCAGGGCCTGATATTCGTTTCGGGGCCCTGCAACACCTTGCTCACAAAATAGATAGGCTTCTGAGCCTGATCTTGATCCTGGGCGAGCACCGCACTCACTGCCCTCTCAGTTACAGCAAAATACAACCTGAGAGGGGTTCCCACCAGCGGTTTGCACAGAACCGGCGGGCTCGCCAGATACTCCTTTAGCTTGACGAAAGCTTCCTCGCACTCTTTCGTCCAAACAAACTTATTGTTGCGCCTCAGGCACTGAAAATAGGGATGGCCCTTCTCCCCGCTAGCGGACACGAAGCGGGACAGGGCTGCCATCCGACCTGTTAGCTGTTGAACCTCCTCACCGTAGCTGGGCTCCTCATCGCCAGGATGGCGGCACACTTGTCAGGGTTGGCCTCTATGCCTCTTTCAGTCAAGAGGAAACCCAAAAACTTCCCAGCTTCCACGCCGAAAATACATTTCTCTGGATTCAGCTTCAATCTGAACTTGGCGATCGTCGTGAACAATTCCTCCAAGTCGGCAACGTGCTTGCTCTTTTCCGGCGAGGTCACGACCATGTCATCGACGTACGCTTGCACATTCCTTCCCCAGCATCGGTGCAAGTACTCGATCCATCAGCCTCTGGTACGTGGCCCCCGCGTTCTTCAGCCCAAACGGCATCACCTTGTAGCAGTAGCACGACCTCTCCGTCATGAAGGCTGTTTTCTCTTCGTCCATGGGATGGATCTTAATCTGATTGTACCCCGAGAAGGCATCCAGGAAGCTCAACAGCTTACACCCCACAGCACTATCCACCAGGGCGTCTATGCTTGGTAAAGGATACGAATCCTTTGGGCAAGCTTTGTTCAGGTCAGTGAAATCGACGCACATGCGCCATTTCCCGTTACTCTTCTTCACCAGCACGACATTCGCCAGCCATTCAGGGTACTGGACTTCCCTGATGTGGCCTGCAGCGAGGAGCTTCTGAGTTTCATCTCTAATCGCCTGCCTCCTTTCTTCGTTGAATTTTCTTCTTCTTTGCCGCACTGGTCTCACCAAGCTGTCCATCGCCAGATGATGGCACAGGAAGTCGGGATCAATCCCGGGCATGTCCGAAGCGGACCATGCAAACGCGTCCAGATGCCGCTCAATCACCTTGGCGATCTGGTCCTGGAGCTCGACCTCCAGAGATCTTCCCAACTTGAAGATTTTTCCCCCGATCTCTTTCTCGAGCCACTGCTCGACAGGTTTTGGCCTGGATTCTCGGGCGATCACCGCCCTGGCGATTCCCTGTTCTCTCGCTTCCTCAGGGCGATTCCGCGCCTCTTCCTCCTCCAGACCAGCGTTTCCCTCCACCAGCTCAACGTCCACCATCTCCACGTCCCTTCCGGCGTCTCGTCCGCTACCGTCGATCTGGGCTTCACACCGGGAGGCGGGGTGGTTGTTACATAACTCACTGATCTCTTGTTTTTCAGGCTATTCTCATAGCACTTTTTCGCTTCTTTCTGATCAGACTTGATCGTGATCACACCCGTCCATAGACGGCAACTTTACCTTCATGTGCCGAGTCGACGGAATGGCGCCTATCCTGTTAAGCGTGGGCCTTCCCAACAGGATGTTGTATGCCGAAGGAGCGTTTACGATGAGGTACTTGATTTTCTCCGTCCTCGAACCAGCCTCATTTGTAAACGTGGTTCTCAGCTCAATATATCCCCTGACCTCCACCTGGTCACCAGCGAACCCATATAGGCACCTCCATAGGGCCTTAGCTGGTCAAGGGGTAACTCCAGCTGCGTGAAAGTCGACCAGAACATCACGTCTGCCGAACTTCCCTGGTCCACCAGAATCGGTGGACCTTCCTTCCCACCACAACCAACGAAATGACTATGGGATCGTTGTCATGGGGCACAACGTCCCGAAGATCCTGCTTGGTGAACGTAATGTCCACTTCCGGCGAATGATCTTCAAACATATCCACTGTCATCACCGACGCGCGTACTTCTTCCTCTGCGATGCGGTGCATCCACCACCTGAGAAGCCTCCTGCGATGGTGTGGATTTCCCCGTGGATAGGCATTTCGTGTTGCTGGGCTTCTCCACCTGCTGGCTGGGAACTCGACGCTCCCCCGTCCTCCTATCCAGCAGATAGTCATTTAGGAATCTGCTCTTAACCAGATCATCGAGCTGATACCCTAAGGACAAACACGAGTCCAAAGTGTGGCCAAAGCCCTGGTGAAACTCGCACCAGGCGTCTGGCTTTGGTCCCAGCACCTTGTCGCCCACCTTCTCAGGCGCTTTCAACCTGGCAGATATGTTGGGAATGGCGATCAGGTCCGCTAATCCCATAACAAACTTGTGCTTAGGCGGGCGATTGTATTCCCGGCGTGCTGGTTGCTGGCGCCCCTGACTCCTCCCTTGTTTCTCCTATCGTAAGGATGGCGAGTCCTCTGGTCCTTCCTGGCCGCCGCTGCTGTTTCCAGCACCCTTTGCGGCTGGATTCTGGTCTGGGCGCGTGGCCTAGCGGGAGCCACGCTCCCTCTCTTCTCAGCGACCTCACTTTCGTCGGCGATGTGAGCCACCGCAAGTCGCCTGACCTCAGCAAACGTTGCAGGGTGAGCCCTGATCAAGGCCTCGCAGAATGGTCCCGGCAGCACGCCCTTCTTGAATGCATAGACCAGCATTTCTTCATCTTTGGCCGGCGATCTGACCATCTGCACTCCAAAGCGATTCAGGTAGTCTCTGAGGGACTCTCCCTGGTACTGCTTATATCAAACAAATCATAAGACACCCTGGGCGGTGCCTTGTTCACGATGTATTGCTCGACGAAAACCTTCGAAAACTGCTGAAAACTGGTTATGTGACCGTTAGGTAGGCTCACAAACCACTCCAACGTCGTTCCCTGGAGCGTGCTTACAAACATCTTGCAATACACAGCGTCTGACCCTCCCGACAGCATCATCTGCGTATGGAACGTGGTCAGATGGGCCTCTGGATCCTCCACGCCGGTAAAGACAGCCTTGACAGGGACCACGCTCGTAGGAATGGGCGTGTCGGTAATCGCCTGAACAAAAGGCATAGGGAAAACGCGAGGTGGCGATGACGGCGCCACCTCTTCAGCAGAAGAACGCCCTTGCTGCTCCTGAAGAGCTTGACGCAGCTCCTCAGTCACCTTGCTGAGCTCCTCATTCCTGGCACGAGAGGCGACCAGGTCCTCATGCATTCTCGTCTGCTCTATGCGTGAGGCTTCCACAGTTGCCTGCAACGAACGCACCATCTCTGCCATCTGCGCCATGGTCATGGCAGCGGCGCCTTCGGCAGCGACGGGCGCAACTGGACTTGAGTGATTGCTTCTCATTTTTCTCATGAAACTCAGCGAATCACAGAATGCAGCGAACAACACTTACTTTAGCTACGATTGAGTCAGCGATCAATCAGAGAAACTGTGCGAAACTCCGGGAGAAAACTCAAGAACACCGTAAACCTTCAAAGAAACTTGTCACTTCACCGAACAAATCGCGCGAAAACAGCAGGAAAACCTTTCTTCACCGATCGAAAACCCAAACGAACGGTGTAAAACGCGAATTCACCGAACAAATTTCAAGCAAACAGCGAACAATGGTTGCACCAGCACACAACCACGCAGAAAACTTCGAAAACCTCCAAGAACTCACGCTGTGGATGGGAGCAAGTTTTACACGGCCCCACGGTGGGCGCCTGATGATCCTGCCTGTTGACCAGAACGCTGGAAACTGCCTCGTCAAAGGATCGACGCGTGCACCGCTTCAAACCTCCGTTCCTCTACGAGATCCACCTCAAGAACCTGCAAAAGAAACAGGGCGGCGCCGCTGCGGCCGATCGCACTCCAACGCCCAAGTCAGTGACCAAATCACCAAATACTAAGAGAACAAGAACCGTGCAAATCCTCTCTCACAGTCAGTTCTATAACTCGCAAGCGTAAAGAGTATAATCTGAACGTGCGTACTTAGAAAGTTCGTTGAGAACTCTTATATACCTGGTTACTTTCTCTCTCCTGGCAGTTACAGACTTGGACACGTGGCTCGTATCCAACTGTACACGTGCCATCATCTGGAGCCTCCTTGACTTGGGCGCTGCTTCTACTCTAGTTTTACTAAGTTACCTATGCATGGTACTGCCCAGTACATAGCCAACTTGAGAATGCGATCTCTACTGGAACTGGCGAGTTAGGGTACCTTCATACACCTTCCCTGTGGTCTCGCCGGCCGCCTTCATAATCTGCTTCTCCTTCACCTTCGGCGATGTGCTTTCTCTGGCGATCTCCAATCGCTTGGTCGCCTGAGTTTACATCTGGCGACTTCATCTTTAACCCGGTGATCGCCTATCTTGGTATGCTGGAGATCGGAACACGCTAACTTAATAACTGGCGACTTCACGAGCCCCCCCGACTTCCTTCCCTTCTGCCAACCTGGCGCCTTGTCAACACGCCTATACTGTAGCTTGTCGCCATGTCATCACTTCCGACTACCAGGGCGGTACAGGATTTGTTGCTTAGCCCATTTCAATCGGTAGATCCTTTGTATTTTCGTTAATTTTCTGTTCTTGGCACTGTTCTTGTGTTTCCTGAACTGTTCTTGAGTCGTTCTTGGGGTTTGCTTGCTGTTTTAGAGTTACCCATTCATTTATAATCATTTCTTGCGCTACAAGTTATAAATCTTGCATTTTGAGTATGAACCTTTGTTTTGTTGTTTTAGAAACTCTTTCAATTGCCTCTTAGAACTTGATCCTATTCTTGAAAGTATCTTGAATACTATGAAACCAATGTCAACTCATCCCAAAATAATAAAAGGTTCAAATGAAATCACATCATGCCACACCACTTCTAGACTTACCCACTTTTGCAAACCCTAATCCACCAAACCCTCTGACAGCACCGTTTGCGCTATCCACTCCGCACAAGCCACCTGGTCATGCATTTACAAAGAAGCACGTGACTTTGTCTCCCGTGGCCGCTCCACTTCCCATGTCACCCAACCTCCAGAACATTCCAACCACTTGTGACGCCCTTCCAAACCCTAATCGTGGCCCAGATCCCACAAGCCCACTTAACAGTCGTGCACCTTCAGACTTTGAGGACAAAGTTGAGTGTCAGGGGAAGACAATGTTAGAGAAGAGCCCAATGTCCCTAGAAGGCTCAATAGACAAACTAAACAACCTTTGTGGATGAGGGACTTCATAATGAATTAGGGTAATACTGATAATAAATGTTAATGGACTTTTGAAAAAACCCAAATTTTGTAATCTAAACATCACTATATAAATGATGTTGTTTTCGAAAATAAAGGAGAGAACCTTGTATTCTAGTATTAATTCCGGAGTATTAGTTAGTAAGGTAGCTATTGTGTGGTTTACCCTAACAACTTGTGCATATGTTTGTTATGGGACATTTCTTCTCCATACCTTCTTAGAATTGTTAATTTTTTTCATTTATTTTCTACCCAACACAGCCTCTTTTGTTTTCTTCAGTTTTGGATCTTTGTCAAGTTTGTGATAGCACCTTCTCATGGAGCCTATACATTCGTGTATTAACATACAGTTTTCTGTTTCTAATCTAAATGTTATTCAGACTCCTTTCTAATTCCTCCGGATTATTGATCTCTTGGAATCTCACAAAGCCAAATGTATGCCCTTTGTTGTTCAACCTGTTTGCAATGAACACATCCTCCACTCTTCTCCACCTTCTAAAAATTCTCCACAAATCATATTGACCAAAGTTGGAAGGGAAGTGTGAGAAGAAAAAATATAGTCGTGTTGCCGGAGTTCCTCATCGGAATTCTTCAAAACTTCTAACCTATACACATTGTTTCACGTTAGAGTCCATCCTTTATGTCGTTGTTTTCTTCATTCATTCATTAATAGGGTGTTCCTATACTTGTTTGAATCACGTAGTGAATCGTGATAAAATTGCATTTGGGTTTTACCAGTAATTGGGTGAAGTCATGCAACCCGATTTGATAAAAATCCTAAATTTACTTTTTTTTTAGTGTGAACTAAGAGAAAATAGATATGTAATGGTTTGTCCATGCTTTGCTCCAACCATTAGCATGAACTAAGTGGAATAGTAGGGAAAACGGAGTAGTGACAAATTGTGAACAAAAAAACAACGAGATAGTGATCATGAACTAAGCGAGTAGCCCTTTTAACTTCTGAACAACACATATTATTGTTGGGAAAAACGGGTAATTTTCCCACTAAAACAGAACCCTAACAGAGCTACCCGACAAATAATATTGAATAAATAAAGCGGAATAATAAAAGAGATAAAGAGGAAAAAACACACCCGAAAATTGTTAACGGAGTTCGGCCTGTTTAGCCTAATCTCCGAGCACAACAAAAACAACTCACTTTTATTATTATGGGAGAAGATATTACAAATTGGGATATATAACAGTGAAGGAGGAGAGTTTAATTTATAACCCTCAAACCTCCTTCCCAAACAATGAACTCACCGATGTGGGACTTGGGATTAAGCCAAAATCAACAAATCTCCATCTTGGCTTAATTTCAAGTCCCACCTAATACAAATATTCTCAAAACATAACAAAAAACAAACTTTGCAGTGCTTCAAATTTGCGCCTCCGGGCGCCAACTTCAAATGTGCAAGATATTAACCAAGTCTAAACAATGTTCAAACTTGGCCCTTGTAACCACCTTGGTGAGCATATCTGCAGGATTCTCCGTAGTGTGAATCTTCTGGAGAACAATCTCCTCTTCTTCGAGAATCTCACGCACAAAGTGATAGCGAACATCAATGTGCTTCGTCCGTGCATGAAAGACTTGATTCTTTGCTAAATGAATAGCACTCTGACTGTCAAAATATAACTCAAGTTGTTTCTGACCAACTCCCAAGTCTTTAAGCAACCCATGAAGCCAAATTGCTTCCTTCACAGCCTCTGTAATCGCCATATACTCTGCATCTGTCGTAGACAAAGCCACCGTAGACTGCAAGGTAGACTTCCAACTAACTGGCGCTTTTGCTAAAGTGAACAAATAGCCAGTTGTAGACCGTCGCTTATCCAAATCACCTGCATAATCAGAATCACAATATCCAACTATGCATTGACCAAGTGATTCATCTTGCTCAAATGTCAATCCAACATCTAAGGTATTTTGGAGGTACCGTAGAATCCATCTCACAGCTTGCCAATGTTCCTTGCCCGGATTATGCATGTACCTGCTAACAACACTCACAGCCTGTGAAATATCTGGTCTTGTACACACCATTGCATACATCAAGCTTCCAACTGCATTTGCATATGGGACTTTCGCCATGTATTCTCGTTCTTCATCAGTCGTCGGAGATAAACGGCTACTCAATTTCAAATGAGGAGCAAGTGGGGTACTTACAGGTTTTGTATCTTCGTGTATACCAAAACGTTGTAGTACCTTCTGCAAATATTGCTTCTGTGACAGCCAAAGTTTTCCCCTCTCCCTGTCCCTGTTTATCTCCATGCCGAGAATCTTCTTGGCTTCCCCCAAATCCTTCATCTCGAACTCTTTACTCAACTGAGCCTTTAACCTGTCAATCTCAACTTGGCTCTTTGCTGCAATCAACATATCATCAACATATAAGAGTAAGTAAATGTAGGAACCATCTTCAAGTCTGCGCAAATACACACAGTGATCATATTTGCTTTTCTTGTACTTCTGATCCTTCATGAACTTATCAAATCGTTTGTACCACTGTCTCGGAGATTGTTTCAGTCCGTACAACGATTTGCTAAGTTTACAACCCAATCTTCTTTACCATCAACTTTGTATCCTTCTGGTTGAGTCATAGAGATTTCCTCCTTCAAATCACCGTGTAGGAACGCAGTCTTTACATCAAGTTGAGCTAGCTCCAAATTCAACTGTGCTACCAAGGCCAACAAAATTCGAATGGAGGAATGTTTAACAACTGGAGAAACTACCTCATTATAATCAATTCCCTCCCTCTGAGCAAAGCCTTTAGCAACCAACCTTGCCTTGTAGCGAACATCTTCTTTATTAGGAAATCCTTCTTTCTTTGCAAATACCCATTTGCACCCAATTTCCTTCTTACCTTTTGGTAATTGTGCCAGCTTCCACGTCTTGTTCTTCTTCAAAGATTGCATCTCCTCTTCCATCGCACCTGCCCAATTACCACTCTCTGAACTCAGAGTGGCTTCTGGGTAAGTGGATAGAATGTCATCAACAACTGGAAGTGCATAGGCAACCATATCCATGAAACGAGCAGGCTTCTGAATATCTCATCTCTGTCTTCTAACTGCAATTGGCGCTGATTGTTGTTGAGATTCTTGGGTAGGAACCTCTTCCTCATCTGACTCTTCTTCTGCCATAGGAGAGTCACTTGTGGTATTTCGTGTTGGGATCACCACTGTCGGCTCAAACTCCACCTGCTTCCGGGCATACTCCACCTATTGCAGAGTACTATCAGCTCCTTCTGGATTTACCTTCTTTAACATGGCAGATTCATCAAAGGTAACATCCCTGCTGATAATCGTTTTCTTTGCCTCTAGACACCACAAACGGTATCCCTTCACTCCAGGACTAAAGCCCATGAAAAGAGCTTTCTTTGCCCGTGGATCCAACTTTGATTCAATCACATGATAATATGCAATAGAACCAAAAACATGCAAAGAATCATAATCAGTTGCAGGTTTTCTAGACCATACCTCTAACGGGGTTTTGCCATCTATAGCAGAAGATGGCAAACGATTGACGAGATGTTGAGCGTATGTCACAGCCTCAGCCCAAAACTCTCTGCCTAACTCAGCATTAGACAACATACAACGAACTTTCTCCACGAGTGTCTTGTTCATACGCTCCGACACCCCATTCTGCTGTGGTGTTTTTCTAAGAGTGAAGTGCCGAACTATGCCACAATCTTGGCATACCTTCAGGAACGGATCACTCTTGTATTCTCCTCCATTGTCTGTTCGGAGAACCTTAATCTTCCTTCCTGTCTGGTTTTCAACTTGAGCTTTCCACTTAAGGAAAATTTCAAGCACATCATTTTTGTTCTTCATAGTAAACACCCAAACTCTCCTGGAAAAATCATCCACAAAAGTGACAAAATAATGCCTACCTCTGATTGACGGAGTCTTGGCAGGTCCCCACACATCTGAATGCACATAATCCATAATACCCTTGGTATTGTGAATTGCAGTGCCAAACTTCACTCTTTGTTGTTTTCCCAGAACAAAATGCTCACAAAATTCAAGTTTGCAAGCCTTCGTACCTTTCAACAATCCCTGCTTGTTAAGAATTTGCAAGGATTTCTCTCCAGCATGTCCCAACCCCATATGCCACAACTTCGTTGCCTCAGCATCCTTCTTAGAGCTAGAAGTTGTTGTCGCTACTGTCCCCACCACTGTACTACCTTGGTAGTAATACAAATTGTTCTTCCTCACGCCTTTCAACATCACCAGTGCTCCTGAAGTTGCTTTAAGAATTCCATATCGCATCATCACAACCAGGCCTTTAGATTCTAAAGCCCCGAATGAGATGAGATTCTTCTTCAACTTTGGCACTGATCCGATCGGTCATCGGTAGTCGATGACGTCAGCAGCAGAGGACCACGTGGACCACTCGCAGGGTGACACGTGGACCAGGTGACAGAGAGATCAGGGAGACGATCGCCAAGAGCGGTGATCGGGGGTCCGTAACCAAGTGACCACCGACAGATCAGGCGGCAGAGAGGTCGGGGGACAGATCACCCAGAACGGTGATCGGTGGTCAGTAACCGAGTGGCCACCAATAGACCAGTTCTCATACGAACGCCTGGGGGCAGAACGCGAGAAGTAATAGAGCACTGATCAGTAATCGGGGTCTCGTGTTACACGCAGTTAAACTGGGACTGAGGTTCCCAGCGAGAGCGTTACGCATGAACCTCGCATGAGCACATCTCAGGGAATCATGCGCGAGAGTGGCCTGAGGGAACTAGTAAAGCAGTCAGTGATTGGTGATTCCCTCAACCCATTACGTACGTGACACCGTGAAGGGTAAACCGTTTACGCAGAGAGCAACGTTTGGTGAGTGTGCCTAGACCAGCCACACCTGGCGTTCTCCTAAGAGTATGCGATTTACCCAGATGAAAGAAATATCCTAAGTTACTCCGCAAGGGCGTAACTTAGGCACACAGAGAGAAGCGCTAGAGCCCTTCCAGTAAGTGACACGTGTGTGGTTAGATGTGAGTTGCATGCCTCCACGTGTCATCATCTGAGAGGGGTGCGGTCCAGATAAAGGTGCACTCCGTACCACTACGGGTATAGACAGGCGCAGCCAAGCGCAGAGACGCGCAGACACGCACAGACTCTCACGCTCTCATTCTACTGATTCTAGAGGTACGTTGTCGCAGAAAAGCGTAACAGGGTTCTGACACATGCCAGAAAAGCATAACAGAATTCTGTTAGGCCCAGATACAGAGAGAGACATAAAATAGAATCAGGAAGAGATTGAGGGAGATACGAGAAAAAAGAGAGCAAGAGTTTTTCGCACACACTACTAGTTTTTCTCATTTGGTGGTTTTGTGGTCTAACTTGATCGTCGGAGTGCAAACGGCCGCTAGAGGCACCGTCTGTGTGTTTTGCAGGTCAAGCTTGGAGACCCAAGAGAAGGTTCTGAGGGTGATTCAGCAGAGGACATAGTCGCGTAGACGGGACAGAGAGTGCTACGAAGCGATTCCTCCACGTTCGAGTTGTCGGCAGGATCATTTGGCGCCCACCGTGGGGCCCGAGTGAATCGTGGTCCCATATACACCACAGTTTTTGAAGCTTACCAGAGTTTTACCAAGTTCTTTGCTAGGGAAAGATGCCAAGAAACAGACAACCATCACCTGCACCATCTGCTGACGAAGGAGCTGTGACGATGGCGCAGGTCCTGGAGATGGTGCGCACGCTGCAGGATAACGCCGCAACGTCGAGAGTTGAACAAGAGAGGATGCAGACGGAGTTGGCTGCGTCGCAGAGTAGGAACGAGGTTTATGAGAAAAGAGGAAGTGCTGCACCACCAAGACCGCGTGGAGGGCAAGGGAAACCGCAGCAAGCAAGGGTGCACGAGGCCAAGGAGGGAAAAAAAGGTGAGGGAAAAACTTCGTCCCTATGCACCAGGCAAAGATCAGAGCAGGGGGCGTGCAAGGGAGAATAACACACCCCCAAGATACAATTTCATGGTGAGATTGGCGGATCTCATCGCCCTTCCTGCTGTAGCAGCAAGACTACGCGTACCGGAGAAGACTGATAAGGTACTTGGTAGAAAGAAGAATGAGTGGTGTGAGTTTCACCAGGCCTTTGGCCACACACTTCACTCCTGTTTCGTGTTGGGACACCAACTGGCAGAGTTGGTGAAGTCTGGGTTCCTAGCAGATTACCTGCGTGAGCCGAAGGGTGATCGCGCGTCGGGATCCCAGGCTGGAGAACAGCAGCATGAAGTCCCTGTGCACGGGGAAGTGCAAACAATCGCGGGAGGCTTCTCTGGCGGGGGATGCACAGCGTCACAAAGAAGGAAGTACGCTCGATCGGTCATGGCGGTAGACTCGGTAGACGAGAGCCATTACCCTGAAGTAGATATCGTCTTCAGGAAAGTTGACCTACGGGACGTTGTCCCGCATGATAACGACCCTGTGGTCATTTCCCTCATCACAGCAGGAAGACGAGTGCACAGAGTGCTCGTAGATCAAGGAAGCTCGGCAGACGTCATGTTCTGGCCGACGTTTAACAAGTTGCATTTGTCCCCCGATCAACTGAGGCCGTATACCGGGTGTCTCTATGGTTTTGCAGGAGATCAGGTAGAGGTGCGGGGATACATTGAGCTGAGGACAACGTTCACTGATGGAACGACAGCCCGCACTGAAAGGATAAAGTACTTGGTGGTGAACGCCCCTTCCGCCTACAATATTTTGTTAGGGAGGCCAACCCTCAATAGGTTGGGAGCAATACCATCAACGAGGCACATGAAGCTGAAGCTGCCGTCGATGGAGGGGACCGTAATAACCATCAAGTCGGATCAGGCTGAGGCTAGACGCTGTTATGAGAACAGCCTAAAGTAGAAGAGAAGCGTATGCCACGTCACCACGACACCCCCACCAGGTGTGCGCGAAGAGCGATCAATGGTTAGGGAAACACAGGGTGCTCAGAGGATGGAGAACGCTACGGTGGGGGGCTCCCAGGTAGCTCAGGTGGAAGAAGAAGAGGAAGGCGCGATCGCTCCTCGCGAGTCAGGGATCGCGAGGGCGGTCATCGCCAGTGAGAGAAGGCCCCACCCAGCTGAAGGATGGGTCGAAGTGGACATCGGGGGGAAAAAGTTCAAATTGGGGGGATCCCTCGTTGAAAAAGAGCGAAAGTTGATCGCTGGTGTGATCGAAAAGCACATGGGTGCCTTTGCATGGTCAGCGTCCGACATGCCAGGAATCGACCCCGATTTCCTTTGCCATCGTCTGTCGATGGATCCTAAGGTTCGACCTGTGCGACAAAGGCGAAGGAAATTCAACGAGGAAAAGAGAAAGGTGATCCACGACGAAGCGCAGAAGCTCCTTGCTGCGGGGCATATCAGAGAGATCCAGTACCCCGAGTGGCTAGCGAACGTGGTACTGGTTCAGAAGGCAAGCGGCAAGTGGAGGATGTGCGTGGACTTCATTGACCTCAACAAGGCGTGCCCCAAGGATTCTTACCCTTTACCCAGTATAGATGCCCTAGTTGATAGCGCATCAGGGGGAAAGCTACTGAGCTTCTTGGATGCTTTTTCAGGGTATAACCAGATCAGGATGCACCCCATGGATGAGTGCAAGACCGCGTTCATGACGGAACGGTCTTGCTATTGCTACAAGGTCATGCCATTCGGGCTAAAGAACGCGGGGGCCACCTACCAGCGGCTCATGGATAGGGTGCTCTCGCCCATGCTAGGAAGGAACATACATGCATATGTAGATGACATGGTGGTTACGTCCCAAGAGAAGAAGCATCATGCAGCTAATCTGGAAGAACTATTCACCACCATCGCCAAGTACAAACTGAAGCTCAACCCTGAGAAGTGTATTTTTGACGTGGAGGCTGGGAAGTTTTTGGGTTTCCTCTTAACAGAGCGGGGAATTGAAGCTAACCCAGAAAAGTGCGCAACAATCGTGGCCATGAGGAGCCCGACGACGGTGAAGGAGGTGCAGCAGCTCACCGGACGCTTGGCAGCCTTATCCCGGTTTATGTCCGCTGGAAGGGAGAAAGGTCATCCGTACTTCCAGTATCTCAAACGCAACAGCAGATTCCTTTGGACGCAGGAGTGCGAGGAGGCCTTCACCAAACTGAAGGAGTATCTGGCGAGCCCACCAGTCTTGCGTAAACCTCGGGTAGGCACACCTCTTCGTCTATACTTCGCTGTGACGGAGAGAGCAGTCAGCTCAGTCCTGGTGCAAGAGCAAGATCAGGCCCAGAGGCCTGTGTACTTCGTGAGTAAGGTGCTGCAAGGCCCTGAAACAAGGTACCAGGCCCTCGAGAAGGCTGCCCTGGCGGTGGTATTTTCAGCCAGAAGACTCAGGCATTACTTCCACAGCTTCACAGTGGTGGTGATGACAGATCTGCCTATCCAAAACGTGCTGAAGAAACCTGATGTAGCAGGCAGGATGGTCAAGTGGGCGGTGGAATTGTCAGAGTTTGACATTCAGTACGAGCCTCGAGGACCGATCAAGGGGCAGGTGTTCGCGGACTTTGTAGTCGAGCTGTCGCCGATCGCGACACCTGCAGAAGGTTTAGGTTTTCGATGGGTATTATCGGTGGATGGTTCCTCTAATCAGCAGGGGAGTGGCGCTGGAGTCATTTTGGAAGGCCCAAACGGGGTACTGATCGAGTAGTCCCTCCGCTTTGCCTTCAAGGCCAGCAACAATCAGGCGGAGTATGAAGCCCTGATCGCAGGAATGTTGCTAGCAAGAGAAATGGGAGCAAGAAGCCTGCTGGCCAAAAACGACTATTTGCTGGTCACGGGGCAGGTTACAGGGGAGTTCCAGGCAAAGGATCCCCAGATGGCAGCCTACCTGGAGTATGTACAGCTCCTGAAGACGTCCTTCACTGAGTTTGAATTGGTACACGTGCCAAGAGAGCAAAATGCCAGAGCAGACCTGCTTGCCAAGCTGGCCAGCTCAGGCAAAGGGGGGAAGCAGAGGACCGTCATTCAGTAGACCTTGAAGGTACCGCGAGCGTTCGTGTCGGACAACCAGGTACTCCATGTGTGCAAATCAATGGAGCGTTTGACGATCGGTCATCGGTCGTTGACTCAAGAAACGTTGAAAGCACCGAGGGTGAGAGCGCGACCGTCGAAGATCGATGAGTCGATGGAGGTCCGCGCGGTGAAGGAACCCGACACCTGGATAACGCCATACCAGTTATACTTAGAAGATGGTGTACTCCCACTCGACGTGGCAGAGGCAAAATGATAGAAGAGGCCCAAGCACAAGCCCACATGCAAGCCTACCAAAGGGTAGATTTGGGCCAACCATAGAGTTATGGCCAAGAGGATCCAAGAAGACGTTCTTTTACATGTTCAAATGCCATAAACTCTAGTGTAGAGTAGACTTTAATTTCTTGTCAAAATTAGCATAGGAACTTTATTTGTAATTTTCTTAGAATTAATTTTGGCACTTAAAACACCAACCTAGGTAAACTTAGAGTTTCTAAAAAAACCTCTAAATTTACCAAGGCGGTCTAGAAAGCCCATGGAGGGGGTGAACATAAAAACTAGACACACCCCTCCCCATGCTTCACATTTACATTTCATTTGGCTAGCATTAGGGTTGCATTATGGTCCTCCTTAGCCTATAAAAGGAGGAGCCTACACCTTGTATTTTCAAGTTTATTGTGAGTAAAGTTATGCTGCCATTTTGTGCCAAGCTTTGCTTCTCCCTAGAATTCTAGGCTCTAAACTTCATCTCCTTCACCTCTCCTTGGGTTGGCCGAACCTCCCTAGCTTCATACATATCATGCACCTTCAAGATCAACACCACTCTTAGGAGGATCTTGCTCACACACCTTCTTAGCTTCCGCACCACTTTTCCTTACATGATTCAAGAAGACCTTCATGAAATGCCATCACAAAAAGGATAAAGAGGAGTTCAAGTAAGTTTACTCTAATAGATGGAAACCTCTTTAGATTTCGATTTTCTCACCCTGTGCAAATCTGTGTGCACGGCGAGCAATGCACCAGACTCATGTCTGAGCTACACGAGGGGGTGTGCGGAAGCCACGTAGGTGGTCGCGCTTTGGCAAGTAGGATACTTCGCGCGGGGTACTACTGGCCAAAGCTGAAGGAAGACTGCGTAAGGTTTGCTCAGCGCTGCAAACAGTGTCAACTGCACGCAGACTGGCACAAGGCACCTCCTGAGGAGTTGAGGTCCATCCATAGCCCGTGGCCATTCCACACATGGGGGATCGACATCCTAGGACCTTTTCCCCTGACGATAAGGCAGATGAAGTTTCTCATCGTGGCCATCGAGTACTTCACCAAGTGGGTGGAGGCAGAACCAGTCGCACACATCACCGCACAGAAAGTCGAGCACTTCGTCTGGAAGAACATCGTCTGCCGCTTCGGAATACCCAAGAGGTTGGTCTCCGACAATGGCACCCAGTTCATGAGTCATCAGCTGAGGAAGATGTGCGAAGAGTTAAAGATACAACAGGTTTTCGCTTCAGTGGAACACCCACAAACCAATGGGTAGGTGGAGTCGGCCAATCGAGTACTGCTCAGGGGGCTGAAGCGAAGACTAGACAAGGCCAAAGGAGGCTGGGCAGAGGAGGTCCCCAGAATTGTATGGTCTTATCATACCACCCCACAGTCCAGCACCCATGAGACACCCTTCAGCCTTGTCTACGGGACAGACGCCATGATTCCCGTGGAAATACATGAGAGTTCCCCCAGATTCTTGAATTTCATTGCTGAAGAGTCCAATAAAGAACGAAAGGTGAATCTCGACCTGCTGGACGAAGTGCGAGAGGAAGCCAGAGTCAGTGCTGAAGCTGTAAAAAGAAGAGTAGAGCGGAGGCACAACTCTAAGGTGAGGCCCAGGCGCTTCCAGGAAGGTGATCTGGTAATGAGAAAGGCGCATCAGAATGAGATGGAGAACAAGTTGTCTCCAAAGTGGACAGGCCCGTACAAAGTGGTTGAGACGTTGGAGAACGGAGCCTATCGGCTAGAAACTCTGGAGGGAGGAGCAATCCCCAGAACGTGGAACGCCACCCATTTAAAATTTTACTTCAGTTAAGTTGTAAAGTAGTTGCGTTCTCGCGCTAAAAGATACATGCTTTGTATGTGGTGGAAACAGTTGAACAGACAAGGGGGCACTCTTTTCCCTAAGGAGGGTTTTTAACGAGGCCACCCAATTAAAGAAAAAATTTCCAGCATATCAAGTGTGTGCAAGTATTAAAGTTAAAATCCTCCTTGCCCCAGGTGCAAGTGCAGGTGATCGGTTAGGCCTTACTCACCCTAGGCGCAAGTACTGGCACTGATCTAAGTCTTCCTCACCCCAGGTGTGAGCGCAGGCAGCTAAGGGTTTGAAAAGCCAGGGGTGCTAGTAAGACCAAGAGAGGGAAAGGAAAGATTTTGACAAATGTCCTTACCCACTTGGCATACACCAATATTGGCCCAGTAAGGCTCTTAGTCCGAAACCCTTCTCACCCCAGGAGTGAGGCAGGGAATGAACGACTCAGTCCGCCGAAGGGTGATGACCTTGGGGAAAGTAAGAGGGGTTAGCGAGAAACACTTTTCTTTCCCCAAAACGGGGCATCACCTCGAGCGATCGATGTCAAAGTCCTCTATGCACTTAGCGCTAGAGCGACAGAGAAGCTAAGTGAAGATCGAAGAACGACCACTGATGAGTCGTCAGTGATTGGTTAGTGGTGCAAAGCAGCGCACAAGAACTGTTAAATACAGAGCTAAGGGAGTAGCTAGTCATGATCAAGTAGAGGCCAAGATCAAAGGAGGTAGATCGCGCTAGGCCTAAGCTGGTTAACACTTAGTCGTGTGCGAAGGGAAAGACAAAGCTTAAGATCGCGCTAAACCTAAGCTAGCTAACAGTTAGTCGTGCGCATAAAGAAAGGTGAAGCTCAAGAAAAATACAAGAGAAGAAGCTTATACAAATTGAGAGTATGTATTCACAACCAAGTCTTATACAAATTTTGAGTACTAAAAAAAGTTGTCCAGAAGTAAAAATTTACAAGAAAGAGAAGGGATCAAGGGGGAGGAGGGGTGAGCTTTCCATCTACCACTTCGTGATAAATGCTGAATTGCGAGAGGTCCAAGTCTGAGAGAACGCATCGGATTTGCTCGAGTGCCAGCTCGAATCCGTCAGTAAGGGCATCAGCACCCACGTTCATCAGATCAGCTTTCTCCGCCTCCAGTTTTTGCTTCGAGGCCTCTGCAGCATTTCTCTCAGTGGCAAGGGCAGCAAGGGAGGAGGCAGCTTCTTCCAGTTGGCCCTTGGCTTCAGACAGTTTGCCCACCACCTCCTCAAGCCTCTTCTCTCCAGCAGCGGCCGCTTCCTTGGTGGACTCGAGCTCCCCCACTAGTTGAGAGTTCAGTTGGCGTAGGGAGGAGGTCTCGGCCCGTAGCTGCACCACCTCGCAGTCCAGAGAGCTAACAGTTTCCCCCATCAAGATCTCCGTCTTGATGGTCTCTTGGACCTGCGCTAGGTACTCCCTCCTAGCTTTTTCCACCATGCCCCGCATCAGCTCTACGGACCCTTGGGCAGCTTCGAAGTCACTTCGCAGTGACTCCTTGTCGTGCTCAAGCTCCTTTACCCTCTTCTCCAGGGCTATTTGCTTGCGGTGCTGGGTGGAAAACTCCAAAGAGAGCACCATCTGCCTGGCCAGGTGCATGTCCACCTCATCACCATTCCATTCGACGAGCTCTCGGTTGCTGATGAGCTGTCGAACCAAGGTGATGACCCTGCTAAAGTTCTCGTGGCTAGCTTCAGAGGCGCTTGGTCGCGAGCTGGATCCACCACATTCAGCAGTTGCAGTGGAGGTTGGCAGTGGTGGCGGGAGACCCCCCGGATGAGCGGAAGCGCCCCCAGCAGGAGGAGCAGATGGACCTAGAGATTGGCCTGCTCGGGGGGGAGATGACGGTTGAGAAGCTGGAGGCGACTGTTGGCAGGGAAAGGGAAGGCACGTGGGCTCTGGGGCAGGTTGAGTAGAGGGAGGAGGGCGTGAGCCTTCCTCCACCTCCACCACCTCAATCTCCCCAGGCTGGAGAGACGAGGCCCCCTCAACCACTGGCAGCTTCCTCTGGCGGTGTATAAGAGGGGAGCCAGAGCTTTCCTCTTCGGTTGAGGGAGCAGCAGCAACAACAACAAGTGAAGTAGAGGCCTTCACCAATCTTGTTCTCTTCCTTCCTAGCTCAGGGCCTTCAGCTGGCGCGACCGAGAGAGGAGGGGCTGCAATGGGCTCGGTGGTGGAAGAAGAGGAGCCAGTTCCTTTGGTCCCCCGAAGCTTGGCAAGCTCCTGCAAAGCTTGCCTCCTGTCTTTCCCTGACATTGAATCTACATAGATGAGAAAAGGAAGAGTTAGATGGTCAAGTTACGCAAGTAAGTCAAAATGTATACAAGCATGCGTGAGAAGGTGCAAGTATCCTAAGAGGTGGAAGGAAAAGGGCTACCTATGTATTTTTTCAGAGCCACCACATCAAACTCATCTTTGATGAGGCGAGCAGAGTTGTACTTGGCCCCCAGGAACAACCCACATAGCTCGTGCTCGTAGGGGGCCATGGCTTCAAGGTCCCTGGGTTTCTTGAATTCAACCCCAGGAACCCAGTAGAGGGGGTACCCCTCGAGCAGGGTTGGACTTTGTGGGGTGGCAGATATCATGTAAAACCTGCCTTTCCAGTCTTTGAAGGATTGCTGGTACAGGCCCAAGAGCACCCGTCCAGCAACCCCATTCAAACTCACCCAGGACCTGTCCCCGGGGTTCTTCGCCTTGAAGAAGTAAAGGAACACGTCCACGGAGGCGTTGTGCCCGAAGTTGTTACAGAGAATCTGGAATGCCCGGATGAAAGCCCAGGCATTTGGATGGAGTTGGCAGGGCGCGACGTTCAACTCCATCATCAGCTCCTTCTCGAAAAAGGTGAATGACAGGCGTAGCTTCAACCTTTTGAAGATGGCGGAGTAGATGAAGACGAAGAGCACCCCATTGGTGGCCTTATCGTCCGCGCAGATTGTCATCCCTCGAGGAGGAATGCGAATTTGGATGTTGAAATCGTTTTCCCTGTCTATGGCGCACGAAGGTTCATCCGGGTCATGGCTCAGAAGAGAGGTGAGATGACCCTGCGGTAGTAGGGTGGATGTTTCGGCCAGCAACGCCAGGGGGGCCCAGTCATAGACCCTGGCGTTGTCATGGTAGGAGGTGGCAACAGGCGGTGGTAGGGCTGGCGCACTTGCGGAAGGCTGTGCACCAGAAGATGAGGCAATAATGCGTGCGGTTTGTTTCAAGCGAGCCATCGCGAGATAGCTGCAAATGGAGGAAAAACGAAAAGTCAGAATGAATGGAAGAAGAGGTGATGGCATTTTCATGTGTTCTTCTTGAATCAAAGTAGAAAATAAGGTGCGGAAGCAATGGGTGAGATGATCAAGACCCTCCTAGGAGTTGTGTTGGCCTTGTAGGTGCATGATGAGTATGGTGTTTGAGTGGTTCGGCCAGCTCAAGGGAGAAGGTGAAAGGATTGAAGTTTAGAGCCTAGATTTCTAGGAGAAGTAAAGCTTGTGCACAAAAATGGCAGTATAACCTTACTCAATTAAACTTGAAAAATACAATGAGATAGCCTTCTAATCCTGCCTGTTGACCAGAACGCTGGAAACTGCCTCGTCAAAGGATTGACGTGTGCACCGCTTCGAACCTCTGTTCCTCTTCGAGATCCACCTCAAGAACCTGCAAAGAAACAGAACGGCGCCGCAGCGGCCGATCGCACTCCAACGCCCAAGTCAGTGACGGTATCACCAAATACTAAGAGAACAAGAACCGTGCAAATCCTCTCTCACAGTAAGCTCTATAACTCGCAAGCGTAAAGAGTATAATCTGAACATGCGTACCTCAGAAAGTTTGTTGAGAACTCTTATATACCTGGTTGTTTTCTCTCTCCTGGCAGTTACAGACCTGGACACGTGGCTTGCATCCAGTCGTACACGTGCCATCATCTGGAGCCTCCTTGACTTGGCGCTGCTTCTACTCTCATTTTGGCTAAGTTACTTATGCATGGTACTGCCCAGTGCATAGCTAACTTGGGAGTGCGATCTCTACTGGAATTGGCGAGTTAGGGTGTCCTCGTACACCTTCCCTGTGGTCTCGCCGGCCGCCTTCATAATCTGCTTCTCCTTCATCTTCGGCGATGTGCTTTCTCTGGCGATCTCCAACCGCTTGGTCGCCCGAGTTCACATCTGGCGACTTCATCTTTAACCCGGTGATCGCCTATTCTGATATGCTGGAGATCGGAACACGCCAACTTAATAACTGGCGGCTTCACGAGCCCCCCGACTTCCTTCCCTTCTGCCAGCCTGGCGCCTTGCCAACACGCCTATACTGTAGCAGGATGCCACGTCATCACTCCCGACTACCAGGGCGGTACACAAGCCCCCCAGTCTTAAGCGAAGACTTGTCTAGCGAAAAGACTGAAAGAGTCGCGTCAACACCGGTCTACGTGGCACTGACGCAGAATTCCAAACGGTTGTACCTTCTGCTTTTCTGACGCTCCACCAAACTCCTCACTCATCGCTCGACGCGTGGCTTCATCAACGGCTTTCTTCAGTTGCCGTTTGCGCTTCCTAAACCCATTTCGAAAAAACCCTTAAACCCATTTTCACTCAACACTGTTCCATCACTTTCCCTCGCATTCACGAACGCTCTAACTTCCTTCTGCGAAAAACTCTCAGTGCTCTCCAGCATTCTGAATCACCATCAACCTTCATCGTCTTCCTGATCATCAAAAGGTACCTACTTTCCTTCTTCTGCTGGTTTTCCTTGCATTTTAACCGATTCGCATCATCCTGTAACTGCCTGGTGCATACGCTGTGGGTTGTTTTTGCATTTCTCCTTCTGCGTAACTTAGGGCTTCGTCAATCGTCGCAACGAACCTACATTCGTTCGTTTTTCACCTTCCTTCTATGATCGAGTCAGCCTCTGTAACCCCTGATCATTTTTCCTTTCTTCTTCCTTTGCAGCTGCTACCATGACTCGCACAAAGATCACCCCGAATCCTCCTCCTTCATCATGAAACCTCCCTTCACAAGCACATGACCCACCACGAGTTCGTGGCGCTTCATCTTCGCAGGCTGAGAGGCCTGCGTCTTCCCGTCCTGTCCTGGCCCAGGCTGATGGCATTTCATGTGTTCTTCTTGAATCAAAGTAGTAAAAAGTGATGCGGAAGCAATGGGTGAGTGAAACAAAGCCCTCCTAGGAGTTGTGTTGGCTTTGAAGGTGCATGAGGAGTGTGGTGTTTGAGTGGTTCGGCCAGCTCAAGGGAGAAAGGTGAAAGGATTGAAGTTTAGAGCCTAGATTTCTAGGAGAAGTAAAGCTTGTGCACAAAAATGGCAGCATAACCTTACTCAATTAAACTTGTCAAATACAATGAGATAGCCTTCCTATTTATAGGCTATCTTGGACGTAATTTGTAAGCTGAATTACAAGAAAAAGAAAACCAAAAATTAAATCTAAATGCTAAGCCATGTGCCAAGCAATGACCGGCCACACAAACCCTACATTCTAGAATGTTTCCTTCCAAAATGCTTCCTACACTATCCTTTCTACTAAGTACCCCCAATGGGCCTTTATGCAAACATATACAAAGCCTTCTCTCTTCCATCCGTGGCCTCATTTGCTTGTGTTTGAATATGTTTGGCCATTGATCTTGTAAGGGGTCCTAGACGGTCTAGCTCCATGGATAGCCTCCCTCCTTCACGTCCTAGACGCTCACCTTCACGTCCTAGACGCTCACCATCACGTCCTAGACGCTCCCCTTGGTCTTGGTCTTGGTCTAGACGCTCTCCTTGGCTTGTGCCTTGGCTTCCTTGGGTAGGTGTGCTTGGCCCTCCTCCATCATCCCCTCCCCCTTGGAAAGGATTTGTCCTCAAATCCAGCTCGTCATCGTCATTGGTACCTACAAATGGAGAAAGATCAATTACATTAAAAGTGTCATGTACTCCATATTCAAGAGGTAGGTCCAACTTATATGCATTGTTGTTGACTCGCTTGAGAACTTGGAAAGGTCCATCACCTCGGGGACTTAGTTTGGACTTCCTTTGAGTTGGAAATCTATCTTTGCGAAGGTGAAGCCAAACTAAGTCTCCTTCCTCAAAAATTATTTCTCTCTTCCCTTTGTTGTTGTATTTTGTGTACTTCTCATTTTGTTGTTGTATTTGAATTTTAATCTTCTCATGCATTTTCTTGACAAAATCAGCTTTGAGTACTCCTTCCTTATGCACAAAATCTTGGGGGTTAGGAAGGGGTATCAAATCCATGGGTGTGAGAGGATTAAAACCATATACTACCTCAAAAGGAGAAGCATTAGTAGTCTTGTGAACCACTCTATTGTAAGCAAATTCAATGTGGGGAAGGTACTCATCCCAAGATTTGTGGCTGCCCTTCATGATAGCCCTAAGCATAGTTCCAAGAGATCTATTGACTACTTCGGTTTGCCCATCCGTTTGAGGATGACAAGAAGTTGAAAATTGTAGTCTTGTTCCAAGTTTACCCCAAAGAGTTTTCCAAAAGTGGCTTATAAACTTGGGATCTCTATCGGACACTATACTTCGAGGGAGACCATGGAGTCTCACCACTTCTCTAAAGAAGAGTTTAGAAATATTTTGAGCATCATCTACTTTGTGGCATGGAATAAAGTGGGACATTTTGCTAAATCGGTCCACTACCACAAAAATAGAGTCATGGCCTCTTGCAGTCCTAGGAAGTCCTAAAATGAAATCCATGCTAATGTCTTCCCAAGGACCATTTGCAATCGGCAAAGGGGTGTAGAGTCCATGCGGCATTGTTCTAGACTTTGCTTTTAAACATGAGATACATCTAGAACAATGTCGTTGGACATCTTTCCTCATGTGTGGCCAACAAAATTTTTCTTTTAAAAGATCTAGAGTTTTATCAACTCCAAAATGGCCCATGAGTCCCCCTTCATGTGATTCTTTGACAAGGAGTTTTCTATGTGTTCCTTGGGGAATGCAAAGTTTTCCTTCTTTAAAAAGATATCCCTCGAACACATAGTAACCTCCTTGCGCTCTATGTAGACATTGGGCATAGATGGATGAGAGTTCTTGATCTTCTTGATAAAGCTCTCTTATGTGGTCAAATCCAAGAATTTGGGCACCTAGTTTTGAAAAGAGAGTGTGCCGTCTTGAAAGAGCATCGGCCACTATATTGGTGCTCCCTTTCTTGTATTTGATTACATAAGGAAATTGTTCAAGAAATTCCATCCATTTAGCATGTCTCTTGTTGAGCTTGTGTTGGCCCTTTAAATATTTTAAAGACTCGTGATCACTATGGATAACAAATTCTTTGGACACAAGGTAGTGTTCCCAAGTCTTTAGGGCTCGCACAAGAGCATAGAGCTTTTTGTCATAGGTGGGGTAGTTGAGGGTGGCACCATGGAGTTTTTCACTAAAATAAGCAATGGGGTGTCCACCTTGCAACAAAACCGCACCTATGCCTACCCCCTATGCATCACACTCTATCTCAAAAGTTTTGGAAAAATTTGGAAGAGATAGGATGGGTGCATTGGTGAGTTGAGCTTTGAGCCTTTGAAAGGCTTGCTCATGCTTTTCATTCCAACAAAATGCAACATCTTTCTTTACAAGTTCATTCAAAGGGGAATCTAGGCTAGAAAAATTAGGAACAAACCTTCTATAGAAGCTAGCTAACCCATGAAAACTTCTTACATCACTTACATTTTGTGGAGTTGGCCACTCGCGGATGGCTTTGATTTTCTCGGGATCTACATGCACCCCCTTTTTGTTTACTATAAAGCCTAAGAAGACTACACTATCTACACAAAAGGTACACTTATCCCTATTGGCAAAAGGACTATTTTTCCTAAGGACTAGAAGAACTTCCCTAAGGTGGCTTAGATGGTCTTCTAGGGTTTTACTATATACTAAGATATCATCAAAATAAACTACTACATATTTACCTATACAATCCCTCAAGGTGTGATTCATAAGCCTCATGAATGTGCTTGGAGCGTTAGTAAGCCCAAAGGGCATCACCAACCACTCATATAATCCAAATTTGGTCTTAAAAGCGGTTTTCCACTCATCACCCTCCTTGATTCGAATTTGGTGATATCCACTTTTAAGGTCAATCTTGGAGAATAGAGTTGACCCATGCAATTCATCAAGCATATCATCAAGCCTCGGGATTGGATGCCTATACTTGATGGTGATGTTGTTGATTGCTCTACAATCACAACACATACGCCATTTTCCATCCTTTTTGGGCACCAACAAGACAGGTACAGCACAAGGGCTTAGGCTCTTTTGAACCCAACCCTTCTCCAACAAGTCTTGAACTTGTGATTCTATCTCCTTTGTTTCCTCGGGGTTGGTTCTATAAGCAGGCCTATTTGGTAGGCTTGCCCCCGGTATAAAGTCAATTTGATGTTCTATCCCCCTAAGAGGAGGAAGCCCAATGGGTCCTTCTTGGGAGAATAGATCTTCAAATTCACTCAAAAGGTTTTCTACTTGAGGAGGTAAAACCATGAGTTCACTACTTGTGGCAGTGCACGTAAGTGCTCCTTTACAAAAGATAAGGCTTGGTTGTTCAACAAGAAGCAAGTTTTCAAAAACATTTTCAAGAGGTTTTTCTTGTTAACCAACCTTGTGGGAAGGAACACTCTTCTCCCACGCCTTTCTATCCCTAAGGATTTTCTCTTTTTCTAGCTCTTTTTTTTTTTGTTTTCCTCATCCCTCTTTTGTTTCATTTGTATTTGGTCTTTCACCACTTGAGAATGTGGTAAAGGACTAAGTACAAACTTTTTATACTTATGGGTGAAGGAAATCTCGTTAGTGAGACCATCATGCAAGGTTTTCTTATCAAATTGCCATGGTCTCCCTAATAAGATATGGCAAGCTTCCATAGGCACTACATCACATAAAACTTTGTCTTTGTAGTTCCCTATGGAAAACTTGATTTCCACTTGCTTGTCTACATTTAGTTCCCCATTTTCATTAAGCCATTGAAGTTTGTAAGGTTTTGGGTGAGGAACTACTTGTAGCTTAAGCTTTTCAACCATCCTAGCACTACAACAATTACAACTAGATCCACTATCCACAATGAGGGAACATATATTTTCTAAAACATTGCATCTTGTATGAAAGATGTTCTCCCTTTGTGTTTCCATGGATGTGCTAGGGTGATTGTTGAGGGTTCTCCTAATCATAAGCAATTCTCCCTCTAGTGGAGCTACCCTCTCATCCTCTCCCCCTTCCTCTTTCTCACTAGGCTCATCCTCGCCACTAGTGTACTCGTCTACACCTTTTAAAAACAAAGTCCTTTGGTTTGGACATTGTGCTTGCACATGCCCCCTACCATAGCACTTAAAACACTTGACATCTCTAGCTCGGATGGGTGAGGTTGAGGTTTCTTTGGTGAAGGGCTTGGTAGGTTCTTTTGGTTTTTCCTTGGATGTACTACCCTCCCTTCTAAACTCTTTCTTGGGATAAAAGCTAGAATAGGGGCTCACCTTTTGACTTGAGATTTTGCGCAAGTTTTGTTGCTCAACTTTAATGCAAAGTTGAACCAAATCATTCAAGTCTTGATAAGGTAAGAGCTCTACTCTATCTCTTATCTCAAGTGATAGGCCACTAAGGAACCTAGCTATGGTGGTTTCCTCTTCCTCTCTAATAGAGGCTCTCATCATATAGAGCTCCATCTTTTGTCTATACTCCTCTACGCTCATATTTCTTTGTTGGAGTCTTTGGAGCTTGTCCATCAACTCCCTATGGTAGTAAGAGGGTATATGTCGACGTCTTAGGGCTCCCCTAAGGTCATTCCAATATGTAATGGAAGGTTCCCTATGAAGACGTCTATCTCTTTCGAGAGAGGTCCACCAATACATGGCATTCCCTTGGAAACTAAGGGTGGCTAAGGGTACTTTTCGTTCCTCACTTACCCTATGGCAAGCAAAAAGTTGCTCTACCTTCATCTCCCAATCTAGATATACTTCTACATTTTCCTTTCCATGAAAATGAGGTAGGTCTACTCTTGTTTCCCTTGGCACCTCTTGTTCCCTTTGCCTAGTTCTTCTAGGGGGTGGTTGGTAATAATCATTGATTCTACGGCTTCCCTCCCCTAGAGACTCAATACTTTGAGAATGGGATGCATGAGTTTTTTTTTATTTTTGTGATTTTTGTGACTTCTCTTCTTGAGCTTTAGCCAACTCATTGATTTTGTTCTCATTCTCCAATTGTCTAAAAGATATTAATTGTACCGCTTGGGATACTTCTTTTAAAAGAGTTTTCAAAGATTTTACTTCACTTTCTATAGACTTTGGAGAGTGAGAAGAAGAAGACACGGCTAAAACTTTGTGTATATAGGTGTTTTACTTGGAGAAAGTTTAGGAAAGTTAGAGAAGGTAGTTTTCCAGGTAAGGGAGGTGAGTCACAATGGACTACTTAAGTACCAAGCCTTTTCCTTGCCAAAAACTTTCCTCCAATGACTTCACACAAAATTTTCTCTTAGTAGAACACTTAGAACACAAGAAGTTGAGAAATCAAAAAGCAAGAAAACTATGTAAGCTAGATATGCAGCAAAGCTAGTCGGTATAGCACAAAATTAAACAATACTAAGCATGCAAAACGTTTCTACCAAAACAAAAGAAAAACAAGTTCAAACAAGCAACAAATTACTAAGCAAAATTACTATGCTATTCGGCCCTAGGTGAGGCTTCTTGGACACTTTGAGCCCTTGAAGACACACTCACCGTCTAAAACGTAATTTAAAAGAGGTAATTAACAATAAACCAAGTTGTAAAGGAGATAAGAAAACCCCCTTTGTTGTTCCTCTTTTTGGTTAGTGCACTTTCTTTGTTGTCTTGATTGTTGATCTTCTAGGTGTTTGTAGTGTTTGTTTCAAGAAAGCTTGTTTCGGCCTTAGCTTTGACTCCTCCTTAGAAAGTTGGCTTTAATTCTCCAATTTCCAGCACCTATTCACAAGGGCTTAACCTTAAACCAAGTCAATTTCCATGCACATAAGCACCAAGAGAGAATTAAATTCCAGCACCCAAAATGAGAGGTCAAGAAACAAAAGCAAGAAACAAATTTAATTGAAAGAAAACAGTACTACCAAAAGGATTTATAATATGACAACTTAGAAAGAGTTTCAAGAAATTAAAGCAAACAATTAAAGGTACTCAATAAAAGTTGGCACACAAAAGGAATTCCTAAAGAAAAGCACTAGATTAGATGACCAAATAAAAAAAACAGCACCATTGAAAATGTTGTGGGCCATAAAACGTGTTTGTTCCCCGATTTATGCTGAGCTGTAATTGTAAAATTTGTTTCTGAAATTTGGATGCAAGAAAATTCAGGATCTTATCTAAATTTTGGCTTTGGAATCACCTAAAACGCATGCACCATTTTTTTTTAATAATTTTTTCAAATTTGGTGTGCAGTTAGGCCAGCTGGAGCGCTCAAGATTTGCACTCTGATTTTGTAAGATTTATCATTTTTTTTCTGTTGCTTCTTTTGACCTCATTCTTTTTTTGTATTTTCTATAACACTTTAAACTTGCATTTTCCAGAAAATCAGAATTTTCCTATGGGTGGAAATATTTTTTTAAAACAAAACAGCCCAGAACAGAGAGATGATACAGGGGAAAATCTGGAAAACTGGAAGAAAACAGCAAGATAACCAAAATTAACACAATGGAAATGTAAGAATGGAAATTGTGTAAGAACTAAGACACAATTATGAACTCAAACTAAAAAATAAAAAGCACCAAAGGATCAAAATAACAGCAGATTAAAGCAATATAAAGAGACCCAAAAACAAGAAACAATCAAGCCAAAAAAAATAGGACTACTAAGAATTGATGACAATTATGGATTCACATGACTTGACACAACATTTATAGATTCAGAAAATAAAGACTCAAAGCATAAAATGGAGCAATTATAAGAAAGCAATAAGGACTCAATTTCCTAAAAGAAAAACAGCCACACAATGGTGTAAGGAATCCTATCACAAGCTGCACAGAATTTGTTCAAGATCAATTGAACAATTGTGCTTTGGTTGGATCTTCCATAAGCACACCAAGAACAACTTAAAATATAAAAACAGCAAGACAAGTAAGGAATTGAAATGACAAAGATGAAATAAAGAAGAACTGAAATTAAAAGACCAAGCTACTCATCTTGAAGAACCAAATGCTCATGATACCAAATGATGGCATTTCATGTGTTCTTCTTGAATCAAAGTAGTAAAAAGTGATGCGGAAGCAATGGGTGAGTGAAACAAAGCCCTCCTAGGAGTTGTGTTGGCTTTGAAGGTGCATGAGGAGTGTGGTGTTTGAGTGGTTCGGCCAGCTCAAGGGAGAAAGGTGAAAGGATTGAAGTTTAGAGCCTAGATTTCTAGGAGAAGTAAAGCTTGTGCACAAAAATGGCAGCATAACCTTACTCAATTAAACTTGTCAAATACAATGAGATAGCCTTCCTATTTATAGGCTATCTTGGACGTAATTTGTAAGCTGAATTACAAGAAAAAGAAAACCAAAAATTAAATCTAAATGCTAAGCCATGTGCCAAGCAATGACCGGCCACACAAACCCTACATTCTAGAATGTTTCCTTCCAAAATGCTTCCTACACTATCCTTTCTACTAAGTACCCCCAATGGGCCTTTATGCAAACATATACAAAGCCTTCTCTCTTCCATCCGTGGCCTCATTTGCTTGTGTTTGAATATGTTTGGCCATTGATCTTGTAAGGGGTCCTAGACGGTCTAGCTCCATGGATAGCCTCCCTCCTTCACGTCCTAGACGCTCACCTTCACGTCCTAGACGCTCACCTTCACGTCCTAGACGCTCACCATCACCTTGGTCTTGGTCTTGGTCTAGACGCTCTCCTTGGCTTGTGCCTTGGCTTCCTTGGGTAGGTGTGCTTGGCCCTCCTCCATCACAGGCGACTCCATCTATCGCTGGAGGAGCCCCCGTTCCCCTGCCAGACTTCAAAACCTTGTATCCCTGGGCCAACTCGACCCTTCCGAGGGAGACATCCTCTGTGAACACTGCGGGAGCAGTTTTGCGGCTGACTAAGGGAGACGAGCTTCATCAATCATTTCACAAGGAGCACGACGAGAAGATGATGGTGCTGCCTTGCCCCCCCGATCTGCCTGTTTGTGCCGATGACAAAGTAAGCGCCGATGGGCCCTTCTGCTTTGTCTACACGACCTTATTCAAGAAGGTGAAGCTCAAGTTCCCTTTCACCCTATTCGAGAGGGAACTCCTAACCGAGCTCAACATTGCCGCCGCCCAGCTTCACCCCAACAGCTGGGCGTTTGTTCGAGCTTTTCAAGTGATGTGCGACCACCTGGGGTTGCCCGCATCGGTGGACGTGTTCCTATTCCTCTTCGAAGCCAAGCACCCAGGAGACCGCCTGTGGGTTAGCTTGAACGCGATTGCTGGGAGGTCCATCTTTGCTATCTTCCAGCAATCCTACAAGGACTGGAAGGGGAAGTTCGTCCAAGTGTGTGCGAACGACAAGGACGCCTCCCTTCTCGATGGCTTCCCCTTGTACTGGGTGGACAAGGGGAAGAAAGAGTCCAAGAGCTGCTTCAGGAGACCTAGAAGTCCTGACAGCATGGGAGCATTGGACAGAGATCTCTGTCTCTTCTGGAAAAGGGTGGCGGACGCCAATATTACCTTCCTTACCACCACCTTGATCTGCTTCGAATTTTATGAAGACCAACTAGAAATTCGAATAGGTTAGAACATTAAAAACTGTTGTTTTAACACTGCTTCTGTTTAACTGTTTCTGGGCGTCTTGCGCGTTATGCGCAAGACTTTGGTTTTATCTTTCCTGCACATACCATTTGCTTGTGTACTACCTTATGCACTTATTTTTTCCTTGAGTTGACCCATGCATTTTCGTTCCATGCAGACAACATGTTGGGCAAAGGCATGCTCGCTGAACTGAAGGCGCTCGCCCGAAACCACGGGTTGGCGACAGGTTCTCAAACGGTGCCCAACTCGGTGGTGGAGACAGCCATCGTCCAAGGGCGATCACCACCCAAGGAACCTGCCCAACGCAAGAAATTGGTCCTCAAGAGACCTAAAAGGAAAGCCCCTCAGGTGATCCACGAGGAAGAGGAAGAAGATGATGAGGCCACCGAAGACGGTTTGGTCTCAAAGAGGAAGAGGGTGGCACCTTCTTCACCGCCTGCTCCACCCCCTCTTCCAACCTCAACACCTCCATCGACGCCTACTCCTCCTCCATCATCGCCACCCCCACAGGCTCCTGCCTCACCAGTCCAAGCGGTTCCACTGGCCACTGCGCCACCTGCAGTTGAGGCCCAAGAGCCAAACTTCCTGGAGGACCCCCCAAGCGCCTCTACACCATATGTGTCAGCTGGAGGGGGTCCCCCTTCAAACGCCTCAGCTGCAGAAGATGCTCCAATCGGGGATGAGGTTACTCATACCTCTTCGATTCTGATCACCGAATCCCCGATTCCGTCGCCACGCCAAGAAGCAACTACTGAAGAACCTGCTAAGGAAGGTGGCGACGAGAACCCACAACAGGCCCCCACAGCGCCTCTGGTGCCTCTGCAAGCCGCAAACCTCCCCCTTGAGGTCACAAGGATGTGGGAGCCTCTATCTGCCAAGCTGAAGACCATAGCAGAAGATATCCCGGCGATCATAACCAGAGCTGTGGAGAGCTCAACCAGGAGGCTCCAAGACGACCTCTTCAACCTCAAAACCGAAAACAGCACCATGAGGGTCGAGGTGGAGAAGTTGTCTTTCAGCCTGACGCTCGCAGAAATCGAACACTCCCGAGTGGAGGATGCCATGAACACCGAGCTCAGGCTGGCGCGCAAGGAGGCCGCTGACCTTCGCCACAAGGTGCATCAACTTGCTCAAGAGAAGGTCGAACTGGAGAGCAAGATTGTGCCCCTTCGCGTCAGAGTGGCTGACCTGGAGGCTCTCATGAAGGCTGACACCGTCAAGGTGCAAAAACTAGAGAAAAGGTCAGCCGACCGAGAGACCCTCCTTGGGCAGGTGGAAAAGGCGAGGGACGACGCCATAGCTGATCTTGCCAACGCCAACGAAGAGAAAGGAAAGGCAGTTGCTGAACTGGCCCAAGCGCAAGCGGAATCCAAAAAGGTCACTAAAGACCTTCTCCAGGCTCAAGAGACCAACGAACAACTCAAAAAACAGGTTGAAGAGCTGGAGCAACAAAATAAAGAGCTGAAAGAGCAAACTGAAGACCTCAAGAAGCGGATTGAGGAACTTCAGAAGCAAATTGAAGAACTCAAGCTAAACTCTGCTCAAATTCTAGCTGCTGGATTCGAAGCTGCGCGGGAACAATTTGCTTGCCTATTCCCCGACCTGGATCTCAGCATGGTGTCGCTGAACAATGAAGTGGTGGATGGAAGAGTCGTTCCTGCTGAAGATTAACCGACTCTTCTTCATCTACTACCTTCGTGCTTTCCCTTGTATTATAACTTGTAATAAACTTTTATGTCCCTTCGTGTATATGCTCTGAACTGCTAACCGTTAATGACAAAGGTTACGTTTTGCCTTTTATAACTTCTTCGCTCGCTTCAACTTTCCTTGCTTGTTTAACTTCAAAGAAATGACTTAGGAAAACTGTAGGTACAACCTTTGACTTAACCGCTTCGGATCACTTCAGCCCTAAGCAACAAACACTTAACAATTCGTAACCTTAAGGCAATTAATCTTATCGTAAAAACATCCTTCAAGCAATGAACTGTAACTCAGTTGCTGGCTTAAACACCGCTCCACTCGACCTGCTTCATTAAACAGGTCTTTTAACCTTCCCGCCGCTGTTCGAGCTCTTCCTGATCGCCAAAGACTCTTGGTAATATCAGCTTCTTTCTAGCCTCATGCTTTGGCCATTGTTTCTTTGTCTGGGGGTAGAGACGCCTTTTGGGATCCTTCTTTACCTCCCTGAACTTCAGAACAAAGACCGGTTGACTAGGCGTTCTCTTCGAACCTACCTTAGCCACCTTCCAAACTTCTTCCACCCTCTGCACCATACCTGAACTCGTTCGAGACGAGAAGGATTTTATCTTGCCTAAGCTCGCATGTAGGCGAGAAGGTCTTGAACTCGCCTGAACTCGCTCATCGGCGAGAAGGTCTTTAACTCGCCTGAACTCGCTCATCGGCGAGAAGGTCTTTAACTCGCCTCTACATTGCCCCAGGGGTTACATCTTCTCGCCCCCAGAAACACGGAGGACTTTTTGCTGGTGCCTCTACATTGCCCCAGGGGTTACATCTTCTCGCCCCCAGAAACATAAAGGACTTTTCACTGGTGCCTCTACATTGCCCCAGGGGTTACATCTTCTCGCCCCCAGAAACACTGAGGACTTTTTACTCTTCCTCGCCTGCACTCGCTCATCGGCGAGGAGGTCTTTATCTTGCCTCAGAACGCGCGAGGGCGTTGAGGTCTTTCATCTGGTGCCTCCGATCGCCGAAAGACGATGAGGACTTTAAATCTTTAACTGGTGCCTCCAATCGCTGAAAAACGATGAGGACTTAAAAACTTTAACTGGTGCCTCCAATCGCCGAAAAACGATGAGGACTTAAAAACTTTAACTGGTGCCTCCAATCGCCGAAAAACGATGAGGACTTAAAAACTTTAACTGGTGCCTCCAATCGCCGAAAAACGATGAGGACTTGAAAACCTTTTAGAAAGCATGCGATATATCTTTTCTTGCCTTATATCACGTACAAGTGACAAGGTCTTTCTTCAAAACTTTTGGAAAACAGCAAACATGCAATCAGAAAACGCCTTATACTTTGAAAACTCTTCTTTTATTGGGTGGCCTCATTAAAAACCCTCCCTAGGGAAAAAAGAGTGCCCCCTTCAAACTGTTTCATCAGAGACATTGTAATATGACCTTTGTGTTTGTCTTTACTTACAAAGCTCTTAACTATAGTACAACTTTAGGTGCGTGGCGTTCCAGGTGCGAGGAATCGCCCCTCCTTCCAGCGTCTCCAAGCGGTAGGCGCCGTTCCCGAGCACCTCGGTTATTCTGAACGGTCCAGTCCACTTGGGCGACAGTTTATTCTCCATCTCGTACTGGTGGGCCTTCCTCATCACCAGATCGCCCTCTCTAAACTGCCTTGGCATCACCTTCGAGTTGTATCTTCGTTCGATCCTCCTCTTCACCGCCTCAGCTTTCAGCCTCGCCTCTTCCCTGACCTCATCCAGTAGATCCAGGTTCAGCCTTCTCTCTTCATTCGAGTCTTCCTCTACGAAGTTCTGGAATCTCGGCGAGCTCTCCTGGATCTCCACCGGAATCATGGCATCACACCCATAGACCAAGCTGAACGGGGTCTCATGGGTTCCTGACTGCTCGGTGGTGTGGTACGCCCAGACTATACGGGGCACCTCCTCAGCCCAACTTCCCTTGGCTTTCTCAAGCCTTCTCTTCAAACCTCTCAACAACACCCGATTAGCTGACTCCACCTGGCCATTTGTCTGAGGGTGCTCGACGGATGCAAACACTTGTTGAATTCCCACCCCTTCGCAAAGCTTCTTCAACAGGTGGCTTGCAAACTGCGTCCCATTATCCGACACCAGGCGTTTAGGCACTCCAAACCGGCACACGATGTTCTTCCACACGAAACCTTCGATCTTGTGTGCGGTGATCTGGGCCACTGGTTCTGCTTCAATCCACTTGGTGAAATACTCAATCGCCACCACCAAGTTCTTCATCTGCCTGATCGCCAGCGGAAAAGGTCCCAGGATGTCGATTCCCCAAGTATGAAACGGCCAAGGGCTATAGATCGACTTCAACTCCTCGGGAGGTGCCTTGTGCCAATCGGCGTGCTGTTGGCATTGTTTGCAACACTGGGCATATTTCTTGCAATCTTCTCTCATCGATGGCCAGTAGTAGCCTGCACGGAGAGTCCTCGCGGCCAGAGCTCGACCCCCAACGTGGCTTCCGCATATACCCTCGTGGAGCTCTGCCATGATCCTCGTGCACTTCTCGCCGTGTACGCATTCCAGGAGTGGGTGAGTGAACCCAAACCTGTACAGATCGCCATCAATCAATGTGTACTTGCTGGAATTTTTCTTTACCTTCCTAGCTTCTGTCGGATCCAGTGGGAGGAGGCCATCTGCCAGGCACCGCTTGTACTGTGTTATCCAAGTGTCTGGCTCATGGGTGGCGCAGACCTGCATCACATTCATCTTCTCTCCTCGACATGCTCTAATTCTCGGCGATCTCAGAGTTTCTTGCGTCAGGGACCTATGGCTTCTCGCGGCGTTCTCCGTCGACTTGCTGATCTGAAGGACCTGGTGATCTGCCACAAATGCTCTCGGCGTCTTCAGAGTTTCTTGAATCACCGTCCTCTGCCTACCCCCCTTGCCGGAGCTGGCGAGCTTAGCTAGCAAGTCAGCTCGGGCATTCTGCTCTCTGGGTACATGTACTACTTCAAAAGAGGCAAAGGAACTCTTCAATTCCTGCACGTGCGCCAAGTAAGCCGCCATTTGTGGATCTTTAGCCTGGAACTCGCCTGTTACTTGCCCCGTGACTAGCAGTGAGTCACTCTTAGCCATCAGCACCCTAGCTCCCATCTCCTTGGCCAGCAGAATCCCGGCGATCAGCGCCTCATACTCTGCTTGATTGTTGCTGGCTTTGAAGGCGAACCTCAGAGATTGCTCGATCAGCACGCCGTTGGGTCCTTCCAATATGACTCCAGCATCGCTGCCCTGCTGGTTCGACGATCCATCCACTGAAAGTACCCAACGGAAATCGTCTCCTTCAACCCGCGTCGCCTCTGACGAGAGCTCAACCACGAAATCTGCAAAGATTTGCCCCTTGATCGGGCCTCGGGGCTCATATTTAATATCAAACTCTGACAACTCTACTGCCCACTTCACCATCCTTCCCGCAACGTCGGGTTTCTTCAAGACCTTCTGGATGGGCAGGTCAGTCATCACCAGTATTGTGAAACTATGGAAGTAGTGGCGCAACCTCCTCGCCGAAAACACCACAACCAGCGCAGCCTTCTCCAGGGCCTGATATCTCGTTTCGGGGCCCTGCAACACCTTGCTCACAAAATAGATAGGCTTCTGAGCCTGTTCTTGATCCTGGGCGAGCACCGCACTCACCGCCCTCTCAGTTACAGCAAAATACAACCTGAGAGGGATTCCCACCAGCGGTTTGCACAGAACCGGCGGGCTCGCCAGATACTCCTTCAGTTTGACGAAAGCTTCCTCGCACTCTTTCGTCCAAACAAACTTATTATTGCGCCGCAGACACTGAAAATAGGGATGCCCCTTTTCTCCGCTAGCTGACACGAAACGAGATAGGGCTGCCATCCGACCTGTTAGCTGCTGGACTTCTTTCACCGTAGCCGGGCTCCTCATCGCCAAGATGGCGGCACACTTGTCTGGGTTGGCTTCTATTCCTCTTTCAGTCAAGAGGAAACCCAAAAACTTTCCAGCCTCCACGCCGAAAATGCATTTCTCCGGATTGAGCTTTAACTTGAACTTGGCGATCGTCGTGAACAATTCTTCTAAGTCTGCGACGTGCTTGCTTTTTTCCTGCGAGGTCACGACCATGTCATCGATGTACGCTTGCACGTTCCTTCCCAGCATTGGTGCAAGTACTCGATCCATCAGCCTCTGGTATGTGGCCCCCGCGTTCTTGAGCCCAAACGGCATCACCTTATAGCAATAGCACGATCTCTCCGTCATGAAGGCTGTCTTCTCTTCATCCATGGGATGCATCTTGATCTGATTATATCCTGAGAAGGCATCTAGGAAACTCAGCAACTTACACCCTGCAGCACTATCGACCAGGGCATTTATGCTTGGTAAAGGATACGAATCCTTTGGGCAAGCTTTGTTCAAGTCGGTGAAGTCGACGCACATGCGCCATTTCCCGTTACTCTTCTTCACCAGCACGACATTTGCCAACCATTCAGGGTACTGGACTTCCCTGATGTGGCCTGCAGCGAGGAGTTTCTGTGTTTCGTCCCTGATCGCCTGCCTCCTCTCCTCGTTGAACTTTCTTCTCCTTTGTCGCACCGGTCTCACCAAATTGTCCATCGCCAGATGATGGCACAAAAAGTCGGGATCAATCCCGGGCATGTCCGAAGCGGACCATGCGAACGCGTCCAGATGCCGCTCAATCACCCTGGCGATCTGGTCCTGGAGCTCGACCTCCAGAGATCTTCCCAGCTTGAAGATCTTTCCTCCGATCTCCTTTTCGAGCCACTGCTCGACAGGTTTTGGCCTGGATTCTCTGGCGATCACCGCCCTGGCGATTCCCTGCTCCCTTGCTTCCTCAGGGCGATTCCGCGCCTCTTCCTCCTCCAGACCAGCATTCTTCTCCCCCAGCTCAGCATCCACCATCTCCACATCTCTTCCGGCAGCCTCCTCTGTTACGGTCGATTTGGGCTTCACACCGGGAGGTGGGGTGGTTGTTACATAACTCACCGATCTCTTATTTTTCAGGCTATTCTCATAGCACTTTTTCGCTTCTTTCTGATCAGACTTGATCGTGATCACCACCCCCTCCATAGACGGCAACTTTACCTTCATGTGCCGGGTCGACGGGATTGCGCCTATCCTGTTAAGCGTGGGCCTTCCCAACAGGATGTTGTATGCTGAAGGAGAGTTCACAATGAGGTACTTGATTTTCTCCGTCCTCGACCCAGCCTCATCTGTAAACGTGGTTCTCAGCTCAATGTACCCCCTGACCTCCACCTGGTCACCAGCGAACCCAAATAGGCACCCTCCATAAGGCCTTAGCTGGTCAAGGGGCAACTCCAGCTGCGTGAAAGTCGGCCAGAACATCACGTCTGCCGAGCTCCCTTGGTCCACCAGAACTTTGTGGACCTTCCTTCCCGCTGTAACCAACGAAATGACTATGGGATCGTTGTCATGAGGCACAACGTCCCGAAGATCCTGCTTGGTGAACGTAATGTCCACTTCCGGCGAGTGATCTTCAAACATATCCACTGCCATCACCGATCGCGCGTACTTCTTCCTCTGCGATGCGGTGCATCCACCACCTGAGAAACCCCCTGCAATGGTGTGGATCTCCCCGTGGATAGGCATCTCGTGTTGCTGGGCTTCTCCACCTGCTGGCTGGGAACTCGACGCTCCCCCCGTCCTCCTGTCCAGCAGATAGTCATTTAGGAACCCGCTCTTAACCAGATCGTCGAGCTGATATCCCAAAGACAAACACGAGTCCAAAGTGTGGCCAAAGCCTTGGTGAAACTCACACCAGGCATCTGGCTTTGACCCCAGCACCTTGTCGCCCACCTTCTCAGGCGCTTTCAACCTAGCAGATATGTTAGGAATGGCGATTAGATCCGCTAGTCCCATGACAAACTTGTGCTTAGGCGGGCGATTGTATTCCCGGCGTGCTGGTTGCTGGCGCCCCTCGCTCCTTCCCTTGTTTCTCCTATCGTAAGGATGGCGAGTCCTCTGGTCTTTCCTGGCCACCGCCGCTGTTTCCAGCACCCTCTGCGGCTAGATCCTGGTCTGGGCGCGTGGCCTGGCGGGAGCCACGCTGCCTCTCTTCTCGGCGACTTCACTCTCGTCGGCGATGTGAGCCACCGCAAGTCGCCTGACTTCAGCAAACGTCGCGGGGTGAGCCCTGATCAAGGCCTCGCGGAATGGTCCTGGCTGCACGCCCTTCTTGAAGGCATAGACCAGCATTTCTTCATCCTTGGCCGGCGATCTGACCATCTGCGCTCCAAAGCGATTCAGGTAATCTCTGAGGGACTCTCCCTGGTACTGCCTTATATCAAACAGATCATAAGACACCCTGGGCGGTGCCTTATTCACGATGTACTGCTCGACAAAGATCTTCGAGAACTGTTGAAAATTGGTTATGTGGCCGTTAGGCAGGCTCACAAACCACTCCATCGCCGTTCCCTGGAGCGTACTCACGAACATCTTGCAGTAGACGGCGTCTGACCCTCCCGACAGCATCATCTGCGTATGGAACGTGGTTAGATGATCCTCTGGATCCTCCACGCCGGTAAAGGCAGCCTTAACCGGAACCACGCTCGTAAGAATAGGCGTGTCAGTAATCGCCTGAACAAAAGGCATTGGGAAAACACGAGGTGGCGTCGACGGCGCCACCTCTTCAGCAGAAGAACGCCCTTGCTGCTCCCGAAGAGCTTGACGCAGCTCCTCAGTCACCTTGCTGAGCTCCTCGTTCCTGGCGCGAGAGGCGACCAGGTCCTCATGCATTCTCGCCTGCTCTACGCGTGAGGCCTCCACAGTTGCCTGCAACGAACGCATCATCTCTGCCATCTGCGTCATGGTCATGGCGGCGGCGCCTTCGTCAGCAACGGGCGCAACTGGACTTGAACGATTGCTTCTGATTTTTCTCATGAACTCAGCGAATCTCGGAATGCAGCGAATGAAACTTCAACTACGATCGAATCAGCGATTAATCGGAGAAAACAGTGTGAAACTGCGCAAGAAAACTCAAGAACACCGTAAGCCTTCAAAGAAAACCACAACTTCACCAGATACCACCGCTTCCCCACGGACAACCAAACGAGCGAAAGAACTCGAACTTCCATCAAACAAATTACGTGTAAGCAGCAGGAAACCTCACTCCACCGATCGAAAAGCCAAACGAACGGTACAAAACGCGAATTCACCGAACGAAACTCAAGCAAACAGCGAACGATGGTTGCACCAGCACACAACCACGCAGAAAACTTCGAAAACTTCCAAGAACTCACGTTGTGGATGGGAGCAAGTTTTACACGGCCCCACGGTGGGCGCCTGATGATCCTGCCTGTTGACCAGAACGCTGGAAACTGCCTCGTCAAAGGATCGACGTGTGCACCGCTTCGAACCTCCGTTCCTCTTCGAGATCCACCTCAAGAACCTGCAAAGAAACAGAGCGGCGCCGCTGCGGCCGATCGCACTCCAACGCCCAAGTCAGTGACGGTATCACCAAATACTAAGAGAACAAGAACCGTGCAAATCCTCTCTCACAGTAAGCTCTATAACTCGCAAGCGTAAAGAGTATAATCTGAACGTGCGTACCTCAGAAAGTTTGTCGAGAACTCTTATATACCTAGTTGTTTTCTCTCTCCTGGCAGTTACAGACCTGGACACGTGGCTTGCATCCAGTCGTACACGTGCCATCATCTGGAGCCTCCTTGACTTGGCGCTGCTTCTACTCTCATTTTGGCTAAGTTACTTATGCATGGTACTGCCCAGTGCATAGCTAACTTGGGAGTGTGATCTCTACTGGAATTGGCGAGTTAGGGTGTCCTCATACACCTTCCCTGTGGTCTCGCCGGCCGCCTTCATAATCTGCTTCTCCTTCATCTTCGGCGATGTGCTTTCTCTGGCGATCTCCAACCGCTTGGTCGCCCGAGTTCACATCTGGCGACTTCATCTTTAACCCGGTGATCGCCTATTCTGATATGCTGGAGATCGGAACACGCCAACTTAATAACTGGCGGCTTCACGAGCCCCCCGACTTCCTTCCCTTCTGCCAGCCTGGCGCCTTGCCAACACGCCTATACTGTAGCAGGATGCCACGTCATCACTCCTGACTACCAGGGCGGTACACCTTCCTATTTATAGGCTATCTTGGACGTAAATGTTAAGCTGAATTCTAAGGAAAAGAAAACCAAAATTAAATCTAAATTCTAAGCCATGTGCCATGTGCAATGACCGGCCACACAACCCTAGATTCTAGAATGTTTCCTTCAAATGTGCTTTCTACACTACCCTATCTACTAAGTACCCCTATTGGGCCTTCATGTACCAATTACAAGGCTTTCCCAAACCGTAGCTTGATCCATGTGTGGTGAGCTAGACGGTCCTTCTAGATGCTCCTTATGTAGCCGCTCCCCCATCATGGCCTAGACGCTCCATATCTTAGGCTAGACGCTCCTCTTTGAGTCTAGACGCTCCTCTTCATAAGCTAGACGGTCTTAGCCTTGGAAGCTTAGCTTTCATAGTGTGGTGAGCTTGGGCCCTCTTCCATCATCCCCTCCCTCTTGAAAAGGATTTGTCCTCAAATCCAAGGCTTTTGCTCGGGGGATGGTTGTGGCTGGATGGTGTCCATCGTCTCCTCCTTCATGAGAAGATCTATCCTCAGATTTGCATTCTTGATCTCGGATAGCAGCCTCTTGCTTCGTCAAGATGTGTCCTCCCGGATCAAATATCAACCTATGTGAATCTTGAAACAAAGCAAAGGAGTTAGGGTGAGCTTTTGGAGAACAAATAATTGTATGAAGTTGCCATTCTTGCTTTTCTCTTGTGTTGGCCAACTTCTCACAATATCTCCCTTTTGAGGGTTGTAGGTGCCCTCTAATCCTCTTATATTTTCTAAAATTTTCAAAAGTAGTTACTTTTTCCTTAGGCATAATACCTTTAGGAAATGGTGACAACTTTAAAAAGGCAAGAGGACTATGTTCACATACAACTTCAAATGGAGAGATATGAGTAATCTTGTGGACTACTCCATTGTATGCATGTATAAAAGGAAAAGGATTCTCATCCCAAGAATTGTGGGTGTCCCTCGTGATTTCGTGAAGCATAGAAGGGAGAGCTATGTCTTCAAATTTTGGAGCTCTATCCCTTATTTTTGAAAATAAATCATGGAGGCTTGTCACTTTTCTTAAGAAGAGTTTATCCACTTCCATGAAGAAAGAATCAAGACCTTTTGTTGTCCTAGGAAGCTCTAATATGAAATGTGTGTCTTCCCAAGTATCTTTTACAAAAGGTGAAGGAGTATAAAGTTCTTGAGACTTTGCTTTAGGTGTAGTTTGAAAACAAGAGTTGTACCTAAAGTAATGTCTTTGAACCTCTTTTCTCATGGGTGACAAAAGTTTTCCTCTTAAAAGCTCTAGAGTTTCATCAATTCTCATTTGCCCCATGAGTTCTCCTTCTTGTAGACTTTTTCTCTTATGTGCAAAGAGAGTCTCGTTGGTACAACCATTGTTTATGAAAATTTGTACATTTTGCAATGGTTGTCTCAATAAGACATGGCAAGTTGTTCTAGGCACTACTTCATACAAAAATTGGTAGGTGCTTATAGATAACTTGTCATTCTTTTGGGGATATCCTAACACATTGGAGAAATAGTCTTGATCTATGCAAGCTTCTTTTAAAGACTTTTCTTTTGTGCTCATGCTTGCAAGTGTTCCTTTACAATAGGAAAGGCTAGGTTGTTCAACAAGAAGCATGTTTGTAAAGGTAGTTTCATTGTGCTTGACTTGTTGAATGACCTTGTGGGAAGGAACACTATTCTCCCACGCCTTTTGTTTCCCAAAATTGTTTTCTTTTTCTATTTTTTCTTCATCCCTTTTGTGTTTCATTTGTATTTGGTCTTTTACCACTTGGGAATGTGGTAAAGGGCTAAGTACAAATCTTTTGTGCTTGTGGATGAAAGAAATCTCGTTAGTTAGACCATTATGCGAGGTTTTCTTATCAAATTGCCATGGTCTACCTAATAAGATGTGGCAAGCTTCCATAGGTACTACATCACATAAAACATTGTCTTTGTAGTTACCTATAGAAAACTCGATTTCCACTTGTTTGTCTACACGTAGTTCTCCATCCTCATTGATCCATTGTAAATTGTACGGTTTTGGATGAGGAACTACTTGTAGTTTTAATTTTTCAATCAATCTAGTGCTATAGCAATTGCAGCATGACCCACCATCCACAATAAGAGAGCATATATTTTCTAAAATATTGCATCTAGTATGAAAAATGTTCTCTCGTTGTGTATCGTTGGATGCACTAGGTTGATTGTGGAGGATTCTTTGAATCATCAATAAGTCCCCCTCCAAAGGATTTATCCTTTCTCCTTCCCCTTTTTCTTGAGTACTAGGTTCATCCTCACCACTTGTGTACTCATCTTTTCCTTTTAAAAACAAAACCCTTTGGTTTGGACATTGCGCTTGCACATGCCCTCTTCCAAAACATTTAAAGCACTTGGTGTCCCTAGCACGGATGTATGGGGTGGAGGCATCTTTCACTAAGGGTTTGGTAGTTTCTTTGGATTCGTCTCTAGGTGTACTACCCTCCCTTTTAAAGTCTTTCTTGGGATAAGAGTTGGAGTAAGAACCCACCCTTAGACTTGAAGTTTTGCGCAAATTTTGTTGTTCAACTTTAATGCAAAGTTGAACCAAATCATTCAAGTCTTGGTAGGGTAATAGTTCTACTCTATCCCTTATCTCAAGGTTGAGCCCACTTAGAAACCTAGATATGGTGGTGGTTTCTTCCTCTCTAATGGATGCTCTCATCATGTAGAGCTCCATTTTCTGCCTATACTCTTCCACACTTAAGTTCTTTTGTTGGAGTCTTTGGAGCTTGTCCATCAACTCCCTATGGTAGTAGGAAGGTATGTGGCGACGTCTTAGGGCTCCCCTAAGGTCATTCCAATATTCTATGGAAGGCTCCCTATGAAGACGTCGGTCTCTCTCTAAAGAGGTCCACCAATACATGGCATTGCTTTGGAAACTAAGGGTTGCTAAGGGTACCTTCCTCTCTTCACTCACCCTATGGCAAGCAAAGAGTTGCTCTACTTTCATCTCCCAATCTAGGTAGGCCTCTACATCTTCCTTACCATAGAAATGGGGTAGGTCTACCCTTACTTCCTTTGGGCTCTCTTGCTCCCTTTGTCTAGTTCTTCTAGGGGGTGGTTGGTAATAGTCATTAATTCTAAGGCTTCCCTCCCCTAGAGTCTCATTACTTTTAGAATGGGATGCATGAGTTTTTTTTGATTTTTGAGATTTTTGGGATTTCTCTTCTTGAGCTTTAGCCAACTCATTGATTTTGTTCTCATTCTCCAATTGTCTAAAAGATATCAATTGTACCGCTTGGGATACTTCTTTTAAAAGAATTTTCAAAGATTTTACTTCACTTTCTATAGACTTTGGAGAGTGAGAAGAAGAAGACATGGCTAAAACTTTGTGTATATAGGTGTTTCACTTTGAGAAAGTTTAGGAAAGTTAAAGAAGGTAGTTTTCCAGGTAAGGGAGGTGAGTCACAAAGGACTACTTAAGTACCAAGCCTTTTCCTTGCCAAAAACTATCCCCCAATATCTTCACACAAGACTTTCTCTTAGTGAAACACTTAGAACACAAATAAGTTGAGAAATAAATGCAAGAAAAACAATGCAAGCTAACTATGCAATAAAGCTAGTCGGTTTAGCACAAAATTTAAACAAAATTAAACATGCAAAGCGTAGCTATGAAAGCAAGAAAAGCAATTACAAACAAGTAACAATTACTAAGCAAAAATGCTATACTATTCGGCCCTAGGTGAGGCTTCTTGGACACTTCGAGCCCTTGAAGACACACTCACCGTCTAAACGTAATTAACAAGGTAATTAACAATAAACCAAGTTGCAAAGGAAATAAGAGAAAACTCCCTTTGTTGTTCCTCCTTTTGGTTAGTGCACTTCTTTGTTGTCTTGATTGTTGATCTCCTAAGTGTTTGTAGTGTTTGTTTCAAGAAAGCTTGTTTCGGCTTTGGCTTTGTCTCCTCCTTAGAATGTTGGCTTTAATTCTCCAATTTCCAGCACCTATTCACAAGGGCTAAACCTTAAACCAAGTCAAATTCCATGCACATAAGCACCAAGGGAGAAATTTAATTCCAACACCCAAAAAGAGAGGTCAAGGAACAAAAGCAAGAAACAAATTTAATTGAAAGAAAACAGTACCACCAAAAGGATTTATAATATGACAACTTAGAAAGAGATTCAAGAAATTAAAGCAAACAAATAAAGGTACTCAATTAAAGGTTGGCACACAAAAGAATTCCTAAAGAAAAGCACTAGATTAGATGACCAAATAAAAAAACAGCACCACTGGAAAATGTTGTGGGCCAGAAAACATGTTTGTTCCCCGATTTATGCTGATCTGTATTTTTGGAATTTGGCTCTGAAATTTGTTATGCAAGATATTCAGGATCTTATCTAAAATCTGGCTTTGGAATCACTCAAAACGGATGCACCATTTTTTTTTAATAAATTTTGCAAAATTGGTGTTCGGTTAGGCCAGCTGGAGCGCTAAAGATTTGCACTCTGATTTTGTAAGATTTATCATATTTTTTCTGTTGCTTTTTTTGACCTAATTCTTTTTTTGTCCTTTTTGTAACACTTCAAACTTGCATTTTCCAGAGAATCACAAATTTCCTATGAGTGGAAATATTTTTTTGAAACAAAAACAGCCAGAACAGAGAGATGAAACAGGGGAATTCTGGAAAAGTGGAAAAACAGCAAGATAACCAAAATTTAACACAATGGAATTGTAAGAACGGAAATTGTGTAAGAACTAAGACACAATTATGAACTCAAACTAAAAATAAAAAAAAGCACCAAAGGATCAAAGAACAGCAGATTCAAACAAATTAAAGAGACCCAAAAGCAAGAATTGTTGACAAATATGGACTACTAAGAATTGTTGACAAATATGGATTCACATGACTTGACACAACATTTATAGATTCAGAAAATAAAGACTCAAAGCATAAAATGAAGCAAAATTAAGAAAGCAATAAGGACTCAAATTCCTAAAAGAAAACAGCCACTCAATGGTGTAAGGAATCCTATCACAAGCTGCACAGAATTTGTTCAAGATCAATTGAACAATTGTGCTTCGGTTGGATCTTCCATAAGCACACCAAGAACAATTTAAAAAGTAAAAAATAGCAAGACAAGTATGGAATTTAAATGGAATTTAAATGACAATATGAAATAAAGAAGAACTGAAAATTTAAAAGACCAAGCTACTCATCTTGAAGAACCAAAAGCTCATGATACCAAATGATGGCATTTTCATGTGTTCTTCTTGAATCAAAGTAGAAAATAAGGTGCGGAAGCAATGGGTGAGATGATCAAGACCCTCCTAGGAGTTGTGTTGGCCTTGTAGGCCTCGCAGGAAGCCTAAGAGTCGATTGAGGAAGATGAAGGAACAGTGAAGGCGCGCGCCAATTTGAATAAGAGAAGCGCTAGCGGCACACCATGCTGGCCGTCGATGGGGCCACGTGTCGCAAGATTAAGGAAGGAAGTCCAAACGTTAAAGAAGCAGCACGTGAGGTGGCACGTGATGCGGTCCCACTTGCCACGTGGACTGAGGGCACGACCACTTAGTCTCTTCGCCAAGAACGAGTTCACGACTCGAGACTGGGGGGCTTGTGGTCCGATCGGTCATCGGTAGTCGATGACGTCAGCAGCAGAGGACCACGTGGACCACTCGCAGGGTGACACGTGGACCAGGTGACAGAGAGATCAGGGAGACGATCGCCAAGAGCGGTGATCGGGGGTCCGTAACCAAGTGACCACCGACAGATCAGGCGGCAGAGAGGTCGGGGGACAGATCACCCAGAACGGTGATCGGTGGTCAGTAACCGAGTGGCCACCAACAGACTAGTTCTCATACGAACGCCTGGGGGCAGAACGCGAGAAGCAATAGAGCACTGATCAGTCATCGGGGTCTTGTGTTACACGCAGTTAAACTGGGACTGAGGTTCCCAGCGAGAGCGTTACGCATGAACATCGCATGAGCACATCTCAGGGAATCATGCGCGAGAGTGGCCTGAGGGAATTAGTAAACCAGTCAGTGATTGGTGATTCCCTCAACCCATTACGTACGTGACACCGTGAAGGGTAAGCCGTTTACGCAGAGAGCAACGTTTGGTGAGTGTGCCTAGACCAGCCACACCTGGCGTTCTCCTAAGAGTATGCGATTTACCCAGATGAAAGAAATATCCTAAGTTACTCCGCAAGGGCGTAACTTAGGCACACAAAGAGAAGCGCTAGAGCCCTTCCAGTAAGTGACACGTGTGTGGTTAGATGTGAGTTGCATGCCTCCACGTGTCATCATCTGAGAGGGGTGCGGTCCAGATAAAGGTGCACTCCGTACCACTACGGGTACAGACAGGCGCAGCCAAGCGCAGAGACGCGTAGACACGCACAGACTCTCACGCTCTCATTCTACTGATTCTAGAGGTACGTTGTCGCAGAAAAGCGTAACAGGGTTCTGACACATGCCAGAAAAGCATAACAGAATTTTGTTAGGCCCAGATACAGAGAGAGACATAAAATAGAATCAGGAAGAGATTGAGGGAGATACGAGAAAAAAGAGAGCAAGAGTTTTTCGCACACACTACTAGTTTTTCTCATTTGGTGGTTCTGTGGTCTAACTTGATCGTCGGAGTGCAAACGGTCGCTAGAGGCGCCGTCTGTGTGTTTTGCAGGTCACGTTTGGAGACCCAAGAGAAGGTTCTGAGGGTGATTCAGCAGAGGACACAGTCGCGTAGACGGGACAGAGAGTGCTACGAAGCGATTCCTCCACGTTCGAGTTGTCGGCAGGATCAGGCACGTACCGTACATCCCGCAAAATTCTGGTGGATCCATCATGATTCTGCAGCTTGATTGAACCTATCCCAACTGTCTTACATGGATTATCATTACCCATGTAAACAACCCCGCCATCAAGTTCTTGAAATTCAACGAACCAATCCCGAATGGGACACATATGATAGGTACAACCTGAATCCAATATCCACTCATCTGGATACGATGATGCTGAAAGCGAGACAATTAAAGAGATATTTGATTCCACATCATTTTTGCATTCTGCAACATTTGCATCTTACGAAGCCTTCCCTTTCTTCTGCAGTTTTGGACAATCTTTCTTCCCATGTCCTTTCTCATGACAGAAAGCCCACTCATCTTTGGCAACGACTCGACCTTTAGACTTAGACCTCCCTCTTCTCCCCTTTGTTTGGCTTTGTTGACGACCTCTTGCCATCACAAACTCAAAATATTGTATTCAATATTACAAACAATTTCAAACAACCCAAGGGCGAACCTTCGGCTCTTGATACCACGTGTTGGGAAAAACGGGTAATTTTCCCACTAAAACAAAACCCTAACAGAGCTACCCGACAAATAATATTGAATAAATAAAGCGGAATAATAAAAGAGATAAAGAGGAAAAAACACACCCGAAAATTGTTAACGGAGTTCGGCCTGTTTAGCCTAATTGATGAGAGTCAAGTAAAGGAGGTTTTTATTAATGAAGGAAGAGGCAATTCACCATCACACTTGAAGTTCTTCCTTCTAGTCTTCTCAAAATTAAAAGAAGACATAAAATAAAGAGAGGCCCAAGCCCAAAGCCCAAGCCCAAACCCAAGTTCATCCTATGAAGGGCAAGGCCAAGTATTAAATAATAAAGAATATTGTTGAAGGTGCTTAGAGGGAAATATTAGAAACCTCTATTGTTAAAGCATCTTTTAGTCTTTAGTTAGGAGTCTTAGGGGGGGTGTGTTAGTAGATAGGTGTAGGAGTAGAAAAGGAGGTGCCAAACTGAAGGAAGAGGTCACACCTTCCTCATGCTTTGTTTTAGGCGCAAATTCTATAAGCTTTTTGGGAGGGAGTTTTTGAATTTGTGTAGCTTATATTTCAGCACCTTAGGCTATAAATAGAGGTGCTCTCTTTGTATTTTTTAGATTTGAATTTATCTAAAGAAACTATACTCAAAATTGGAGTGAGCATTGGAGAGCTTTTGAGCCTTCTTCTCTAGTCTTATCTTGAAGGATCATGGTTTCCTCAAGTGGCGCCTTGCACACTCATCTAGGAGCATCCATACTTCTAGTCGCGTGATCATCCAACCATTCTTCCATCTTCATGAGCATTCTCTTCTCCTTCCTTTCTTCTCTTGTTAATTTCCTTGTCTTAGCTTGTTTCCTAGTTGTTTTGGTTCGGCAATTTCAGCTTGTTATTGTGTAGCTATGGTTCATTTGTGTTCTTGGCTGTTTTTCATCTTTTCTTCTTCAATTCCAGCAATTTGATTCGGTACCTTACTGTTTTGTTTTGTTAATTAGTGTTTTTGCCTTTCCTCCATCTCTTTTGGTTCAATTTGACAATATGTGGAACATCCAAATGAGTTTGGGATTTGGTACTAGTTTTTGGTGAGTTCTTGTCTTAGAACAATGATCCAACTCTAAGAAAAGTGCCTCAATAATGTCCAGCTCAAGGTGATTCCTAAGAATGTCAAGAATCATTCTCCATATGGCTAGTGGAATCACATCACTAATCTCCGAGCACAGCAAAAACAACTCACTTTTATTATTATGGGATAAGATATTACAAATTGGGATATATAACAGTGAAGGAGGAGAGTTTAATTTATAACCCTCAAACCTCCTTCCCAAACAATGAACTCACCGATGTGGGACTTGGGATTAAGCCAAAATCAACAATTATTGTAGTGATGTTGCTCCTTTCCAGCTGGTTCCTTCTCTGTAATGATGATACAATGAAGACATTGAAGAAAGGGAAGATTTTTTAGAAGAAGATGAAGATGAATTGAGTGATGTATTAAAGAGGAAGAGGATGAAACATGAATGATTAAGATAAATAAATAGCATATAGTCATGGTTGTATTGCTGAAATTGTGTAATAAATACACATAGCTACAATCCCTTTTTTCTTTCCTTTTTACTATGTGATTGTTTTGTTATTAATTATATTTTACATATTATATGTCTTATATATCATATAATACACTTTTTAATGATTATAAATCTTATAAGATTCACGATATATGAAATGATTCATAGTTTAAAAATATACTTTTTAATGTTTGTAAATCTTAAGATTAGATGAATTCAGGAATTGTAGGCATGCTAAATTCGAATCTTTATGGTGGAGTGATATCAGAAAAAAAAAACAGTGATGGAGGATTGAGGTAATAACTTTGAAGATAATATTGAGGGGAGTATAGGGATGGAAAATCTATAAGAATTTGGGAGGATAAATGGGTTGGAAATTGCCCTCTTAAAGAAAAATACGCGAGACTTAATCTCATATTTGAATGTAATGTAAGTAGGCACAGTTATGCGATATCGGGAGTTGGTAAGATAATAATTGAAACTGTTTTTTGGAATGGAGGAGAATCACATTTGAATAATCAAATCAAATAAACATGTTGATGAATGACTTACAGAGAAAATGAAAGGAGGAAAGAGAAAATGGAAGTGGAAAAGAGAAGCTTCACATGTACTCACTGTAAAATCAACTTACAACATTCAACGACATACTAGGGGAGGAAAGGGATGTGTATAAAATTGTTAGGAAATCAAAGTCTTACCTTCTGCATAGATTCTAGCTTGGAGAGTTATTAAGAATAGAGTGGTCATAAAATAAAAGACAATTTAAGTAGAAAGTGATCATAAAAGACAATTTAAGTAGAAAGGGACTTTAAGTAGAAAGGGACTAATGTTGGATAGTAATTTGTGTGTAATGCGTGGTGAATAGAGGAATCTATAAGTCATTTATTTCTAACATGTAAAACTGCCAAAGCAATTTGAAACTCATATTATATCTGTATTGAAGAGCTGACAGTGTCACACAATGAACCAAATCAAAAAAATTGACACTAATGGGTAAAATATGTAATGCTTTTTTTTTTCAACTCTCACTAGTGTTTAAACTCCATTACATTCTTGAATTCTATAAAGTAATATCACATTCTTGAATTCTATAAAGTAATAACAAGGATTAAATCATAATTCGATTATATGCACATATATATGATTTTCCTAGGATAACCTTGATCTAGTGGGTCTACTTGTTGCAGGTACATGAACTTCTTCCATCACTAGAGGTACAGGTAGAGGTACAATTAGCTTGTTCCCAAAGGGGCAACCAAACAGAGATTACAACCACGGTGGCTTTGCATATTAAAGCTTGCAATTGCGTAAGGAAACCCTCTCAAAACAGACAAGTTAGCTTAAAAAGGTGACAGGAGATGTTTTTTGTCAAAAAAAGATAACAATACAAAATCAAATCACTGCACATATGATGTCCGATAAAATGGAAGCAAGAGACGATCGTTGGAGTAATGATTTTGAGAGATAGGCAATGAAGATGAACGGAAATATATTTGAGATTTGTGTTTTAGAAGAAGCCCCATCAAACAATCGGTTGGCTTTCCACTGTAGAGCTGGAGAAAGAACTTTAAGGGACCAATCATCCTCGCTGGAATCATTTCAAAGAGGAGATCTAGGCTCCATGCAATCTGAATGTGGGAGTATCAAAGACTTCAAACAACATGATCAATCTCAGTAAGGGAAATCTCTATCGGTGACAGATCGGAAGTGGTATCGGAAACCATATTCACCGCTCAAGCATCTCCGATGGAAGCCGAGGTTCAGGAACCTCCCAAAAGAAGATGTGAAGCAGAGCATGGCGAACCCCTGTCACTCCTTCTTTCACGATTTCGGCAACCCCTAAACTCCCCTGGGAAAGTTGCGACAACAGCAGAAAGAGTTAATAAAAATTTAATACGGTCTTCTCACTAGAGCCGAGGAGGAGCAGGCCTGTGTATTGCGCCAAGGCCTAGTCCACCGAAAATATTGATTTGGACTCCGACGACTATTTTAAGGTAAGTATACTCTCTCGGAAGTAATAATTTATTCATGGAAACGAATATTGAACTCACAAGAAACAATTGAATTCTCATGTTAAAATTTATTGGATGTTTGTTGTGTATAAGATTGTGTACCGATCAGGTAATCGGGAGTGATGACGTGGCAGCAAGCGATAATATAGGCGTGTTGAACGGGACACCTGGCTTACAGAAGGGAACTACATCGGGAAGTCTGTGTAGTCGCCGATCGTTGGCTTGGCATTCTCCGATCTTTAGTGTGTGTAACCGGCGGTCACCAAAGTTGCGTCATAGTCGCCATATGTGAGTACTAGGAGATCAGGTGGTTAGAGACTGCCGAAAGGGGCACATCGCCAAAAGATCAGGAAAGCTTGCTTAAGGTTTCCAAGGGGTACAAGTACGGGGAACTAGTGATATGCTTGTCACGCAGCAGTGGAGGATGAGGTTATCAGATGATCATTCCCTGGCCAGAGGTCGGGGCAAGGGAACAGTTTCCCAGAACATGCATGGTGTGCAAGTGAAGCAGATCGTGATAGCGGCAGGCGAGACCACAGAGAAGGTGTTCATGGTGACACCCCGTACTCGCCACTTAAGGGGGTCGCGCTCCAAGGAAAGCTGTGCACCAAGTTACTCCTTGTATGGGTAACTTAGTCGAATGGCTTGAAGAGTAGAAGTGACGCTCAAGTAGAGGAGGCTCCAGATAGCGACACGTGTACAGCTGGATGTGAGCCACGTGTCCAGAGGTGTAACCGTCAGGAGAGAGAAAATGCTCAGGTATATAAGGAACACTTAACAGACTTTTGAGGTACGCTTTCATAATACTTTCTAGTACACTGAGATTCACTGCGCACGGTTCCTTGAGTTGAGATATTCTCTCTGAGTTTTTGGTGATTCCATCACTGACTTGAGCGTCGGAGCGCGATCGGCCGCAGCGGCGCCACTTTGCTTTCTTCAGGTTCTTGCGAGGAATTAGGGCGTGAGGAGCAAAGGCTAACGTGGTGCGAAGCTGATCAAGAGGAGAGACCTTTGACGTGGCAAGACTCTTGCACTCAGGTCAACCGGTAGGATCAGATTGCAAGAATGTAAATAAAGCAAATTAAATAGTTGTTTGATTCAATAGGAAAAACTGGAATTTAGTTTCATCATTCTCACTCTTTTGTATTTTGAAAAGTGAAAAGCATAATAATATTCCATATTTGATTGGTATTGATCTCCATATAAAATTCATTTATATTGATTCTTCGCATATAAAATGTAATAAAGAGAAGAGAAAGGTGGCTCCAAGGCCATATTTCTAGTACCAGTCGGGAGTGACTTTACTCGCGAAGTATCCACGCCACCTTTGGAGAGACCCTGGGACAGACACGACCCGGGAGAGGGCCACGTCCCAGGGATGATCCACATGCATGGTACGAGAGGAAGGTTGAGATACTCCCAGGGCGAGTGACTAAGGGCTGGGGCGCATGAGTTGGCACCCAGGTAGTCACCCCCTGCGCCGGATGCACTTCGAGGGGGGAAGACTTACACACTGGGTTTTCCCTAAGTTGGGTTACAGCGTCGTAAGGCCTTCCACGTGGAGTTGCGCTTAAGTCATAGGTGACACGTGGCAGCAGCACTGAAACCCAAGGTAACCCAAGGTATATAAGCTTTTCTGAAAGCTTAGTAAGGTACGTTCTGACATTCTTACACACACTTGAATCATTTGCGAGCTTACACACTGTACGCACGAGTGATTTGAGAACCAGAGAGAAGTTTGTTAGAATATAGTTACGCGCCTTCAGAGCATCATAGTTACGGTGTTCCGATACAGAGGTGCACAGTGTTTTCTGCCTATTTACTTGAGCGTCGGAGTGCAAACGGCCGCTAGGGCGCCCTTTGTTCTCACGGCGGTGTAGGGTGAAGATCTGGAATCAAGAACGAGGGAGTCTTTGATACGCGAGTCGCAGCTACGCACCAACCACCATCGAGTCAACCGGCGGGAACATTTGGCGCCCACCGTGGGGCAGATTTAAAACATCAGTCCCACCGCAAGTTGTGAAGGTTCAGTAGCAGATTTTGAGAAAGTTTTCCAAGAATCTTGCAAGTTTCACCTTTCATCTTGAAGTTTACGCAATTTCACCGATTGTTTTCGGCCTTGTTCAAGTTTTCGTCGTTCATCTTCGAAGTTTCACTCAGTTCCACCGTTCGTTCGTGGTTTGGCTTAGTTTCACCGATCGTTCTCCAGTGTGGCTCAGTTTCTACAAATTCTTTTCGGTCTTGATCAGTTCCTATCGTTCGTTTCCCAGTTTTCCTGAGTTTCTACCGTTCGCTTGCGTTTTCGCTCGGTTTTCACCAAAGGATTTTCAAGAATCACTGTCGCAATTCGAAGTTCTTCAAGAAACTGCAAGAAATGAGGACAAGGCAAAGTTCGACGCACGCTGAGAGTGATGACATGACCATGCACCAGGTCATGGAGATGATGCAAGGCCTGCAGGAAGCGATGGCGTCATCAAAGGCTGAGCAAGAGCGTATACAGGCGGATCTGGCGGCATCGCAGGCAAGGAATGAAGAATTATGTCGCGTGAACGAGGAGTTGCACCGCGGGTTGCGCAATCACCCTGGGAGTCGCGAAGCGGAAGACCGTGAATGTTTCACGCCACCTAGGGATTTCTCCACGCCGTTCTCACAGTCGATCATGGAGGCGGTGATCCCTCACACGTGCGTGGGTCCCAAGGTGACTTTCACGGGGATGGAAGACCCCCCCGAGGCACACCTCACTGCGTTCCACACGCAAATGATGCTAGTAGGCGGCTCCGACGCCATGAGGTGCAAGCTCTTCATGAGCACGTTAACCGGAATGGCCATGGATTGGTTTATCAGCCTTCTAGACGGCCACATCACTTCCTTCGCACAGCTCTCACAGCTGTTCCGCGAATAGTACATAGCTAACCGGGCTCCTCCACCGGTATCGTATGATCTATTCGACGTGAAGCAGTATCAAGGCGAGACCTTGAAAGAGTATATCAACCGCTTTGGGGCGTAGGTGGTGAAGGTTGGCACCACGGAAGAACCAATGATTGTTTACGTATTCAGGAAGGGGATGTGCCCTGGACCTTTTTGTGAATCAATCATCCGAAGCCGCCCCCGAACCTTTGCAGAAATAAGGCGTCGCGCAGTGGAGCACATTGCAACAAAGGGCGAGGTGTGTGAGAAGCATACGAGTGTTGCACCAGCACGCCCAAGAGCGTCGTCGCGTGCACAACCCGCCAGGGTGAACGAGGTTGCGACTGGAAGGAAGGGTCAAGAGAGGTGTTGAACCAAGTGGTGTTCAAGCTTTGAAGAATCCAAATCCTTTGAAGGATGTTGAAGCCTTTGTTGTGCTTGATGTTGCTGTGCTGGTTTAGCTTAGTTCTGGGGTAGTTTGTATGTTGGAATCCAACCTTTGAATAAATCTAAAGCATAAGCATCTCAATCTTTGTGAAAGTAAAATGTTTTCAAACTAAGTTAAAACAACCGATTGTTTTGTCGAAACAACCGATTGTTTATACTTAGGTGTTTTGAGAAAAATATTAAAAACTGTTTTTAAATGGTTGAACTGTTAACTACCAAAACAACCGATTGATTCGAGGAAAGAATCGATTGTTTGTTTTGGGACCATAACAGAAAAACTGTTTTCTCTTTGACTGAGCTTTAAATGATTTAACTGCTTACGCTCCAGTCATTAAATGCTTTGACCAATCTTTTAATGCAATTTAAGAGTTTGTTAAGATTTGATAACAAACTACATCTTTGAATAAATTCAGAAAAACAGATTTGACAATCAATCTTTGACAAGTTTTTTACTATGAGTTTTTCAAAGAGCTGAGATTGCTAAGAGTGTGTGATTGATCAAAGTTGTGGAATAGGATTCTGCTTGTATTGATTTCAGATTATCTTCTGTAACAAGTGTAATCCTTGTACTCTCTGTAAAGACAAGTTTCGTTTTTGTGTTTGCTAAGATTGGTTGTGTGTTCTTGAGGGGATCAAGATCAGCAATCTTGGTGTAAGTGTGTTGACCAAGGAGAGTGTGTTTCTTGAGGTGTTCAAGTTCATTCTCTTGGTTGTTGTGTAAGTGATCAAGGAGTTGTTGCTTAGTGGATTTCTTCAGGGTTTCTGAGAAGACTGGATGTAGCTCTGGGTTTGGAGTGAACCAGTATAAACAACTGTGTCCAATCTCTCTATCTCTAACTCTTTAAATTCAGTTTTATTTGTTGTTTGCTGGTATAAACAACCGATTGTTTCTGTGAAACAACCGATTGTTTTTCTGGTACTGCAGCTTTTGCTTGTTGTTTTGGCGAACTGAATTTTTGGATCAATTGTTTCCTGAGATAAATTCATTCTTGTTTTAAAAGTTTACGAAAATTCTCTTTAAACAATTCACCCCCCCCCCCTCAAGTTTAAAGCCATCCATTCTAACAATTGACATCAAGAGCTTGGTTCTTGAAAGTTTTTCAAGTTGATCCTAAAAATCTTTTTGAATGGCTGATAAACTACCTTTTGGGGAAGGTGCTTCAATTAACAGACCACCTCTGTTTTGTGGTTTGAATTACCAGTTTTGGAAAGTAAGAATGAAAATATTTATGGAATCTCTTGACAAAGGAATTTGGGATGCAATTGAAAATGGTCCTTTTGTCCCAAAATTTGAAAAGGATGGATCTGTCATTGAGAAACCATGGTCTTAATGGACTGATGTAGAAAGCAAAAAGGCCAAATTCGATTGCATTGCCAAAAAATATTATAACCTCTGCTTTAAATTCTGATGAGTTTTTCAGGGTCTCGCAATGCAAATCATTAAAAGAAATGTGGGACACTTTGGAAGTCACTCATGAAGGAACAAATGAGGTGAAAAGAGCTAGAAAGTATGCTCTTAAGAGTATGAGATGTTTAGAATGCTTAAAGGAGAAACAATTTCTGAGGTGCAGAAAAGATTCACGCACATCATCAATCACCTTATGAGCCTTGACAAGACCTTTGATAAAGAAGAGCTGAACATCAAGATCTTGAAATGTCTTGATAGAGCATGGCAACCAAAGGTAACTGCTATTTCTGAATCTAAAGATCTAACATCATTAAGTGTTGCTTCTTTGTTTGGAAAGCTTAGGGAACATGAGCTAGAGATGAATAGACTCAATGTTCAAGAGAGTGAAGATAAGCACACAAGGAGCATAGCCTTAAAAGCATCCAAGCACAAGGGAAAGCAAGATTCCAGTGATGAGGAAAACCTTAGCTTGCTGTCAAGAAACTTCAGCAAATTCCTAAAGAGAAACCGCAACAAAGACAACAACAAAGATAGGTATGGAAACAAGAAATCCAATGATTTCAATTCAAATAACTATACTTGTTATGGTTGTGGTGAGCAAGGTGATATAAAGGCAGATTGTCCAAACAAGAGAAAAGAGAAAAAGTCTAGCTACAAGGACAAGAAAGGCAAGACAAAAAGAGCCTACATAGCTTGGGATGAAAATGTGGTGTCATCATCAAGTGAAGATGAGAAAGCTAACATATGCTTGGTAGCTGAAAATGATGATGAATCTTGCAGCTCAAGTGAGGTAAGTTCATGTGCTTCCTTAAATGAACAAAATTACAGTGAATTACTTGAAGCTTTTCAAGAAACACATGATGAAGCTAATAGATTGGTTCTTTCAAACAACCGATTGAAAGATCTTAACAGTTGGCTTGAAAAAAGAGTTAAATCACTTGAAAAGGATCTAGAAAAAGCAAAAAGTGATTTTGAAAAATTGGAAAACCATTTCAAAAATGCTTCTTGCAAGTGTGATACTCTCATTTGCGAAAATTGTGAAAATCTTGAGAAAAAGGTTCACTATCTTGTTGAAACTGTGGACAAGCATTCGAAGGGGAAATCTAACTTTGAGAATGTCTTGGCATCTCAAAGCTGTGTTTTTGGAAAGGCAGGTTTAGGATTTAATCCACAGAACAAGCAAGATAAGTTTTAAAAAAGTTTTTCAAGAAAATCAGAAAAACAACCGCTTGTTAAGACGAAACAACCGGTTGTTACATGCTTTTACTGCATGAAGAAAGGCCACTTTGTTAGGTTCTGTAAAATAAGGAAATATTCTGTTCCAAGAGGTTTTATGAAATGGAATCCTAAGGGATGTGAAGTTTCTAACTGCAAAGAAAAGTCTAACGGACCCAAATTTGTAAGGGGACCAAATCTTGCTGCTTGAAATCTTTTATGTAGGAAATCTAAAGAAAAAGGAGGGACTGAGTCATCTGATCAAGTTCTTGAAGAAAAAGACAGTCATTGAAGCTGAATCAATGTTATGCAAAAGACCTCAACAGTGAAAAAAAGGCTTTTTGATCATAAAGCACATGGCTGATTGAAGAATTAAACTGAGGATAAGACTTTCCTTTATTTGTTTTTAATTTTTGTTCTTTCTTATGGTTAAACAATCTTTTTATATTGATCCATGTCATCTTCTTTGAAATCCTTCTGCTCATGATTAAAATTCAAAAACAGTTTTTAACTGCTGCAGAAAAACAACTGTACCGCCCTGGTGGTCGGGTGTGATGAACTGGCACCCTGCTACAGTATAGGCGTGTTGCAAGGCGTCAGGTTGGCAAGAGGGAAGGAAGTCGAGGGGCTCGTGTAGTCGCCAGTTGTTATATTGGCGTGTTCCGAGTTCCAGCTTACCAGAATCGGCGATCGCCAGGTTAAAGATGAAGTCGCCAGATGAAGGAGATCGCCGGAGTGAGCACATCGCCAAAGATGAAGGAGAGGCAGATTATGAAGGCGGCCGGCGAGACCACAGGGAAGGTGTATGAAGGCCCCTAACTCGCCAGTTCCAGTAGAGATCGCACTCCCAAGTTCGCTATGCACTGGGCAGTACCATGCATACGTAACTTAGCCAAAATGAGAGTAGAAGCAGTGCCAAGTCAGGGAGCCTCCAGATGATGGCACGTGTACAGTTGGATGCGAGCCACGTGTCCAAGTCTGTAACTGCCAGGAGAGAGAAAGCTACCAGGTATATAAGAGTTCTTAACAAACTTTCTGAGGTACGCACGTTCAGTTTATACACTTTACGCTTGCGAGTGATAGAGCTAGCTGTGAGAGAGGATTTGCACGGTTCTTGTTCTCTTAGTATTTGGTGATACCGTCACTGACTTGAGCGTTGGAGTGCGATCGGCCGCAGCGGCGCCGTGCTGTTTCTTTGCAGGTTCTTGAGGTAGATCCCGAAGAGGAACGGAGGTGAGAAGCGGTGCGCACGTCGATCCTTTGACGAGGCAGTTTCCAGCGTTCCGGTCAACAGGCAGAATCATCAGGCGCCCACCGTGGGGCCGTGTAAAACTTGCTCCCATCCACAGCGTGAGTTCTTGGAAGTTTTCGACATTTTTTTTGCGTGGTTGTGTGCTGGTGCAACCGTCGTTCGCGGTCTCTTTGAGTTTCGTTCGGTGAATTTGCGTTTTGAACCGTTCGTTTGGCTTTTCGATCGGCGGAGTAAGGTTTTCTGCTGCTTACGCGTAATCTGTTTGGTGGAAGTTCGAGTTCTTTCGTTTGTTTGGTTGTTCGCGGGGAAGCGGTGGTTTCTGGCGAAGTTGTGGTTTTCTTTGAAGGCTTACGGTGTTCTTGAGTTTCTTGCACAAGTTTCGCACTGTTTTCTCCGATTGATCGCTGATTCGATCGAGGCTGAAGTGTTGTTCGCTGCATTCCCGTGATTCGCTGAAGTTAATGAGAAAAATGAGAAGCAATCGTTCCAGTTCCGTGGCGCCTGTCGCAGCTGAAGGCGACGCCGCCATGACCATGGCGCAGATGGCAGAGATGATGCGCTCGTTGCAGGCAACTGTGGAAGCCTCGCGCGTAGAGCAGGCGAGGATACATGAGGACCTGGTCGCCTCTCGCGCCAGGAACGAGGAGCTCAGCAAGGTGACTGAGGAACTGTGTCGAGCTCTTCAGGAGCAGCAAGGACGTTCTTCTGCTGAAGAGGTGGCGCCGTCGACGCCACCTCGTGTTTTCCCAATGCCTTTTGTTCAGGCGATTACCGACACGCCCAAAGGATTCGTATCCTTTACCAAGCATTGATGCCCTGGTTGATAGTGTTGCAGGGTGCAAGCTGCTGAGTTTCCTGGATGCCTTCTCGGGATATAATCAGATCAAGATGCATCCCATGGATGAAGAGAAAACAGCCTTCATGACGGAGAGATCGTGTTATTGCTATAAGGTGATGCCGTTTGGGCTGAAGAACGCGGGGGCCACGTACCAGAGGCTGATGGATCGAGTACTTGCACCGATGCTGGGAAGGAACGTGCAAGCCTACGTCGATGACATGGTCGTGACCTCGCAGGAGAAAAGCAAGCACGTTGCAGACTTGGAAGAATTGTTCACGACGATCGCCAAGTTCAAGTTAAAGCTCAATCCGGAGAAATGCATTTTTGGCGTGGAGGCTGGAAAGTTTCTAGGTTTCCTCTTGACTGAAAGAGGAATAGAAGCCAACCCAGACAAGTGTGCCGCCATCCTGGCGATGAGGAGCCCAGCTACGGTGAAAGAAGTCCAGCAGCTAACAGGTCGGATGGCAGCCCTATCTCGCTTCGTGTCAGCTAGCGGAGAAAAGGGGCATCCCTATTTTCAATGTCTGCGACGCAATAATAAGTTTGTTTGGACGAAAGAGTGCGAGGAAGCTTTCGTCAAACTGAAGGAGTATCTGGCGAGCCCGCCGGTTCTTTGCAAACCGCTGGCGGGAATCCCTCTCAGGTTGTATTTTGATGTGACTGAGAGGGCGGTGAGTGCGGTGCTCGCCCAGGACCAAGATCAGGCTCAGAAGCCTATTTACTTCGTGAGCAAGGTGTTGCAGGGCCCAGAAACGAGATATCAGGCCCTGGAGAAGGCTGCGCTGGCTGTGGTGTTTTCGGCGAGGAGGTTGCGCCACTACTTCCACAGTTTCACAATACTGGTGATGACTGACCTGCCCATCCAGAAAGGTCTTGAAGAAACCCGACGTTGCGGGAAGGATGGTGAAGTGGGCGGTAGAGTTGTCAGAGTTTGATATTAAGTACGAGCCCCGAGGCCCGATCAAGGGGCAAATCTTTGCAGATTTCGTGGTTGAGCTCTCGTCAGAGGCGACGCGGGTCGAAGGAGACGATTTCCGTTGGGTACTTTCGGTGGATGGGTCGTCGAACCAGCAGGGCAGCGGTGCTGGAGTCATATTGGAAGGACCCAACGGCGTGCTGATTGAACAATCTTTGAGGTTTGCCTTCAAAGCCAGCAACAATCAAGCAGAGTATGAGGCGCTGATCGCCGGGATTTTGCTGGCCAAGGAGATGGGAGCTAGGGTGCTGATGGCTAAGAGTGACTCGCTGCTAGTCACAGGGCAAGTAACAGGCGAGTTCCAGGCTAAAGATCCACAAATGGCGGCTTACTTGGCGTATGTGCAGGAATTGAAGGGTTCCTTTGCCTCCTTTGAAGTAGTGCATGTGCCCAGGGAGCAGAATGCCCGAGCTGACTTGCTTGCTAAGCTCGCCAGCTCAGGCAAGGGGGGTAGGCAGAGGATGGTGATTCAAGAAACTCTGAAGACGCCAAGGGCATTTGTAGCAGATCACCTGGTCCTTCAGATAAGCAAGTCGATGGAGAGAGCAGCGAGAAGCCATAAGTCCTTGACGCAAGAAACTCTGAGATCGCAGAGAGTTAGAGCATGTCGAGGAGAGAAGGTGGACGTGATGCAGGTCTGCGCCGCCCATGAGCCAGACACTTGGATAACGCAATACAAACGGTGCCTGGCAGATGGCCTCCTCCCGCTGGATCCGACAGAAGCTAGGAAGGTAAAGAAAAATTCCAGCAAGTACACGTTGATTGATGGCGATCTGTACAGGTTTGGGTTCACTCACCCGCTCCTGGAATGTATACACGGCGAGAAGTGCACGAGAATCATGGCGGAGCTCCACGAAGGAATATGCGGAAGCCACGTCGGGGGTCGAGCTCTGGCCGCGAGGACTCTCCGTGCAGGCTACTACTGGCCATCCATGAGAGAAGATTGCAAGAAATATGCCCAATGTTGTAAACAATGCCAGCAGCACGCCGATTGGCATAAGGCACCTCCCGAAGAGTTGAAGTCGATCTATAGCCCTTGGCCGTTTCATACTTGGGGAATCAACATCCTGGGACCTTTCCCGCTGGCGATCAGGCAAATGAAGTACTTGGTGGTGGCGATTGAGTATTTCACCAAGTGGATTGAAGCAGAACCAGTGGCCCAGATCACCGCACACAAGATCGAAGGTTTGTATGGAAGAACATCGTGTGCCGGTTTGGAGTGCCTAAGCGCCTGGTGTCAGATAATGGGACGCAGTTTGCAAGCCACCTGTTGAAGAAGCTTTGCGAAGGGGTGGGAATTCAACAAGTGTTTGCATCCGTCGAGCACCCTCAGACAAATGGCCAGGTGGAGTCAGCTAATCGGGTGTTGTTGAGAGGTTTGAAGAGAAGGCTTGAGAAAGCCAAGGGAGGAGGTTGGGCTGAGGAGGTGCCCCGTATAGTCTGGGCGTACCACACCACCGAGCAGTCAGGAACCCACGAGACCCCGTTCAGCTTGGTCTATGGGTGTGATGCCATGATTCCGGTGGAGATCCAGGAGAGCTCGCCGAGATTCCAGAACTTCGTAGAGGAAGACTCGAATGAAGAGAGAAGGCTGAACCTGGATCTGCTGGATGAAGTCAGAGAAGAGGCGAGGTTGAAGGCTGAGGCCGTGAAGAGAAGGGTTGAACGAAGATACAACTCGAAGGTGATGCCAAGGCAGTTTAGAGAGGGCGACTTGGTAATGAGGAAGGCCCACCAGTACGAGATGGAGAATAAACTGTCACCCAAGTGGACTGGACCGTTCAGAATAACCGAGGCGCTCGGGAACGGGGCCTACCGCTTAGAGACGCTGGAAGGAGGGGCGATTCCTCGCACCTGGAACGCCACACACCTGAAGTTGTACTATAGTTAAGAGCTTTGTAAGTAAAGACAAACACAAATGTTATATTACAATGTCTCTGTTAAAACAGTTTCAAGGGGGCACTCTTTTTTCCCTAAGGAGGGTTTTTAATGAGGCCACCCAATAAAGAAGAGTTTTTGAAGTATAAGGCGTTTTCAGATTGCATGTTTGCTTTTTTCCAAGAGTTTTGAAGAAAGACCTTGTCGCTTGTACGTGATTTAAGGCAAGAAAAGATATATCGCATGCTTTCTAAAAAGTTTTAAGTCCTCATCGTTTTTCGGCGATTGGAGGCATCAGTTAAGTTTTAAGTCCTCATCGTTTTTCGGCGATTGGAGGCACCAGTTAAGTTTTAAGTCCTCATCGTTTTTCGGCGATTGGAGGCACCAGTTAAGTTTTAAAGTCCTCATCGTCTTTCGGCGATCGGAGGCACCAGATGAAAGACCTCAACGCCCTCGCGCGTCCTGAGGCAAGTAAAAGACCTCCTCGCCGTCGAGCGAGTGCAGGCGAGAAAGAGTAAAAAGTCCTCCATGTTTCTGGGGGCGAGAAGATGTAACCCCTGGGGCAATGTAGAGGCAAGTTAAAGACCTCCTCGCCGTCGAGCGAGTGCAGGCGAGAAAGAGTAAAAAGTCCTCCATGTTTCTGGGGGCGAGAAGATGTAACCCCTGGGGCAATGTAGAGACAAGTTAAAGACCTCCTCGCCGTCGAGCGAGTGCAGGCGAGAAAGAGTAAAAGGTCATCCATGTTTCTGGGGGCAAGAAGATGTAACCCCTGGGGCAATGTAGAGGCAAGTTAAAGACCTCCTCGCCGTCGAGCGAGTGCAGGCGAGAAAGCGAAAAGGTCCTCAGTGCATCCAGGGGGGAGGAGATGTACACCCTGGGCAAGTTGAGGCACCAGATAAAGTCCTTCTCGCCGTTGAGCGAGTTCAGGCGAGTTAAAGACCTTCTCGTTTACACGCGAGTTTAGGCAAGATAAAATCCTTCTCGTCTCGAGCGAGTTCAGGTATGGCGCAGAGGGTGGAAGATGTTTGGAAGGTGGCTAAGGTAGGTTCGAAGAGAACGCCTAGTCAGCCGGTCTTTGTTCTGAAGTCCAGGAGGGTAAAGAGAGATCCCCAAAAGGCGTCTCTGCTCCCAGATAAAGAAACAATTGCCAAAGCATGAGGCTAGGAAAAGCTGATGTTACCAAAAGTTCTTGGCGATCGGGAAGAGTTCAAACAACGGCGAGAAGGTTAAAAGACCTGTTCGATGAGGCAGGTCGAGTGGAACGGTGTTTGAGCCAATAACTGAGCTACAGTTCGTTGCTTGAAAGGTATTCTTACAATAAGGTTAGTTGCTTTAAGAGTACAAGTTGGTTAAAGTGATTATTACTCGAGTTTGAAGTGGTTCGAAGCAGTTAAGTCAAAAGTCGTATTTGCAAAATCGTTAAGATAAATCCGACAAAGTTAAACATGCAAAGAAGGTTAAAGCGCTTAAAGAAGTCAGGAGAGGGAATATCCAAACTTTGTCATTGAGATAAGTATCTGTTAGAAGCACATATGCATGAGTTTATTACAAGATATATACAAGGGAAATCATAAAAGTAGCAGATGAAATGGAGTTGATTAGTCTTCAGCAGGAACGACCTTTCCATCTACTACTTCCTTGTTCAGCGACACCAGGCTGAGATCCAGATCGGGGAATAGGCAAGCGAATTGTTCCCGCGCAGCTTCGAATCCAGCAGCCAGAATCTGAGCAGAGTTTAGCTTAAGTTCTTCGATTTGCCCCTGAAGTTCCTCAATCCGCTTCTTGAGGTCTCCGGTTTGCTCTTTCAGCTCTTTATTTTGCTGTTCCAGCTCTTCAACCTGTTTTTTAAGTTGTTCGTTGGTCTCTCGAGCCTGGAGAAGGTCTTCAGTAACCTTCTTGGATTTCGATTGTGCTTGGGCCAACTCGGCAGCCATCTTTCCTTTCTCTTTGTTGGCCTCGACGAGATCAGCCATGGCGTCGTCCCTCGCCTTTTCTACTTGCCCAAGTAGTTTCTCTCGGTCGATCGACCTCTGCTCCAATTTTTGCACCTTAGCGGCGTCAGCTTTCATGAGAGCCTCCAGGTCGATCGCCTTGGCGCGAAGAGGCACGATCTTGCTTTCCAGCTCGACCTTCTCTTGGGCAAGTTCGTGAACTTTGCAGCGGAGGTCAGTAGCCTCCTTGCGCGCCAGCCTGAGTTCGATATTCATTGCATCCTCCACTCGGGAGTGTTCGATTTCTGCGAGCGTCAGGCTGAAGGACAACTTCTCCACCTCGATCCTCATGGTGCTGTTTTCGGTTTTGAGGTTGAAGAGGTCGTCCTGGAGCCTCCTGGTTGAGCCTTCCACAGCCCTGGTTATGATCGCTGGGATATCCTCTGCTATGGTTTTCAGTTTGGCAGTTAGAGGTTCCCACATCCTTGTGACCTCAAGGGGAAGGTTTGCTGCTTGGAGAGGCGCCAGGTGGGCTTGTTGTGGGTTCTCGTCGCCACCTTCCTTAGCAGGTTCTTCAGTAGTTGCTTCCTGGCGTGGCGACGCAATCGGGGATTCGGTAATTAGAATCGGAGAGGTATGAGCAACCTCATCCCCGACTGGAGCATTTTCTGCAGCTGAAGTGTTTGAAGGGGGGCCCCCTCCGGCTGACACGTATGGCGTAGAGGCGCTTGGGGGGTCCTCCAGGAAATTTGGCTCTTGGGCCTCAGCTGCAGGTGGCGCAGTGGCCAGTGGAACCGCTTGGACTAGCGAGGAAGGAGCCTGTGGTGTTGGCGATGATGGAGGAGGAGCAGGCGTCGAGGGTGGTGTTGAGGTTGGAAGAGGGGGTGGAGCAGGTGGTGAAGAGGGTGCCACCCTCTTCCTCTTCGTAACGAGGCCATCCTCGGTGACCTCGTCGTCCTCTTCTTCCTCCTCATGGATGACTTGAGGGGCTTTCCTTTTAGGTCTCTTAAGGACCAATTTTTTGCGTTGGGCGGGTTCCTTCGGTGGTGATCGCCCTTGGACAATGGCGGCCTCTACCACCGAGTTGGGCACCGTTTGGGAACCGGTCGCCAACCCGTGGTTTCGGGCGAGCGCCTTCAGCTCAGCGAGCATGTTTCTGGGCAACATGTCGTCTGCATGGAACAAAGATGCATGGGTTAAGTCAAGGAAAACGAATAAGTGCATAAGGTAATAAAACAGCAAAGCAGATGATATATGCAGGAAAGGTAAAACCAAAGTCTTGCGCATAACGCACAAGACGCCCAGAAACAGCTAAACAGAAGCAGTATCAAGACAAGAGTTTAATGTCCTAACCTATTCGAATTTCTAGCTGATCTTCGTAGAATTCGAAGCATATCAAGGTGGTGGTGAGGAATGATATATTGGCGTCCGCCACCTTCTTCCAGAAGAGACGGAGGTCTCTGTCCAATGCTCCCATGCTATCAGGACTTCTGGGCCTCCTGAAGCAACTCTTGGATTCTTTCTTCCCCTTGTCCACCCAGTACAAGGGGAAGCCATCGAGAAGGGAGGTGTCCTTGTCGTTTGCACGTACTTGGACGAACTTCCCCTTCCAGTCTTTGTACGATTGCTGGAAAATGGTAAAGATGGACCTTCCAGCAATCGCGTTCAAGCTGATCCACAGGCGGTCTCCTGGGTGCTTGGCTTCGAAAAGGAACAAAAACACGTCCACCGACGCGGGCAACCCCAGGTGGGCGCACATTACTTGAAAAGCTCGAACAAACGCCCAGCTGTTGGGGTGGAGCTGGGCGGCGGCAATGTTGAGCTCGGTAAGAAGTTCCCTCTCGAATCGGGTGAAAGGGAACCTGAGCCTAACCTTCTTGAACAAAGTCGTATAGACAAAGCAGAAGGGCCCGTCGGCGCTTACTTTGTCATCAGCACACACGGGCAGGTCGGCGGGGCAAGGCAGCACCATCATCTTCTCGTCGTGCTCCTTGTGAAACGACTGATAGATCTCGTCCCCCTTACTCAGCCGCAGGACCGCTCCCGCAGTGTTCACAGAGGATGTTTCTTTCATAAGGGTTGAGTTAGCCCAGGGGTATAAAGTTTTGAAGTCTGGCGGAGGAACGGGGGCTCCTCCAGCGTTAGATGGAGTCGCCTGGGCCAGGACAGGTTGGGAAGACGCAGGCCTCTCAGCCTGCGAAGATGAAGCGCCACGAACTTGTGTTGGGTCGTGTGCTCGTGAAGGGAGGTTTCGTGCTGAAGGAGGGGGGTTCGGGGTAATCTTTGTGCGAGTCATGATAGCAACTGCAAAGGAAGAAGAAAGGAAAAATGATCAGGGGGTTACAGAGGCTGACTCGATCATAGAAGGAAGGTAAAAAAACGAACGAATGTAGGTTCGTTGCGACGATCGACAAAGCCCTAAGTTACGCAGAAGGAGAAATGGGAAAACAACCCACAGCGTATGCACCAAGCAGTTACAGGATGATGCAGATCGGTGAAAATGCAAGGAAAACCAGCAGATGAAGGAAAGTAGTTACCTTTCGATGATCGGGAAGACGATGGAGGAAGATGGTGATCTAGAGCGTTGAAGAGCGTTGAGAGTTTTCGCAGAAGGAAGTTAGAGCGTTTGCAAGCACGAAGAAAGTGATGGAACAGTGGAGCGAAATGGGTTTAAGGGTTTTTCGAAATGGGTTTAGGAAGCGCAAACGGCAAATGGAGAGAGCCGTTGATGAAGCCACGTGTCGAACGATGAGTGAGGGGTTTGGTGGAGCGTCAGAGCAGCAGAAGGTACAACCGTTTGGAATTCTGCGTCAGTGCCACGTAGATCGGTGTAGACGTAGGCTCTTTCAGTCTTTTCGCTAGACAAGTCTTCGCTTAAGACTGGGGGGCTTGTGTACCGCCCTGGTGGTCGGGTGTGATGACGTGGCACCCTGCTACAGTATAGCCGTGTTGCAAGGCGCCAGGTTGGCAAGAGGGAAGGAAGTCGGGGGGCTCGTGTAGTCGCCAGTTGTTATATTGGCGTGTTCCGAGTTCCAGCTTACCAGGATCGGCGATCGCCAGGTTAAAGATGAAGTCGCCAGATGAAGGAGATCGCCGGAGTGAGCACATCGCCAAAGATGAAGGAGAGGCAGATTATGAAGGCGGCCGGCGAGACCACAGGGAAGGTGTATGAAGGCCCCTAACTCGCCAGTTCCAGTAGAGATCGCACTCCCAAGTTCGCTATGCACTGGGCAGTACCATGCATACGTAACTTAGCCAAAATGAGAGTAGAAGCAGCGCCAAGTCAGGGAGCCTCCAGATGATGGCACGTGTACAGTTGGATGCGAGCCACGTGTCCAAGTCTGTAACTGCCAGGAGAGAGAAAGCTACCAGGTATATAAGAGTTCTTAACAAACTTTCTGATGTACGCACGTTCAGTTTATACACTTTGCGCTTGCGAGTGATAGAGATAACTGTGAGAGAGGATTTGCACGGTTCTTGTTCTCTTAGTATTTGGTGATACCGTCACTGACTTGAGCGTTGGAGTGCGATCGGCCGCAGCGGCGCCGTGCTGTTTCTTTGCAGGTTCTTGAGGTAGATCCCGAAGAGGAACGGAGGTGAGAAGCGGTGCGCACGTCGATCCTTTGACGAGGCAGTTTCCAGCGTTCCGGTCAACAGGCAGGATCAACAACCGATTGTTTCTTCGAAACAACCGATTGTTTCTTCGAAACAACCGATTGTTTTGGGTCTAACAGCATTATGGAGAAATTGTATTAATTGCTATTTTAAATTTCTATCCGTTGCAAATCAATTCAAAGAGAGAATCTTGGTCAAAAATTCTGTGTTGAAAGCTGATTATGTTCAGAGAGAAGTTACAATAGTCAAAAGGAAAATATTCCAAAATCTTGGAAATTCAAGACCCTTAATGACTAGTCAAAGATCACATGTGAAGACCATGTGATTCTCAGCTTTTTCTGACGTTTTCTGTGCAGAGCAGAGTCATGTCCTCTCTCTCTGAAAATCAGGTACCCACTGAATAAAAATTGAATGCTAATTGATTCTTTTTTCTGCTATAAAAATTGGTGCAGTTGATCTCTTCCACAAGAACAACCAATTGCAACATCTCTTGCAAAAATCTGTGAAGTGAGTTCTTCTTTGTTTTCTTCTCTGCCACCATGGAATCAACTCCTCCCACCTCAAAAAGAGTCAAAACCAGGGCTGTAAGGTCTGGAGGAAGGCTAGAAGGCTGGTTTTCTGGAGACAATGATCTTATTGAGAAGTATAGGTATGAAACAAGTATCAAGAAGATAAACAACCCCAAGGTTGTATGCTTTGATTGGCTGAAAAGTCAAAAGCTTGATAATGTGAGAAGGTTGCTCAAGGATTAATCTCTCATAAAGTTCTTGGAGATGAAGGGAAACATATATCCAGATTTGGTGAGGGTGTTCTACACAAACCTAAATTTGAGGGAAACAATCTAGTTTCTCATGTGAAGGGTGTAGAAATGGAGATAACTCATGAAGTAAGGACTGTTGTTGCTGGTCTCAAGTACTCTGGTCTGAGAATCAACAAGGGAAACCTTGGAGTGGTGGAGGATTTTAGCAAAATCCAATTCTACAAGAGTTGCTTGAAGAATCAACATGCTCAAGTAACTACATGCTCGGTGTGAGGTTTGAAGCTTGATGAGAGATTGCTTGCTCTCATTGTAACTTGGATTCTAACTCCAAGGGGGAGTAATCATTCTGTTCTAACTGAAGAAGATCTAGTATATATCTTCTGCATCACCAAGAAAATCAAAATCAATTGGATCCACATCATCAAAGAGCACATGCAAAAAGCCATGAGGTTAGGTGATTATCATTATCCATATGTTGTTTTGGTATCTAAATTTCTACTCTATTTTGAAGTTAACCTTGAAGATGAAACATCTGAGTTGGTCAAGTCAACTCAAGAGTTGAACAATGGATCACTCAGCAAAATGGGTTTTACAAAAGTAGGTGCAAAATGGATAAGCAAGGATGGTGATCATGGTGCCTCATCTAGTGGTGTTGCTAATCTTGAACAAGATGAACCTGCTGATATGGATGTTCAACATGAAGATCCACCTGAAGATTATCAAGATGCTGGACCAAGTGCTGGTGCTGGAAATCAAGGAGAAAGGATGCAAACCATGTCTTCTTTTGAAAGACTAATGATGAATAGGCTTGATAGCTTTGCTAAAAATCAAAGGAGCCTCCATGATCTCTGTGTTAGTAATTTCTAAAGCATTGACACCAGGTTTGACAACATGGATGCAAGGTTTATGACTCTGGATGAACAGATTGAAGCTATCCAGAATCAAATCTTTGATCTTCAGTTTGCTGATGAAGAAGAATGAAGCAAAACAACCGATTGGTTATAGGAACAATCGATTGTCTTTTTGGCTGTTATATCTAGTTTTTAAATTTCTTTCTTTCTACTGTTACTGCTTTAATTCCGATGTAATCAAAACAATATCTTGTTTTTATCTCTTCTCTTTGTCTATTTGTGAAGACAAATAGGGGGAGATATATGTTGTGTTTCTATTGTGTTTAAATTTCTGTTTTTTGTTGTTAAAACAGTTTGGAATGTGTAATATTTTTTTTTTTGATATTTAGCTCTGAAGTTTATTACTGTTTATATGTGCTAATCAAATATCAGAAGTTCTATGCTTTCTTCAAAGTTGTACTGCAGGAACTGCTTCAGATTTAATCAGGTACAACACAAGCATAAGGGATTTGTCTTCATCAAATAGGGGGAGATTGTTGAACCAAGTGGTGTTCAAGCTTTGAAGAATCCAAATCCTTTGAAGGATGTTGAAGCCTTTGTTATGCTTGATGTTGCTGTGCTGGTTTAGCTTAGTTCTGGGGTAGTTTGTATGTTGTAATCCAACCTTTGATTAAATTTAAAGCATAAGCATCTCAATCTTTGTGAAAGTAAAATGTTTTCAAACTAAGTTAAAACAACCGATTGTTTTGTCGAAACAACCGATTGTTTATACTTAGGTGTTTTGAGAAAAAGATTGAAAACTGTTTTTAAATGGTTGAACTATTAAGTACCAAAACAACCGATTGATTTGAGGAAACAATCGATTGTTTATTTTGGGACCATAACAGAAAAACTGTTTTCTCTTTGAATGAGCTTTAAATGATTTAACTGCTTACGCTCCAATCATTAAATGCTTTGACCAATCTTTTAATGCAATTTAAGAGTTTGTTAAGATTTGATAACAAACTACATCTTTGAATAAATTCAGAAAAACATATTTGACAATCAATCTTTGACAAGTTTTTTACTAAGAGTTTTTGAGTTTCTCAAAGAACTGAGATTGCTAAGAGTGTGTGATTGATCAAAGTTGTGGAATAGGATTATGCTTTTATTGATTTCAGATTATCTTCTGCAACAAGTATAATCCTTGTACTCTCTGTAAAGACAAGTTTCGTTTCTGTGTTTGCTAAGATTGTCTGTGTGTTCTTGAGGGGATCAAGATCAACAATCTTGGTGTAAGTGTGTTGACCAAGGAGAGTGTGTTTCTTAAGGTGTTCAAGGTCATTCTCTTGGTTGTTGTGTAAGTGATCAAGGTGTGGTTGCTTAGTGGATTTCTTCAGAGTTTCTAAGAAGACTGGATGTAGCTCTGGGTTTGGAGTGAACCAGTATAAACAACTGTGTACAATCTCTCTATCTCTAACTCTTTAAATTCAATTTTATTTGTTGTTTGCTGGTATAAACAACCGATTGTTTCTGTGAAATAACTGATTGTTTTTCTGGTACTGCAGCTTTTTCTTGCTGTTTTGGCGAACTGAATTTCTGAATCAATTGTTTCCTGAGATAAATTCATTCTTGTTTTAAAAGTTTACGAAAGTTCTCTTTAATGACCCCCCCTCTAGTTTAACGCCATCCATTCTAACAAGAGGAAGCGCCCGTACGAGGCGAGGAGGCCCCAGGCGAGAGGGCGATCGGAGGGGAATAGGCCATTGAGGCATAATTTTGTGGTGGAGTTAAAAGATCTAATCTTAGTGCCTAACATAGCAGACAGGCTGAGGGCCACAGCGAAGACTGACAAAGTGCTGGGACCTCACAAGGACGCATGGTGCGAGTTCCATCAGGCGTTTGGGCACCACATCAACAACTGTTTGGCGCTGGGTCATCAATTGGACGAGTTGGTAAAGAGTGGGTTCCTGAAGGACTATCTGGCTGGGTCTTCTACGGCCGCGGCCCTAGCGGTACCAGAAGAGGATCAGGCACACGAGATGTCGATCCATGGGGAAGTGCACACCATTTCTGGTGGCTTCTCAGGAGGAGGATGCACCGCCTCTCAGCGCAAGAGGTATGTGCGCTTGGTGAACTCAGTAGCTGAAGAAGGAATGGATGACCCGTGGGAAGCAGACCTTGTGTTTACAAAGGCTGACCTACGCGATGTCGTCCGCCATGATAATGACCACGTGGTCATTTCGGTCGTCACCGCTGGGAGAAGGGTGCACCGAGTCCTCGTGGACCAGGGCAGCTCCACAGATGTAATGTTCTGGTCCACATTCAACAAGTTGCAGTTGTCCCCTTATCTATTGAGGCCATACACGGGATGTCTGTATGGGTTCGCAGGGGACCAAGTGGAGGTACGTGGCTACCTAGAGCTGAGCACGACGTTTACAGATGGGACGGCATCACGTACCAAGAGCATCTGATACCTAGTTGTGAACGCCAATTCAGCCTACAACATTTTGTTGAATAGGCTAAGGGCAGTGGCTTCCACGCGCCACATGTAGATGAAGTTGCCAGATCTTAGTGGCCGAGTGATCGTGATCAAGTCAGATCAGGAGGAGGCCCGGAAGTGCTATGAGAATAGCCTAAAAACAAAAAGAGGGGTGGTTATGGTGATGGAACGCCCGCCCATTGCAGATACGCTTATGGAGGTGGAGTCTGTATAGGAGGCGGTACCCGCAAGGGAGACGCCTGCCGAGGCCGTGCCTGCGGAGGAAGCGCCCAGGGAGGCCGAACCCTTAGAAGGAGCACATGGGGAGGCCTCGCCCATGGAAGAGGTATCCGGGGAGGCCTCACCTCTGGAAGGAGCATCCGGGAATGCCTCGCCCACGGAAGAAGTATCCGGGGAGGCCACGCCCACGGAGGAAGTGCTCACTGAGGCGACGCCTAGAAGAGAAGGCCGCGTAAGTGAGTCTCGCACAGAGAGCTCTCGAGATAGGCGACCTGAGCCTGTGGAGAATGTGGTCGAGAGGCAAATTGGGGGTAAGATCTTCAAGCTGGGGCGACTGCTGAGCCAAGAAGAGCAGGATGAGGTGGCAACGGTAATCTCGCGTCACCTGGACGCATTCGCATGGTCCACCTCGGACATGCCAGGCATCAACCCCGACTTTCTGTGCCACCATCTCACTATGGACTCCAAGGTCCGCCCGGTGCGTCAAAGGAGGAGGAATTTCAATGAGGAGAGGCACCTCGTGATACAGGAAGAGACTAAGAAGCTATTGAGCGTTGGACACATCAGGGAGATTCAGTACCCTGAGTGGCTGGCCAATGTTGTCTTGGTGAAGAAGGCAAATGGGAAGTGGAGGATGTGCGTAGACTTCACAGACTTGAATAAGGCGTGCCCCAAGGATTCGTATCCTTTGCCCAGCATCGACGCGTTAGTGGACAGTGCCTCGGGCTGCAAAATGTTGAGCTTCTTGGATGCATTCTCGGGGTACAATCAGATCAAGATGCATCCACGTGATGAGAGCAAAACGACGTTCATGACCGAGACATGTAGCTACTGCTACAAGGTCATGCCGTTTGGGCTGAAGAATGCAGCCGCCACCTACCAGAGATTGATGGATAGGATCCTTGCACCTATGCTGGGCAGAAACGTGCAGGCCTATGTTGATGACATGGTGGTGACCTCCCAGGAGAGAGGGCGACACACAGCTGAACTGGAAGAGCTGTTTGCCACGATAGCTAAGTACCGCCTCAAGCTGAACCCAGAGAAGTGTGTTTTTGGGGTCGAGGCGGGAAAATTTTTAGGTTTCATGCTCACCGAGCGGGGTATAGAGGCGAACCCCGATAAGTGCGCAGCAAACATCGCCATGAGGAGCCCAACCTCAGTAAAAGAAGTGCAGCAGTTGACGGGGCGCATGGCGGCCCTGTCAAGGTTCGTATCAGCTGGTGGAGATAAGGGCCACCCATATTTCCAATGCTTGAAAAGGAACAGCCGCTTCGTGTGGACAGCAGAGTGTGAGACAGCCTTTCTCGGGCTGAAGGAGTATCTGGCGACGCCTCCTGTGTTGTGCAAGCCACGGGCAGGCATCCCCCTACGTTTGTATTTTGCAGTGACGGAATGGGCCATCAGCTCTGTGTTGGTTCAAGAGCAAGATCAGGTGTAGAAGCTTATATACTTCGTGAACAAGGCCTTGCAGGGTCCGGAGACAAGGTATCAATCTTTGGAGAAAGCAGCCTTGGCAGTAGTATTCTCTGTCAGGAGGCTCTGCCACTGTTTCCATAGTTTTACGGTGGTGGTGATGACGAATCTCCCCATCCAGAAGGTGTTGCAGAAGCCAGATGTCGCTGGAAGGATGGTTCGCTGGGCGATGGAGCTTTCAGTGTTTGATATAGTATACGAGCCCAGGGGATCCATCAAGGGGCAGATTTATCCAGACTTGGTCGCAGAGCTCCCACCAGGAGGCGCCCAACAGGAAGTGGAACTTGATTCCCAGTGGTTGTTATCAGTAGACGGATCCTCGAATCAGCAGGGAAGTGGCGCCGGGATAGTCTTGGAGGGGCCCAACGGGTTGTTGATTGAGCAAGCCCTGCGGTTCGCCTTCAAGGCAAGTAACAACCAGGCAGAGTACGGGGCCCTGATCGCAGGAATGCTTTTAGCCAAGGAGATGGGTGCACGAAGCCTCTTGGCAAAGAGTGACTCGTTGTTGGTCACGGGGCATGTGACAGGGGAATATCAAGCAAAGGACCCGCAGATGGCTGCGTATTTAAGGTACGTCTGTTGAAGGGGGCGTTCGCGGCATTTGAGTTGATGCATGTCCCGAGGGAGCAAAATGCTCGTGCTGACCTGCTCGCCAAGCTGGCCAGCTCAGGCAACGGGGGAAGGCAGAGGACGGTCTTCCAGGAGACCGTCAAGGCGGCACGAAAGTATGTAGCAGATAACAGAGTGGATGTCCTCCAGGTCAGTGCGTCTAAGGGAAAGCTAGAGAGGCATCGGTCTTTGAGTCAGGTGACGGCGAGAGCCCCTAGCGTAAGTGTCTTTGCGGCCTCGCCCGCAGAAGGGAGCTTCATCCATGTGTGCGCCCTAGAAGAAGGAGACACGTGGATGACCCCTACAGACGCTACCTTGCAGATGGGATCCTCCAAGCGGAGACATAAGAGGGCAAGAAGGTGAAAAGAAATGCCGCAAGGTATACCCTGGTGGACGGGACGTTATTCAGGCACGGGTTTACACACCCAATTTTAACGTGTGTAAATGGAGATGAATGCACTAGGATAATGGCTAAGCTCCATGAAGGAATTTGTGGAAGCCACGTGGGCGGGAGATCGTTAGCATCCAAGGTGGTACGTGCAGGCTTTTATTGGCCAACTGTAAGGCAAGATTGCGTAGGGTACGCCCAGTGGTGCAAGCAGTGCCAACAACATGCCGATTAGCACAAGGCGCCGCTAGAGGAGCTGAGGTCAATTTACAACCCGTGGCCTTTCCAAACTTGGGGAATTGACATTCTGGGGCCTTTCCCGCTGGCGATAAGGAAGATGAAGTACTTGATAGTAGCCATCGAGTACACAAAGTGGATAGAAGCAGAACCAGTGGCACAGATTACTGCACATAAGGTACAACACTTTGTTTGGAAAACATTGTGTGTCGGTTCGGCGTGCCGAGGCATCTGGTCTCAGATAACGGTACTCAGTTTGCGAGCCAGCAACTGGAAAAGTTGTGTGCAGAGGTAGGCATCAAACAGGTGTTCACATCAGTCGAGCACCTCCAGACGAACGGACAGGAGGAGTCCGCAAATAGAATCTTGTTGAGAGGATTGAAGAGGAGGCTTGAGAAAGCCAAGGGAGTCTGGGCAGAGGAAGTACCAAGGATAGTGTGCGCTTATCACACCACGCCCCAGTCTTCCACCATGGAGACGCCGTTCAGCCTAGTGTACGGGTCGGACACCATGATTCCAGTGGAAATCCATGAAAGCTCACCGCGTTTCCAAAGCTGTGTGGCAGAGGAGTCCAACGATGAGAGGAGGGTGAATCTAGACCTTTTGGACAAGGCCAAGGAAGAGGCGAGAATAAAGGCTGAGGCAGTGAAGAGAAGGGTGGAGCGTCAGTACAACTCCAAGGTGAGGCCTCGCCAGTTCTAGGTGGTGGATCTCGTCATGCGAAAGGCTCATCCATATGAGTTGGAGAAAAAGCTGTCTCCCAAGTGGACCGGGCCTTTTAGAGTAACCGAGGCTAAGGGGAACGGTTCGTACAAGCTTGAGACTCTGGAAGGAGGCCCCATTCCACGCACTTGGAACACAGCTAATTTGATGTTTTACTTTAGTTAAAAACTTTATGTAGTACACAGTTTAAAGGGGACACCCTTTTTCCCTTTCCGGAGTTTTTTAATGAGGTCACCCAAGTAAAAAATCAGTTCAAGTTTACATTGTCTCAAATTTCCTTTTCTCGCAATGTAAAGAAGCGCTAAAAGGAAAGGGCGCGGTTCATTAAGAAACGAACCCGCCACCATGGTGTGTAGACACCTCAGCAGGAGGGACGCAAATATCTCCTCTAGCGTGGACACCAAGCCCGCGAACCTACTTAGACGTGTAGACACCCCAAAGGGAGTGGCGGGAGCGCAGTCTCCGGGCGTGGGCATTAAGTTTGAAAGGTACGCATAGAATAGTTAAAATCCGGGCGTTTAGTCCCTGGGCAGGGGTTAACGGATTCCTTCGGGACGCCCCCTCCCCGGGTAAGAACGGCTAGCCCCGGTGTCTGATGCCTAGACACCTCGCAAGGAAGTGGCGGAGGGCGTTTCCTTCGAGTGAGGACATCAGGCAGTGAGGAAGTTTGGAGTAGTGGAGAGCCAGGTGACTTGGTGCAGATACACGCCATGTAGGAGAAGCACCATCCTTCGGGAAACCTTCTCCTTGGGCGTAATCACCAAAGTCCCTGGTCATCTTGGTGTTTAGACACACCGGGGACGATACGACACTGTTTTCAGGATGCCTCTCCTCGGGCGTGGGCACCAAGAACACTGATCACCTTGGTATTTTTAGACACTCCGAGGACGAAACGGCGCTGCTTTCGGGCAGGCCTCTCCTCGGGCGTGGGCATTAAGTGCGCAGAAATAAGGGCTAGTTGCCTTGGTGTTTAGACACCCCGAGGACGATACGACACTGCTTTTAGCAAGCCTCTTCTCGAGCGTGGTCACCAAAGTGCAACTTTGTCCCAAGTGTTTAGACACGCTGAGGACGAAACGACCTTACGTTCAGCAGGTCTCTCCTCGAGTGTGGGCACCCAGTACAGGTAAGCAGGCTTCGGCCAAGATAAGTCCTCCTTCGCCTTTGAGCGATGTCGAGGCCATAAAAGAGATAAAACCTTCTTCGCCCTCGAGGAGAGACCTGCTGAACGTAAGGTCGATGAGGCCATAAGAGCTAAGTCCTCCTTCGCCCTCGAGCGATGTTGATGTTGAGGCCAGGTAAGAAATGAGTCCTCCTTCATCTTTAAGCGATGACGAGGCCATTAACACCTTCGGTGGTGGGCACTTGGGGCCACGAAGGGTAAGCGAAGATCAAGCCAAAGGTTTGTTACGAGTTAAAGAAGCAAAAGGAATTCGAAGAACAAGAGAAAGGTACAGATTAAAGCAAAGAGAGGTAACAGTCAATACAAGGATAAAGTACAGTCACGATTACCAAGCAGTAAGAGAAGAAAAGAGTAAACAAGAATATGACGATAAAGTGATCAATTATATTCAAGTGTGGCGATACAAAGAAATAAGTGTTTACAGAGTTACAAAATAGAGAAAGGAGGCTAATCCTCAGGAACCTCTACAGGCACGATTTTGCCTTCCACGATTTGGTTGAGGGGGCCGCAACTAGAGACGTCGATCCCCGGGTTTGCGCATGCCGCTTGGGCTAGGGCCTCTGCGAACCCATTGGCAAAGGCACTCGCGGCGTCGTCGATGAGCTCCTTCTCCGCCTTCTCGAAGCGCTCAACTTGGGAGGCCAGCTCTTGGTTTTTTGCCGCTAAAGCTTTGACTTGCTCTGCCCTCAGTTTTACAAATTCAGCTTCCAGCAGGTCAAAAGCCTTGGTCTTAACATCAAGCGCTGCCTCCGTTGCGCCCAGTTTCACCTCTCGGTCAATGCATTGATCCTCGAGTTTCTTCATTTTGGCTTCAGAGGTTTTGGCAGCATCTTTGAGCTTCGCAACTTCCGCGCGAAGAGGCACAACCTGCCCCAGAAGTTCGGCGTAGGTTTGCCCAGCCTCGTGGAGTCTTTTTTTGGCGGCGTCCTTCGCTTTCTGAGCCTCTTTCAAGGAGTCCTTATAGGCGTCCTCTTGACGGGCCCAGTGACGCTCCTAGGTCTGGTTTTCTTCCTTCAGGGAGGTTAAATCTTTTTCAAGAGCCTGAAGGGTTGAGAGCTCGCTGGCCTTGGCTCTAGCCTGATCACGCCAAGAGTTGGCACAAGCGAGGAACGCCCCAAGATAATAGGCCATGGTCTCCTTCTTGGCCTCTTCAGATGGACCCCCTGGCGTCGCCCATCGCAGGTAGCCTCTCAATAGCTCTTGGACTGGCTGGGAAACTTTGGGGCCGGTGCGGGGTTAGGTGTGGGCTCAAATTTGACCCCACCCTCCAGAGCAAGTTGATAGGGCGGTGAAGTAACGCTTGGAGGGTGTTCCCGCAAGGACTCGGCGCCATGATTGGAGGAAGAGGTGGAGGTGATGACCTTGGTAGTCCTCCTCCTCTTGAAGACTTACCCATTCGCCGAGTCCTCATCCTCGTAAGAAGGGACCACCACCAGCCCTTTGCCCTTGTCCAGGGGGGCTGGTGTGGTTGCAGTCTCGACCATGGTGAGGGGCACAACCGCGATGGGAGGTGGAGAGTTAGAAGGGTGAGTGGCGAGTGGAGAGGGAAGATTTTGGTGGGGTGTTGTGTTGGGAAGGTTTTGGGAGAGGGATGTTGCAGAAGTGGGAGGAGCAGGTGTTAGAATGAATGGCTTTAAACTAGAGGGGGGTGAATTGTTTAAAGAGGGTTTTTGCAAACTTTTAAAACAAAAATGAAATTATCTCAAGAAACAATTGATAAGAAATTCAGTTTGCCAAAACAGCAGTACCAGAAAAACAATTGGTTGTTTCACAGAAACAATCGATTGTTTATACCAGCAAACAACAAACAAAACTGAATTTAGGGATAGAGAGATTGCACACAGATGTTTATACTGGTTCACTCCAAATCCAGAGCTACATCCAATCTTCTCAGAAACCCTCTGAGGAAATCCACTAAGCAATTACACCTTGATCACCTACACCACAACCAAGAAAGTGACCTTGAACACCTCAAGACACACACTATTCTTGGCCAACACACCAACACTAAGATTGCTGATCTTGATCCCCTCAAGAACACACAGCCAATCTCAGCAAACACAGAAACGAAACTTGTTCAGCAGAGTACAAGGATTACACTTGTTACAGAAGATAATCTGAAATCAATACAAGCATAATCCTATTCCACACACTTTTATCAATCACAAAACTCTAAGCAATCTCAGCTCTTTGAAAAACTCAAAAACTTGTTACTCAAATCTGTTTTTCTGAATATATTCAAAGATGTTGTTTGTTATCAAATCTTAACAAACTCTTTTATTGCATTTAATGATTGGTCAAAGCATTTAAAGACTGGAGCGTAAGCAGTTAAATCATTTAAAGCTCAGTCAAAGATAAAACAATTTTTCTGTTATGGTCCCAAAACAAACAATCGGTTGTTTCCTCGAATCAATCAGTTGTTTTAGTTCTAACAGTTCAATCATTTGAAAAACAGTTTTCAATCTTTTCTCAAAACATCTAAGTATAAACAATCGGTTGTTTTAACTTAGTTGGAAAAACATTTTTCTTTCACAAAGATTGAGAATGCCTATGCTTTAGATTTAATCAAGGGGTGGATTACAACACTCAAACTACCCCAGAACTAAACTAAAACAGCACAACAACAGCAAGCTCAGCCAAGGCTTCAACATCCTTCAAAGGGTTTGGATTCTTCAAAGCTTGAACACCACTTGGTTCAACAATCTCCCCCTATTTGATGAACACAAATCCCTGATGCTTGTGTTGTACCTGATTGAATCTGAAGTAGTTCCTGCAAGATACAGTTTAACTTCTAATATTTGGTTAGTACAGATATAAGAATTAAAGTTCAGAGTAAAATATCAGAAACAAATATAAGAGCAAAAACCTATAAGGTTTCACTCATCCAAACTGTTTTAACAACTAAAAAACAGATATTTAAACACAGCATATATATCTCCCCCTATTTGTCTTCACAAATAGACAAAGAGAAGAGATAAAACAAGATATTGTTTTGATTACATTAGAATTAAAGCAGCAATAGCAGAAAGAAAAAGAATTTAAAAAAAACAGATATAACCACTAAAAACAATCAGTTGTTTTTCTTCATTCATCATCATCAGCAAACTTAAGATCAAAGATTTGGTTCTGGACAACTTCGATCTGTTCATCTAGAGTCATGAAGCGTGCATACATGTTGTCAAACCTGTTGTCAATCCTCTGGAAATTGCTTACACAGAGATCATGAAGATTTCTTTGATTCTCCGCAAAGCTATCAAGCCTATTTACCATGAGTCTTTCAAAAGTAGACATGGTTTGCATCTTTTCTTCTTGATTTCCAGCATCAGCACTAGGTCCAGCATCTTGATAATCTTCAGGTGGATCTTCATGTTGAACATCCATATCAGCAGGCTCATCTTGTTCAAGATCAGCAGCACCACTAGATGAGGCACCAAGGTCACCATCCTTGCTAATCCATTTGCCACCTACTTTGGTAAAACCCATTTTGCTGAGTGATCCATTGTTCAACTCTTGAGTTGACTTGACCAACTCAGATGTTTCATCTTCAAGGTTCACTTCAAAATAGAGTAGAAATTTAGATACCAAAATAGCATATGGATAGTGATAGTCACTTAACCTTATAGCCTTTTGCATGTGCTCTTTGATGATGTGGATCCAATTGATTTTGATCTTCTTCATGATGCAGAAAATATATACCAGATCTTCCTCAGTAAGAACAGAATGATTACTCCCCCTTGGAGTTAGAATCCAAGTCACAATGAGGGCAAGCAATCTTTCATCAAGCTTTAGACCTCCAACTGAGCATGTTCTCACTTGAGCATGTTGATTCTTCAAGCAACTTTTGTAGTATTGGATTTTGTTAAAATCCTCCACTACACCCAGGTTTCCCTTGTTGATTCTAAGCACAGAGAACTTGAGACCAACAATAGAAGTCGATACTTCATGAGTTATCTCCATTTCTACACCTTTCACATGAGAAACTAGATTGTTTCCCTCAAACTTTAGGTTTGTGTAGAACACCCTTACCAAATCTGGGTAAATGTTTCCCTTCATCTCCAAGAACTTTCTAAGAGATTGATCTTTGAGCAACCTCCTTACATTATCAAGCTTTTCACTTTTCAGCCAATTAAAGCACACAACCTTGGGGTTGTTTATCTTTTTGATACTTGTTTCATACCTATACCTCTCAATAAGATCATTGTCTCCAGAAAACTAACCTTCTAGCCTTCCTCCAGACCTTACAGCCCTAGTTTTGACTCTCTTTGAGGTGGGAGGAGTTGATTCCATGATGGCAGAGAGGAAAACAAAGAAGAGCTCACTTCACAGATTTTTGCAAGAGATGTTGCAAGAGATGTTGCAATTTGTTGTTCTTGTGGAAGAAATCAGCTGCACCAGATTTTATAGCAGAAAAAAAAATCAAATAGCAACCAATGATATGTGTGAGTACCAGATTTTCAGAGAGAGAGGACTTGACTCTGCTCTGCACAGAAAACGTCAGAAAAAGCTTTAAATCACATGGTCTTCACATGTGATCTTTGACTAGTCATTAAGGCTCTTGAATTTCCAAGATTTAGGAATAAATTCCTTTATGACTGTTGTAACTTCTCTCTGAATGTGATCAACTTTCAACACTGATTCTTTGACCAAGATTCTCTCTTTGAATTGATCTGCAACGGATAGAAATTCAAAAAGGCAATTAAAAAGATTTCTTCACAGTGCTGTCAGACCCAAAACAATCGGTTGTTTTTCTGTAGCAGTTAAACTGATTTTGAATTTTAACCATGAGTAGAAAGAGTTCAAAGCAGATGACATTAAGCATATTAAAAAGACTTGTACCGCCCTGGCAGTCGGAAGTGATGACGTGGCATCCAGTTACGGTATAGGTGTGTTGACAAGGCGCCAGGTTGGCAGAGGGGAAGGAAGTCGGGGGGCTCGTGCAGTCGCCGGTTATTAAGTTGGCGTGCTCCGATTTCCAGCATACCAGGCGATCGCCCAGTTGAAGATGAAGTCGCCAGATGGTAAACTCAGGCGACCAAGTGATTGGAGATCGCCAGAACAAGCACATCGCCGAAGATGAAGGTGGTGCAGATTATGAAGGCGGCCGGCGAGACCACAGGGAAGGTGTACGAAGGCGCCCTAACTCGCCAGTTCCAGTAGAGATTGCACTCCCAAGTATGCACTGGGCGGTACCATGCATAAGTAACTTAGCCAAAAAGAGAGAGTTAGAAGCAGCGCCCAAGTCAAGGAGGCTCCAGATGATGGCACGTGTACGACTGGATGCGAGCCACGTGTCCAGGTCTGTAACTGCCAGGAGAGAGAAAGTGACCAGGTATATAAGAGTTCTCAACGAACTTTCTGAGGTACGCACGTTCAGATTATACTCTTTACGCTTGCGAGTTCTTGAGCATACTGTGAGAGAGAACATTGCACGGTTCCTTGAGAGTTCTAGAGTGTTCTTGCTCTTAGTATTTGGTGGTTCGGTCACTGACTTGGGCGTTGGAGTGCGATCGGCCGCAGCGGCGCCGCTCTGTTCTTTTGGAGGTTCTTGAGGTGGATCTTGAAGAAGGACGGAGGTTTGAAGCGGTGCACACGTCGATCCTTTGACGAGGCAGGTTCTAACGTTCTGGTCAACAGGCAGGATCATCAGGCGCCCACCGTGGGGCCGTGTAAAACCTGTTCCCATCCACAGCGTGAGTTCTTGGAGGTTTTCGTAGTTTTCTGCGTGTTTGTGTGCTGGTGCAACCATCGTTCGCTGTTCGTTTGAGATTTGTTCGGTGTTTTCGCGTTTTCCACCGTTCGTTTGGATTTTTGTCCGGTGAAGTGAAGTTTTCTGCTGTTTTCGCGTGATTTGTTCGGTGGAGCTTGAGTTCTTTCGCTCGTTTGGTTATCCGTGGGAGAAGCGGTGGTTTCTGGTGGAGTTGCGGGTTTCTTTGGAGGTTCGCGGTGTTTTTGAGTTTTCTTGCGGAGTTTCGCACAGTTTTTCCGGTTGATCGCTGAATCGATCGTAGCTGAAGTAAGTGTTGTTCGCTGCATTCTGTGATTCGCCGAGTTTCATGAGAAAAATGAGAAGCAATCGTTCAAGTCCAGTTGCGCCCGTCGCTGCTGAAGGCGCCGCCGCCATGACCATGGCGCAGATGGTAGAGATTATGCGCTCGTTGCAGGCAACTGTGGAAGCCTCGCGCATAGAACAGGCGAGAATGCACGAGGACCTGGCCGCCTCTCGGGCCAGGAATGATGAGCTTAGCAAGGTGACTGAGGAGCTGTGTCAAGCTCTTCAGGAGCAGCAAGGGCGTCCTATTGCTGAGGAGGTCGCGCCGTCGACGCCGCCTCGTGTTTTCCCTATGCCTTTCGTTCAGGCGATTACTGACACGCCTATTCCTACGAGTGTGGTACCTGTTAAGGCTGTTTTCATCGGCGTGGAGGATCCTGAGGCTCATCTCACCACGTTCCATACGCAGATGATGTTGTCAGGAGGATCAGACGCCGTGTATTGCAAGATGTTTGTGAGCACGCTCCAGGGAACGGCGCTGGAATGGTTTGTGAGCCTGCCCAACGGACACATAACCAGTTTTCAACAGTTCTCGAAGATTTTCGTTGAGCAGTACATCGTGAATAAGGCACCGCCCAGGGTGTCTTACGACCTGTTTGATATAAGGAAGTATCAGGGAGAGTCCCTCAGGGACTACCTAAATCGCTTTGGGGCGCAGATGGTCAGATCGCCGGCCAAAGATGAAGAAATGCTAGTCTATGCATTTAAGAAGGGCGTGCTGCCGGGACCATTCTGCGAGGCGTTGATCAGGGCACACCCCGCCACGTTTGCTGAGGTTAGGCGACTTGCGGTGGCCCACATCGCCGACGAGAGTGAAGTCACCGAGAAGGGATCAGAGGACTCGCCATCCTTATGATCCAAGGAAGAACAAGGGCAGGGGCCAAGGATGCCAGCAACCAGCACGCCGGGAATAGAATCGCCCGCCTAAGCACAAGTTTGTCATGGGATTGGCGGAGCTGATCGCCATTCCCAATATATCCGCTAGGTTGAAGGCGCCAGAAAAGGTGGGCGACAAGGTGCTGGGACCAAAGCCAGACGCCTGGTGTGAGTTCCACCAGGGCTTTGGCCATACAGTGGACTCGTGCTTAGCATTAGGATACCATCTCGACGATCTGGTTAAGAGCGGGTTCCTAAACGACTATTTGCTGGATAGAAGGACGGGGGGCGCGTCGAGCTCCCAACCAGCAGGTGCTGAGGCTCAGCAGCACGAGATGCCCACGCATGGAGAGATCCACACCATTGCAGGGGGTTTCTCAGGAGGTGGATGCACCGCATCATAGAGGAAGAGGTACGCGAGGTCTGTGATGACGGTGGATATGTTTGAAGACCACTCGCCGGAAGTGGATATTACATTCACCAAGCAAGATCTTAGGGATGTTGTGCCTCATGACAACGATCCCATAGTAATTTCGTTGATAACGGCAGGAAGAAAGGTCCACAGGGTGCTGGTGGACCAAGGAAGCTCGGCAGATGTGATGTTTTGGCCGACTTTCACGCAGTTGGAGCTGCCCCTTGACCAATTGAGGCCCTATGGAGGGTGTTTGTATGGTTTCGCTGGTGACCAGGTGGAGGTCAGGGGGTACATAGAATTAAGGACAACGTTTACAGATGTGGCGGGTTCAAGAAAGGAAAAAATCAAATATCTGGTTGTAAACGCTCCTTCAGCATACAACATCCTGTTGGGAAGACCCACGCTCAACAGGATAGGTGCCATACCGTCGACCCGGCACATGAAGGTGAAGTTGCCGTCTATGGAGGGGGTGGTTATCACCATCAAATCCGATCAGAAGGAAGCGAAGAAATGCTATGAGAATAGCCTGAAAAACAAGAGATCGGTGAGTTATGTAACAACCACCCCGCCCCCTGGTGTGAAGCCCAGATCGACGGTGACAGAAGAGACCACCGGAAGGGACGTGGAGATGGTGGACGCTGAGTTGGGGGAGGGGAACGCTGGTCTGGAGGAGGAAGAGGCAAGGAATCGCCCTGAGGAAGCGAGAGAACTGGGAATCGCCAGGGCGGTGATCGCCAGAGAAACCAGACCAAAACCCGTCGAGCAGTGGCTCGAGAGAGAAATCGGGGGAAAGATCTTCAAGCTGGGAAGATCCCTGGAGGTTGAGCTCCAGAACCAGATCGCCAAGGTGATTGAGCGGCATCTGGACGCGTTTGCATGGTCCGCTTCGGACATGCCCGGGATCGATCCCGACTTCTTGTGCCATCATCTGGCGATGGACAACTTGGTGAGACCAGTGCGACAAAGAAGAAGAAAGTTCAACGAGGAGAGGAGGCAGGCGATCAGGGACGAAACACAGAAACTCCTCACTGCAGGCCACATCAGGGAAGTCCAGTACCCTGAATGGCTGGCAAATGTCGTGCTGGTGAAGAAGAGTCATGGGAAATGGCGCATGTGCGTCGATTTCACTGACCTGAACAAGGCTTGCCCAAAGGATTCATATCCTTTACCAAGCATAGACGCCCTGGTAGATAGTGCCGCAGGGTGTAAGCTGTTGAGCTTCCTGGATGCCTTCTCGGGGTATAATCAAATCAAGATGCATCCCATGGATGAAGAGAAGACAGCATTCATGACGGAGAGATCGTGCTACTGCTACAAGGTGATGCCATTTGGGCTGAAGAACGCGGGGGCCACGTACCAGAGGCTGATGGATCGAGTACTTGCACCGATGTTGGGAAGGAACGTGCAAGCGTACGTCGACGACATGGTCGTGACCTCGCTGGAAAAAAGCAAGCACGTTGCAGACTTGGAGGAATTGTTCACGACGATCGCCAAGTTCAGATTAAAGCTTAATCCAGAGAAATGCATTTTCGGCGTGGAGGCTGGAAAGTTTTTGGGTTTCCTCTTGACTGAAAGAGGCATAGAGGCCAACCCTGATAAGTGTGCCGCCATCTTGGCGATGAGGAGCCCAGCTACGGTGAAGGAAGTTCAACAGCTAACAGGTCGGATGGCAGCCCTGTCTCGCTTCGTGTCAGCTAGCGGAGAAAAGGGCCATCCCTATTTTCAGTGCTTGAGGCGCAATAACAAGTTTGCTTGGACGAAGGAGTGTGAGGAAGCCTTCGTCAAGCTGAAGGAGTATCTGGCGAGCCTGCCGGTGTTGTGCAAACCGCTGGTGGGAACCCCTCTCAGGTTGTATTTTGCTGTAACTGAGAGGGCGGTGAGTGCGGTGCTCGCCCAGGATCAAGATCAGGCTCAGAAGCCTATTTATTTTGTTAGTAAGGTGTTGCAGGGCCCCGAAACGAGATATCAGGCCCTGGAAAAGGCTGCGCTGGCTGTGGTATTTTCGGCGAGGAGGTTGCACCACTATTTCCATAGCTTCACCATACTGGTGATGACTGACCTGCCCATCCAGAAGGTCTTGAAGAAGCCTGACGTTTCGGGAAGGATGGTGAAGTGGGCAGTAGAATTGTCAGAGTTTGATATTAAATATGAGCCCCGAGGCCCGATCAAGGGGCAAATCTTTGCAGATTTCGTGGTCGAGCTCTCATCTAAGGCGACACGAGTTGAAGGGGACGACTTCTGTTGGGTACTCTCGGTGGATGGATCGTCGAACCAGCAGGGTAGCGGTGCTGGAGTCATTTTGGAAGGACCCAACGGCGTGCTGATTGAACAATCTTTGAGATTTGCCTTCAAAGCCAGTAACAATCAAGCAGAATATGAGGCGCTGATCGCCGGGATTTTGCTGGCCAAAGAGATGGGAGCCAGGGTGTTAATGGCTAAGAGTGACTCGCTGCTAGTCACAGGGCAAGTAACAGGCGAGTTCCAGCCTAAAAATCCGCAAATGGCGGCTTATTTGGAGTATGTGCAGGAATTGAAGAGTTCCTTTGCCTCCTTTGAAGTGGTGCATGTGCCCAGAGAGCAGAATGCCCGAGCTGACTTGCTAGCTAAGCTCGCCAGTTCAGGCAAGGGGGGTAGACTGAGGACGGTGATCCAAGAAACTCTGAAGACGCCGAGAGCATTTGTAGCAGACCACCTGGTTCTTCAGATAAGCAAGTCGACGGAGAAAGCAGCGAGAAGTCATAAGTCCCTGACGCAAGAAACTTTGAGATCGCCGAGAATTAGAGCATGTCGAGGAGAGAGGGTGAACATGACACAGGTCTGCGCTACCCATGAGCCAGACACTTGGATAACACAGTACAAGCGATGCCTGGCAGATGGCCTTCTCCCGCTGGATCCGACAGAGGCTAGGAAGGTAAAGAAAAATTCTAGCAAGTACACATTGATTGATGGCGATCTGTACAGGTTTGGGTTCACTCATCCACTCCTGGAATGCGTACATGGCGAGAAGTGCACGAGAATCATGGCAGAGCTCCACGAAGGAATATGCGGAAGCCACGTCGGGGGTCGAGCTCTGGCCGCAAGGACTCTGCGTGCAGGTTACTACTGGCCATCGATGAGAGAAGACTGCAAGAAGTGTGCCCATGTTGCAAACAATGCCAACAGCACGCCGATTGGCACAAGGCGCCTCCCGAGGAGTTGAAGTCGATCTACAGCCCTTGGCCGTTTCATACTTGGGGAATCGACATCCTGGGACCATTCCCGCTGGCGATCAGGCAGATGAAGTACTTGGTGGTGGCGATTGAGTATTTCACCAAGTGGATCGAAGCAGAGCCAGTGGCCCAGATCACCGCACACAAGATCGAAGGTTTCGTGTGGAAGAATATTGTGTGCCGGTTTGGAGTGCCCAAGCGCCTGGTATCGGACAATGGGACTCAGTTTGCAAGCCACTTGTTGAAGAAGCTGTGCGAAGGAGTGGGAATTCAACAAGTGTTTGCATCTGTCGGGCACCCTCAGACAAATGGCCAAGTAGAGTCAGCTAATCGGGTGTTGCTGAGAGGTTTGAAGAGAAGACTAGAGAAAGCCAAAGGAAGCTGGGCTGAGGAGGTACCCCGTATAGTCTGGGCGTACCACACCACCGAGCAGTCAGGAACCCATGAGACCTCGTTCAGCTTGGTCTATTGGTGTGATGCAATGATTCCAGTAGAGATCCAGGAGAGCTCGCCGAGATTCCAGAACTTCGTAGAGGAAGACTCGAATGAAGAGAGAAGGCTGAACCTGGATCTACTGGATGAGGTCAGGGAAGAGGCGAGATTGAAGGCTGAAGCGGTGAAGAGAAGGATTGAACGAAGATACAACTCGAAGGTGATGCCAAGGCAGTTTAGAGAAGGCGACCTGGTGATGAGGAAAGCCCACCAGTACGAGATGGAGAATAAACTGTCGCCCAAGTGGACGGGGCCGTTCAGAATAACCGAGGCGCTCGGGAACGGCGCCTACCGCTTAGAGACATTGGAAGGAGGGGCGATTCCTCGCACTTGGAACGCCACGCACCTGAAGTTGTATTACAGTTAAGAAGCCTTGTAAGTAAAGACAAACACGAAGTTATATTACAATGTCTCTGTTAAAACAGTTTGATGGGGGCACTCTTTTTTCTCTAAGGAGGGTTTTTGTACCGCCCTGGTGGTCGGGTGCGATGACGTGGCATCCTGCTACAGTATAGGCGTGGTGACAAGGCGCCAGGTTGACAGTTGGGAAGGAAGTCGGGAGGCACGTGTAGTCGCCGATAGTTAAGTTGGCGTGTTCCGATCTCCAGCTTACCAGAACAGGCGATCGCCAGGTTGGGGATGAAGTCGCCAGATGCAGACTCAGGCGACCAGGCAGTCGGAGATCGCCAGAACAAGCACATCGCCGAAGATGAAGGAGAAGCAGATTATGAAGGCGGCCGGCGAGACCACAGGGAAGGTGTATGAAGGCCCTACCTCGCCAGTTTCAGTAGAGATCGCACTCTTGAGTTAGCTATGCACTGGGCAGTACCATGCATAGGTAACTTAGCCAAAATGAGGGTAGAGGCAGCGCCAAGTCAGGGAGCCCCAGATGATGGCACGTGTACAGTTGGATACGAGCCACGTGTCCAAGTCTGTAACTGCCAGGAGAGAGAAAACCACCAGGTATATAAGAGTTCCTAACAGATTTTCTAAGGTACGCACGTTCAGTTCATACACTTTACGCTTGCGAGTGACAGAGCTGTTTGTGAGAGAGATTTGCACGGCTCCAGTTCTTAGTATTTGGTGATACCGTCACTGACTTGAGCGTCGGAGTGCGATCGGCCGCAGCGGCGCCGTATCGTTTCTTTGCAGGTTCTTGAGAGAGATCCAGAGGAGGAACGGAGGTGAGAAGCGGCACGCACGTCGATCCTTTGACGAGGCATTCTCCAGCGCTCCGGTCAACAGGCAGGATCATCAGGCGCCCACCGTGGGGCCGTGTAAAACGTGCTCCCATCCACAGCGTGAGTTCGTGGAGGTTTTCGAGGTTTTCTGCGCGGTTGTGTGCTGGTGCAACCGTCGTTCTTGGTTTCTTTGAGTTTCGTTCGGTGAAGTTTGTGTTTTAAACCGTTCGTTTGGCTTTTCGATCGGTGGATTCGAGTTCTTTCGTTTGGTTGTTTGGTTCGCGGGGAAACGGTGGTTTTTGGTGAAGCTGCGATTTTCTTCGAAGGTTTGCGGTGTTCTTGAAGTTCTTGCGCAGTTTCTTGAATCTTCTCCGATCGATCGCTGATTCGTTCGTGGTTGAAGTGTTATTTGCTGTATTTCTGTGGTTCGCTGAAGTTAATGAGAAAGATGAGAGAAGCAATCGTTCCAGCCCCGTGGCTCCCGTCGCAGCTGAAGGCGACGCCGCCATGACCATGGCGCAGATGGCAGAAATGATGCGCTCATTGCAGGCCACTGTAGAAGCCTCGCGCGTCGAGCAGGCAAGGATACATGAAGACCTGGTCGCCTCTCGCGCCAGGAACGAGGAGCTCAGCAAGGTAGCTGAGGAGCTACGTCGAGCTCTCCAGGAGCAGCAGGTTCGTTCTTCCGCTGAAGAGGTGGCACCGTCGACGTCGCCTCGTGTTTTCCCAATGCCTTTCATTCAGGCGATTACCGACACGCCAATTCCCACGAGCGTGGTCCCAGTTAAAGCTGTTTTTACTGGCGTGGAGGATCCAGAGGCTCATCTGACCACGTTCCACACACAGATGATGCTGTCAGGAGGGTCGGACGCCGTCTATTGTAAGATGTTCGTGAGCACGCTCCAGGGAACGGCGATGGAGTGGTTTGTGAGCCTGCCTAATGGCCACATAACTAATTTTCAACAATTCTCGAAGATCTTTGTCGAGCAGTATATTGTGAACAAGGCACCGCCCAGAGTGTCCTATGATCTGTTTGATATAAGGCAGTACCATGGGGAGTCCCTCAGAGACTACCTCAATCGCTTCGGAGCACAGATGGTCAGATCGCCGGCCAAGGATGAAGAAATGCTGGTTTATGCCTTCAAGAAGGGCGTGCAGCCAGGGCCATTCTGCGAAGCCTTGATCAGGGCTCATCCAGCGACGTTTGCTGAAGTCAGGCGACTTGCGGTGGCCCACATCGTCGACGAGAGTGAGGTCGCCGAGAAGAGAGGCAGCGTGGCTCCCGCCAGGCCACGCGCCTAGACCAGGATCCAGCCACAGAGGGTGCTGGAAACGGCAGCGGCGGCCAGAAAGGACCAAAGGAATCGCTATCCTTACGATAGGACAAATAAGGGAAGAAGCCAAGCGCGCCAACCGCCAGCACGCCAACAACCAGCACGCCGGGAATACAATCGCCCGCCTAAGCACAAATTCGTCATGGGACTAGCGGACCTGATTGCTATCCCTAACATATCTGCTAGATTGAAGGCGCCCGAGAAGGTGGGCGACAAGGTGCTAGGGTCGAAGCCGGACGTCTGGTGCGAGTTTCACCAGTGCTTTGGCCACAACCTGGACTCGTGTTTGTCTTTAGGGTACCAGCTCGACGATCTGGTTAAGAGCGGGTTCCTAAACGACTATCTGCTGGACAGAAGAACCGGAGGAGCGTCGAGTTCCCAGCCGGCAGGTGGAGAAGCCCAGCAACACGAGATGCCTATCCATGGGGAGATCCACACCATTGCAGGGGGTTTCTCAGGTGGTGGATGCACCGCATCGCAGAGGAAAAAGTACGCGCGATCGGTGATGTCAGTGAACATGTTTGAAGATCACTCGCCCGAAGTGGACATTACGTTCACCAAGCAGGATCTTCGGGACGTTGTGCCTCATGACAACGATCCCATTGTTATTTCGTTGATCACGGCGGGGAGGAAGGTTCACCGAGTTCTGGTGGACCAAGGAAGTTCGGCAGACGTGATGTTCTGGCCGACTTTCACGCAGCTAGAATTGTCCCTTGACCAGCTAAGGCCCTATGGAGGGTGCTTGTATGGGTTCGCTGGCGACCAGGTGGAAGTCAGGGGGTACATTGAGCTGAGAACCACGTTTACCGATGAGGCTGGGTCGAGGACGGAGAAAATCAAGTACCTCATCGTAAACGCCCCTTCAGCATATAACATCCTGCTGGGAAGGCCCACTCTTAACAGGATAGGCGCAATTCCATCGACTCGGCACATGAAGGTGAAGCTGCCGTCCATGGAAGGGGTGGTAATCACGATAAAGTCTGATCAGAAGGAAGCGAAAAAGTGCTATAAAAATAGCCTGAAAAATAAAAGATCAGTGAGCTATGTTACAACCACCCCACCTCCCGGTGTGAAGCCCAGACCGCCGATAATGGAGGAGGCCGCCGGAAGGGACGTAGAGATGGTAGATGCTGAGCTGGGGGAGAGAAATGCTGGCCTGGAGGAAGAAGAGGCGCGAAATCGCCCGGAGGAAGCAAGGGAGCTCGGAATCGCCAAGGCGGTGATCGCCAGAGAATCAAGGCCCAAGCCCGTCGAGTAGTGGCTCGAGAAGGAGATCGGGGGGAAAGTTTTCAAGCTCGGAAGATCTCTGGAGGTCGATCTCCAGGACCAGATCGCCAAGGTGATTGAACGGCATCTGGACGCGTTTGCCTGGTCCGCTTCGGACATGCCCGGGATCGATCCCGACTTCTTGTGCCATCATCTGGCGATGGACAACATGGTGAGACCGGTGCGGCAAAGAAGGAGGAAATTTAATGAAGAGAGGAGGCAGGCGATCAAGGATGAGACCCAGAAACTCCTCGCTGCAGGCCACATCAGGGAAGTCCAGTACCCTGAGTGGTTGGCAAATGTCGTGCTGGTGAAGAAGAGCAACGGGAAATGGCGCATGTGCGTCGATTTCACCGATCTGAATAAGGCTTGCCCAAAGGATTCGTATCCTTTACCAAGCATTGATGCCCTGGTTGATAGTGCTCCAGGGTGCAAGCTGCTGAGTTTCCTGGATGCCTTCTCGGGCTATAATCAGATCAAGATGCATCCCATGGATGAAGAAAAAACAGCCTTCATGACGGAGAGGTCGTGCTACTGCTATAAGGTGATGCCGTTTGGGCTGAAGAATGCGGGGGCCACGTACCAGAGGCTGATGGACCGAGTACTTGCACCAATGCTGGGAAGGAACGTGCAAGCTTACGTCGATGACATGGTCGTGACCTCGCAGGAGAAAAGCAAGCACGTTGCAGACTTGGAAGAATTGTTCACGACGATCGCCAAGTTCAAGTTGAAGCTCAACCCGGAGAAATGCATTTTCGGCGTGGAGGCTGGAAAATTTTTGGGTTTTCTCTTGACTGAAAGAGGAATAGAAGCCAATCCGGACAAGTGTGCCGCCATCTTGGCGATGAGAAGCCCGGCTACAGTGAAAGAGGTCCAGCAGCTGACAGGTCGGATGGCAGCCCTATCCCGCTTCGTGTCAGCAAGCGGAGAAAGGGGACATCCCTATTTCCAGTGTCTGCGGCGCAATAACAAGTTCGCTTGGACGAAAGAGTGCGAGGAAGCTTTCGTCAAGCTGAAGGAATATTTGGCGAGCCCGCCGGTTCTGTGCAAACCACTGGCGGGAATCCCTCTCAGATTGTATTTTGTTGTGACTGAGAGGGCGGTGAGTGCGGTGCTCGCCCAGGACCAAGATCAGGCTCAGAAGCCTATCTATGTTGTGAGCAAGGTGTTGCAGGGCCCAGAAATGAGATATCAGGCCCTGGAGAAGGCTGCGCTGGCTGTGGTGTTTTCGGCGAGGAGGTTGCGCCACTACTTCCACAGCTTCACAATACTGGTGATGACTGACCTGCCCATCCAGAAGGTCTTGAAGAAGCCTGACGTTGCAGGAAGAATGGTGAAGTGGGCAGTGGAGTTGTCAGAGTTTGACATTAAATATGAGCCTCGAGGCCCGATCAAAGGGCAAATCTTTGCAGATTTTGTAGTTGAGCTCTCTTCAGAGGCGACGCGGGTTGAAGGAGACGATTTCCGTTGGGTACTCTCGGTGGATGGATCGTCAAACCAGCAGGGTAGCGGTGCTGGAGTCATATTGGAAGGACCCAACGGCGTGCTGATCGAACAATCGTAGAGATTCGCCTTCAAAGCCAGCAACAATCAAGCAGAGTATGAGGCGCTGATCGCCGGGATTCTGCTGGCTAAGGAAATGGGAGCCAGAGTGCTGATGGCTAAGAGTGACTCGCTGCTAGTCACAGGGCAAGTAACAGGCGAGTTCCAGGCTAAAGATCCACAAATGGCGGCTTACTTGGCGTATGTGCAGGAATTGAAGAGTTCCTTTGCCTCTTTTGAAGTGGTGCATGTGCCCCGAGAACAGAATGCCCGAGCTGACTTGCTTGCTAAGCTCGCCAGCTCAGGCAAGGGGGGTAGGCAGAGGACAGTGATTCAAGAAACTTTGAAGACGCCGAGGGCATTTGTAGCAGATCACCTGGTCCTTCAGATAAGCAGGTCGACGGAGAGAGCAGCGAGAAGCCATAAGTCTTTGACGCAAGAAACTCTGAGATCGCCGAGAATTAGAGCATGTCGAGGAGAGAAAGTGGACGTGATGCAGGTCTGTGCCACCCATGAGCCAGACACTTGGATAACACAGTACAAACGGTGCCTGGCGGATGGCCTCCTCCCGCTAGATCCAACAGAAGCTAGGAAGGTAAAGAAAAATTCCAGCAAGTATACATTGATTGATGGCGATCTGTACAGGTTTGGATTCACTCACCCACTCCTGGAATGTATACACGGCGAGAAATGCACGAGAATTATGGCAGAGCTCCACGAAGGAATATGTGGAAGTCACGTCGGGGGTCGAGCTCTGGCCGCGAGGACTCTCCGTGCAGGCTACTATTGGCCATCCATGAGAGAAGATTGCAAGAAGTATGCCCAGTGCTGCAAACAATGCCAGCAGCACGCCGATTGGCACAAGGCACCTCCCGAGGAGTTGAAGTCGATCTATAGCCCTTGGCCGTTTCATACTTGGGGAATCGACATCCTGGGACCTTTTCCACTGGCGATCAGGCAGATGAAGTACTTGGTGGTGGCGATTGAGTATTTCACCAAGTGGATTGAAGCAGAACCAGTGGCCCAGATCACCGCGCACAAGATCGAAGGCTTTGTATGGAAGAACATTGTGTGCCGGTTTGGAGTGCCTAAGCGCCTGGTATCAGATAATGGGACTCAGTTTGCAAGCCACCTGTTGAAGAAGCTTTGTGAAGGGGTTGGAATACAACAAGTGTTTGCATCCGTCGAGCACCCTCAAACTAATGGCCAGGTGGAATCAGCTAATCGGGTGTTGCTGAGAGGTTTGAAGAGAAGGCTCGAGAAAGCCAAGGGAAGTTGGGCTGAGGAGGTGCCCCGTATAGTCTGGGCGTACCACACCACCGAGCAGTCCGGAACCCATGAGACCCCGTTTAGCTTGGTCTATGGGTGTGACGCCATGATCCCAGTGGAGATCCAGGAAAGCTCGCCGAGATTCCAGAACTTCGTAGAGGAAGACTCGAATGAAGAGAGAAGGCTGAACCTGGACCTGCTGGATGAGGTCAGGGAGGAAGCAAGGCTGAAGGCTGAGGCGGTGAAAAGAAGGGTCGAGCGAAGGTATAATTCTAAGGTGATGCCGAGGCAGTTTAGAGAAGGCGATCTGGTGATGAGGAAGGCCCACCAGTACGAGATGGAGAATAAACTATCACCCAAGTGGACTGGACCGTTCAGAATAACCGAGGCACTCGGGAACGGAGCCTACCGCTTAGAGACGCTGGAAGGAGGGGCGATCCCTCGTACCTGGAACGCCACACACCTGAAGTTGTACTATAGCTAAGAGCTTTGTAAGTAAAGACAAACACAAATGTTATATTGCAATGTCTCTGTTAAAACAGTTTCAAGGGGGCACTCTTTTTTCCCTAAGGAGGGTTTTTAATGAGGCCACCCAATAAAAGAAGAGTTTTCGAAGTATAAGGTGTTTTCAGATTGCATATGTGTTATTTCCAAAAGTTTCGAAGAAAGACCTTGTCATTCGTACATGATTTAAGGCGCGAAAAGATATGTTGCGTGTTTTCTAAAGTTTTAAAGTCCTCATCGTTTTTCGGCGATTAGAGGCACCAGTTAAGTCTTTAAAGTCCTCATCGTTTTTCGGCGATTAGAGGCACCAGTTAAGTTTTTAAGTCCTCATCGTTTATCGGCGATCGGAGGCACCAGATGAAAGACCTCCTCGCCGTCGAGCGAGTGCAGGCGAGAAAGAGGAAAAATCCTCCGTGATTCTGGGAGCGAGAAGATGTAACTCCCGGGGCAACGTAGAGGCAAGTTAAAGACCTCCTCGCCGTCGTGCGGGCGCAGGCGAGAAAGGTCCTCAGTGCATCCAGGGGGGAGGAGATGTACGCCCTGGGCAAGTTGAGGCACCGGATAAAGTCCTTATCGCTGTTGTGCGAACTAAGGCCCATCAAAGACCTCCTCGCCGTCGAGCGAGTGCAGGCGTGAAAAAGAAAAGGTCCTCAGTGCATCCAGGGGGGAGGAGATGTACACCCTGGGCAAGTTGAGGCACCAGACAAAGTCCTTCTCGCCGTCGAGCGAGTTAAGGCCGTTTAAAGTCCTTCTCGCCGACGAGCGAGTTCAGGCGAGTAAAAGTCCTTCTCGCCGATGAGCGAGTTCAGGCGAGTTAAAAGACCTTCTCGCTTGTGTGCGAATATAGGCAAGATAAAATCCTTCTCGTCTTGAACGAGTTCAGGTATGGCGAAGAGGGTGGAAGAAGCTTGAAAGGTGGCTAAGGTAGGTTCGAAGAGAACGCCTAGCCAGCCAGTCTCTAGCTCTGAAGTTCAGGGAGGTAAAGGAAGATCCCAAAGGGCATTTCTGCCTCAGATAAAGAAATGACTGCCAAAGCCTGAGGCTAAGAAAAGCTGTTGTTACCAAGAGGTCTAGGTGATCGCGAAAAGTTCAAACACGGCGAGAAGGTTGAAAGACTTGTTTGATAAAGCGGGTCAAGTGGGACGTTGTTTGAACTGATGACTGAATCACAGTTCGTTGCTTGGAACTTTTCTTATGATCAGGTTAGTGCCTCAAGGGTACAAGTTGCTTAAAGCGATCATTGCTTAAGTTTGAATCGGCTCGAAGCAGATACGCCAAAGGTCATGTTTGCAAAATCGCTAAGTTAAACGCAACAGAGTTAAACATACAAAGAAGGTAAAAGCGCTCAAAAGAAGTCGGAAGAATATCCAAGTTTCGCTATTGAAATGAGTAACTGTTCAAAACACATGTGCAAGAGTTTTACAAGGTAAATACAGGTGAATTTATAAAGAAGCAGATGGGGTGGAATTGGTTGAGCCTTCGGCGGGAACGACCTTTCCATCCACTACTTCATTGTTTAATGACACCATGCTGAGGTCGAGATCAGGGAATAGGCATGCGAATTGCTCCCGAGCGGCTTCGAATCCAGCAGTCAGAATCTGAGCAGAATTTAGCTTAAGTTCTTCAAATTGTCCTTGAAGCTCTTCAACTTGTTTCTTGAGCTCCTCGTTCTGCTGTCCCAGCTCTTCAGCTTGTTTCTTGAGCTCCTTGTTCTGCTGCCCCTGCTCTTCAATCTGTTTTTGGAGTTGTTTGTTAGTCTCTTGAGCATGGAGAAGGTCGTCAGTAACCTTCTTGGATTCTGTTCGAGCTTGGGTCAACTCGGCAGCCATCTTCTCTTTTTCCTTGTTCGCCTCGGTGAGATCAGCCATGGCGTCATCCCTTGCTTTTTCTACTTGCCCAAGCAGCTTCTCGCGGTCGATTGACCTTTGCTCCAGTTTTTGTACCTTATCGGCATTAGCTTGAATGTGAGCCTCCAGGTCGCTCGCCTTGGTGCGCAGAGGCACGATTCTGCTTTCAAGTTCAACTTTTTCTTGGGCAAGTTCATGGACTTTGCGGCGAAGGTCAGCAGCTTCCTTGCGCGCAAGCCTAAGCTCGGTGCTGAGTGCATCCTCTACTCGGGAATGTTCCATTTCCGCGAGCGTCAGGCTGAATGCCACCTTCTCTACCTCAACCTTCATTGTGCTGTTTTCGGCCTTGAGGTGGTAGACATCGTCTTGAAGCCGCCTGGTGGAGCTCTCCACAACCCTCGTTATGATCGATGGGATATCCTCTGCTATGGTTTTGAGTTTGGCGGTCAGAGGTTCCCACATCCTTGTAACCTCGAGGGAAAGGTTCGCGGCTTGGAGAGGCGCCAGGGGGGCTTGTTGAGGGTTCTCGTCGCCACCTTCCTTAGCAACATTTTCAGTGGTTGTTTCCTGGCGTGGCGACGCAATCGGGGACTCGGTGATTAGGATTGGAGAGGTGTGAGCGACCTCATCCCCGATTGGAACGATTCCTGCAGCTGAAGTGTTGGAAGGAGGGCCCCCTCCTGCTGATATATGTGGTGTGGAGGCGCTCGGGGGGTCCTCCAAGAAATTTGGCTCTGGGGCCTCAGTTGCAGGTGGCGCAGTGGCCAATGGAACTGCTTGGACTGGTGGTGAAGGGGCTTGTGGTGCTGGTGATGAGGGAGGAGGAGCGGGTGTTGATGGTGGTGTTGAAGCTGGAAGAGGGGGTGGGGCAGGTGGAGAAGATGGTGCCACCCTCTTCCTTTTCGTGACAAGGCCATCCTCTGTGACCTCGTCGTCCTCTTCCTCATCCTCTTGGACAACTTGGGGGGCTTTCCGCTTTGGCCTCTTAAGGACCAGTTTCTTTCGTTGGGTGGGCGCCTTACGCGGTGATCGCCCCTGGATGATGGCCTTCTCGACCGCCGAGTTGGGAACCGTCTGGGAGCCGGTCGCCAACCCGTGGTTGCGGGCGAGCGCCTTTAAATCGGCGAGCATGTTCTTACCCAACATGGTGTCTGCATGAAATGAAAATGCATAAGTTAGCTCAAAGGAGAAAGGGGTAAGTGTACAAGACAATGAGACAGCAAAAACAGGCATGTGCAGAAAAGATAAAACCAAAGTCTTGTGTGTGTCGCACAAGACGCCCAGAAACAATATCAGAAGCAATGTCAAGACAAAGATGTAGCGTCCTAACCTATTTGGAATTCCAACTGGTCCTCAAAGAACTCGAAGGAAATCAGGGTGGGGGTCAAGAATGTTATGTGGGCATCTGCCACCCTCTTCCAGAAGAGACAAAGGTCTCTGTCCAAAGCTCCCATGCTATCAGGACTTCTGGGCCTCCTGAAGCAGCTCTTGGACTCCTTTTTCCCCTTGTCCACCTAGTACAAGGGGAAACCGTCGAGAAGGGAAGTGTCTTTGTCATTTGCGCGAACCTGAATGAACTTCCCCTTCCAATCCTTGTACGACTGCTGGAAGATGGTGAAAATGGACCTCCCAGCAATGGCGTTCAGGCTGACCCACAGGCGATCTCCTGGGTGCTTGGCCTCAAACAAGAATAAAAACACGTCCACTGACGCGGGCAACCCCAGGTGGGCGCACGTTATCTCGAAAGCTCGGACAAACGCCCAGCTGTTGGGGTGAAGCTGGGCGGCAGCGATATTGAGCTCGGTTAAGAGTTCCCTCTCAAATCGAGTGAGAGGGAACCTGAGTTTGACCTTCTTGAAGAAAGTGGTGTAGACGAAGCAGAAGGGCCCGTCGGCGCTCACTTTATCATCGGCGCACACTGGCAGAGTGGCGGGGCAAGGCAGCACCATCATTCTCTCATCGTGCTCCTTGTGGAACGATTGGTGGGCCTCGTCCCCATTGGTCAATCGCAGAACCGCTCCTGCGGTGTTCACCGACGACGTTTCCTTTAAGAGGGTTGAGTTAGCCCATGGGTATAACGTCTTGAAGTCTGGCAGTGGGATGGGGGCTCCTCCAGCGTTTGGTGGAGTCGCCTGGGCCAGAGCGGTTTGAGAAGACGCAGGCCTCACAGCCTGCGAAGAGGGAGCACCACGAACTTGCGTAGAGTCGTGTGCTTGTGAAGGAGGGTTTCGCGCTGATGGAGGGGGGTTCGGGGTGATCTTCGTGCGAGTCATGATAGCAACTGCAAACGAAGGAGGAAGAAAAAATAATCAGGAGGGTTACAAAGGCTGACTCGATCATGAAAGGAAGGTGAAAGACGAACGAATGTGAGTTCGTTGCGACGATCGACAAAGCCCTAAGTCACGCAGGAGGAGAAATGGAAAAACAGCCCACAGCGTATGCACCAGACAGTTACAGGATGATGCAAATCGGTGAAAATGCAAGAAAACCCAGCAGATGAAGGAAAGTAGTTACCTTTCGATGATCGGGAGAATGTTGAAGGGAGGTGGTGATCTAGAGCGTCGAGGAACGTCGAGAGCTTTCGCAGAAGGAAATGAGAGCGTATGCAAGTGTGAAGAAAGTGATGGAACAGTAGGAGCGTAAGGGGTTTAAGGGTTTTCGAAACGGTTTTGGGAAGCGCTAACGGCAGATGAAGATAGCCGTTGATGAGAGCCACGTGTCGAACGATGCGCGAAGGGTTTGGTGGAGCGTCAGAGCAGCAGAAAGTACTATCGCTTGGAATTCTGCGCCCATGCCACGTAGACCGGTGTTAACGAAGGCTTTTTCAGTCTTTTCGCTAGACAAGTCTTCGCTTAAGACTGGGGGGCTTGTGTACCGCCCTGGTGGTCGGGTGCGATGACGTGGCATCCTGCTACAGTATAGGCGTGGTGACAAGGCGCCAGGTTGACAGTTGGGAAGGAAGTCGGGAGGCACGTGTAGTCGCCGATAGTTAAGTTGGCGTGTTCCGATCTCCAGCTTACCAGAACAGGCGATCGCCAGGTTGGGGATGAAGTCGCCAGATGCAGACTCAGGCGACCAGGCAGTCGGAGATCGCCAGAACAAGCACATCGCCGAAGATGAAGGAGAAGCAGATTATGAAGGCGGCCGGCGAGACCACAGGGAAGGTGTATGAAGGCCCTACCTCGCCAGTTTCAGTAGAGATCGCACTCTTGAGTTAGCTATGCACTGGGCAGTACCATGCATAGGTAACTTAGCCAAAATGAGGGTAGAGGCAGCGCCAAGTCAGGGAGCCCCAGATGATGGCACGTGTACAGTTGGATACGAGCCACGTGTCCAAGTCTGTAACTGCCAGGAGAGAGAAAACCACCAGGTATATAAGAGTTCCTAACAGATTTTCTAAGGTACGCACGTTCAGTTCATACACTTTACGCTTGCGAGTGACAGAGCTGTTTGTGAGAGAGATTTGCACGGCTCCAGTTCTTAGTATTTGGTGATACCGTCACTGACTTGAGCGTCGGAGTGCGATCGGCCGCAGCGGCGCCGTATCGTTTCTTTGCAGGTTCTTGAGAGAGATCCAGAGGAGGAACGGAGGTGAGAAGCGGCGCGCACGTCGATCCTTTGACGAGGCATTCTCCAGCGCTCCGGTCAACAGGCAGGATCAGTTTTTAATGAGGCCACCCAATAAAGAGAAGTTTTCAAAGTACAAGTTGTTTTAGATTGCGTGCCTGTTGTTTTCAGAAAGTTTTGAAGAAAGACCTTGTCACTTGTATGTGGCTTAAGGCAAGTTAAAGATATATTGCATGCTTTCTAAAGAGTTTTAAGTCCTCATCGTCCTTCGGCGATCGGAGGCACCGGTTAAAAGTTTTAAGTCCTCATCCTCTTTCGGTGATCGGAGGCACCAGCTAAACAGACCTCAACGCCCTCGCGCGTCCTGAGGCGAGTTAAAGACCTCCTCGCCGTCGAGCGAGTGCAGGCGAGGAAGAGCGAAAAGTCCTCAGTGTTTCTGGGGGCGAGAAGATGTAACCCCTGGGGCAATGTAGAGGCACCAGTGAAAAGTCCTCAGTGTTTCTGGGGGCGAGAAGATGTAACCCCTGGGGCAATGTAGAGGCACCAGTGAAAAGTCCTCAGTGTTTCTGGGGGCGAGAAGATGTAACCCCCGGGGCAATGTAGAGGCAAGTAAAAGACCTTCTCGCCAATGAGCGAGTTCAGGCAAGGTAAAATCCTTCTCGTCTCGAACGAGTTCTGGTATGGTGTTAAGGGTGGACGAAGTTTGGAAGGTGGCTAAGGTAGGTTCGAAGAGAACGCCTAGCCACCCGGTCTTTTCTTCTGAAGTTCAGGAAGGTAGAGAAGGATCCGAAAGGCGCCTCTACCCCCAGATAAAAGAACAATGGCCAAGGCATGAAGCCAGAAAGAAGCTGATATCGCCAAGAGTCTTTGGCGACCAGGAAAAGTTCAAACAGTGGCGAGAAAGTTAAAGACCCGTTTTAATGAAGCAGATCGGGTCTTTAAGCCAGTAGTTGAGTTGAAGTTCGTTGCTTGAAGAGTAATTTTACGCTAAGGTTAATTGCCTTAAGATTACGAGTTGTTAAAGTGATTATTGTTTGAAGTTGAAATGGTTCGAAACAGTTAAGTACAAGATCGTGCCTACGAAATTACTAAGTTATTCCTCTGAAGTAAATTGCGCAAGGGAAGTTAAAGCAGCCAAGGAAGTTACAAGAGGAAATGCAAAGGTAATTTCGTTGAAATAAGTGTCAGTTCAAAAACACATATACAGGAAAATATGGAGTTTTTACAATTGCATGCAAAGAAAAAGCATAAAGGTGATGGATGACGGGAAATTGATCAGTCTTCGACGGGAACCACCTTCCCATCCACCACCTCGTTGTTTAGGGACACCATGCTGAGATCCAGATCGGGGAACAAGCATGCAAACTGTTCCCGTGCAGCCTCGAATCCAGCAGCCAGAATTTGGGCAGAACTCAGATTAAGTTCTTCAATCTGTTTCTGGAGTTCTTCAGTTTGTTCCTTCAGCCCCTTATTCTGCTGCTCCAGCTCTTCGACTTGCTTCTTGAGTTTTTCGTTGGTTTCTTGAGCCTGGAGAAGGTCTTCAGCAACCTTCTTGGATTCTGCTTGCACTTGGCCCAATTCAGCAGCGATCTTCCCCTTCTCTTTGTTGGCCTCGGCAAGCTTAGCCATGGCGTCGTCCCTCGCCTTTTCCACCATTCCCAGGAAGATCTCCCGATCAGCGGACCTCTGCTCCAGTTTCTTCACCTTGGCGGTGTCAGTTTTTATTAGGGCCTCTAAGTCAGCCACCTTAACGCGATAAGGCACAATCTTGCTTTCCAGCTCAATCTTCTCTTGAGCCAGAAGTTGCACCTTGTGGCGAAGATCGGTGGCCTCCTTGCGCGCCAACCGGAGCTCGGTGCTCATCGCATCTTCTACTCGGGAGTGTTCAATCTCCGCGAGTGTCAGATTGAAGGACAACTTCTCCACCTCAACCCTCATAGTGCTATTCTCAGTTCGAAGGTTGAAGAGGTCGTCCTGGAGCTTCCTGGTGGAGCTCTCCACAGCTCTAGTTATAATGGTGGGGAAGTCTTCTGCCATCATCTTCAGTTTAGCAGAAAAAGGCTCCCACATCCTTGTGACCTCGAGAGAGAGGCTTGCTGGTGGAGGCACCTGGTGGGCCTGTTGTTGGCTCTCGCCGCCACCTTCTTTAGTTGGTTGTTCAATAGGTGCTTCTTGGCGCGGTGGCGACGTCGAGGATTCAGTGATCAGAATTGGAGAGGTATGGGCAACCTCATCCCCGATTGGAGCAACGTCTGCGGCTGAGGCATTTGAAGGAGGACTCCCTCCAGCTGATACATACGGCGTGGAGGCGCTCGGGGGGTCCTCCATGAAGTTTGGCTCGGGGGCCTCAACCGCAGGTGGCGCAGTTGCCAGTGGAATTGCTTGGACTGGTGAGGCAGGAGCTGGCGGAGGAGGCAATGTTGGAGGTGGAGCAGGCGTGGATGGAGGTGTTGATGTTGGAAGAGGGGTTGGGGCAGGTGGTGAAGAAGGTGCCACCCTCTTCCTCTTCGTAACAAGGCCATCCTCAGTGACCTTGTCGTCTTCCTCCTCCTCCTCGTGGACTACCTGGGGGGCTTTCCTCTTGGGTTTCCTGAGGACAAGCTTCTTGCGTTGGGCGGCGGGTTGGACGTCGGAGGGAGTTGGGCCCCTGGGTGGCAATCTGCCTTGAGCGGCGGCGATCTCCACCACAGAATTTGGCACTGTTTGGGAACCCGTTGCCAACCCGTGGGTTCGGGCGAGCGCCCTTAATACAGCAAGCTTACCCTGGCCCAACATATTATCTGCATAGAGCAAAAATGCAAGGGTTAGTTCAGAGGGAAAATGAATGCATAAGCCAATACGCAACAAAGCAGATAAAGGGTGCAGAAAAATAAAACCAAAGTCTTGCGCACAACGCACAAGACGCCCAGAAACAGTTAACAGAAGTAGGTATTAGAACAAGAATTTAAACGTTCTAACCTATTCGAATTTCGAGTTGGTCCTCGAAGAACTCGAAGCAGATAAGTGTGGTGGTGAGGAAGGTGATGTTGGCGTCTGCCACACTCTTCCAGAAAAAACAGAGATCTCTGTCCAGAGCGCCCATGCTATCAGGACTTCTGGGTCTCCTGAAGCAGCTTTTGGACTCTTTGTTCCCCTTGTTTACCCAATACAAGGGGAAACCGTCGAGCAAGGAAGCGTCTTTGTCATTGGGACGCACCTGGACGAATTTGCCCTTCCAGTCTTTATAGGATTGCTGGAAGATGGAGAGGATCGACCTCCCAGCAATCCCATTCAAGCTTACCCACAGGCGGTCTCCTGGGTGCTTGGCTTCAAAGAGAAACAAGAAGACATCCACCGATGCTGGCAACCCCAGGTGGTCGCACATGACTTGGAACGCTCGCACGAACGCCCAGCTGTTGGGATGAAGCTGGGCGGCGGCGATGTTGAGCTCAGTGAGAAGCTCCCTCTCAAAGCGGGTGAAGGGAAACCTGAGTTTCACCTTCTTGAACAGGGTTGTGTAGACAAAGCAGAAGGGTCCGCCGTTGTTTGCCTTGTCGTCAGCGCAAACTGGCAGGCCAGGGGGGCAAGGTAGCACTGTCATCTTCTCGTCGTGCTCCTTGTGGACTGATTGGTGAGGTTCATCCCCCTTCGTCAGTCGCAGAACTGCCCCAGCAGAGCTCACAGAAGATGTTTCCCCCAACAGGGTCGAGTTGGCCCAGGGATATAGTTTTTTGAAGTCTAGTGGGGGGACGGAGGCTCCTCCGGTGACAGGCGGAGTAGCCTGGGCCAGGTTGGGGCGGGAAGGTGCAGGCCTCTCAGCCTGAGAAGACGAAGCGCCACGTACTCGCGGTGGGTCGTGTGCTTGTGAAGAGGGGTTTCGTGATGAAGGAGGAGGATTTGGGGTGATCTTTAAGCGAGTCATTGTTGAAGCTGCAAAGGAAGAAGAAAAGGAGAAATGATCAGGGTTCACAGAGGCTGACTCGATCATGGAAGAAAGGTGAAAAACGAACGAACGTAGGTTCGTTGTGACATTGACAGAGCCCTAAGTTACGAAGAAGGAGAAATCGCAAAAACAACCCACAACGTATGCACCAGACAGTTAAAGGATGATGCGAATCGGTTAAAATGCAGGAAAAACCAGTAGAAGAAGGAAAGGAAGTACCTTTTTATAATCAGGAAGGGGATGAAGAATGTTGGTGATTCAGAATGTTGATGAACGCTGAGAGCTTTTTTGCATAAGAGAGTTGGAGCGTTTGAGGATACGAAGAAAAGTGATGGAACAGTGGAGCGAAAATGGGTTTAAGGGTTTTTCGAAATGGGTTTGGGAAGCGTAAACGTTAACTGAAGGTAACCGTTGATGAAGCCACGTGTCGAACGATGGGGAATGTTTGGTGGAGCGTCAGAGGAGCAGAAAGTGCACCCGCTTGGAATTCTGCGCCAGTGCCACGTAGGTGACGTGACTCTTTTAGTCTTTTCGCTAGACAAGTCTTCGCTTAAGACTGGGGGGCTTGTGTACCGCCTTGGCAGTCGGAAGTGATGACGTGGCATCCAGCTACGGTATAGGCGTGTTGACAAGGCGCCAGGTTGGCAGAGGGGAAGGAAGTCGGGGGGCTCGTGCAGTCGCCGGTTATTAAGTTGGCGTGCTCCGATCTCCAGCATACCAAGCGATCGCCCAGTTGAAGATGAAGTCGCCAGATGGTAAACTCAGGCGACCAAGTGATTGGAGATCGCCAGAACAAGCACATCGCCGAAGATGAAGGTGGTGCAGATTATGAAGGCGGCCGGCGAGACCACAGGGAAGGTGTACGAAGGCGCCCTAACTCGCCAGTTCCAGTAGAGATTGCACTCCCAAGTTAGCTATGCACTGGGCGGTACCATGCATAAGTAACTTAGCCAAAAAGAGAGAGTTAGAAGCAGCGCCCAAGTCAAGGAGGCTCCAGATGATGGCACGTGTACGACTGGATGCGAGCCACGTGTCCAGGTCTGTAACTGCCAGGAGAGAGAAAGTGACCAAGTATATAAGAGTTCTCAACGAACTTTCTGAGGTACGCACGTTCAGATTATACTCTTTATGCTTGCGAGTTCTTGAGCATACTGTGAGAGAGAACATTGCACGGTTCCTTGAGAGTTCTAGAGTGTTCTTGCTCTTAGTATTTGGTGGTTCGGTCACTGACTTGGGCGTTGGAGTGCGATCGGCCGCAGCGGCGCCGCTCTGTTCTTTTGCAGGTTCTTGAGGTGGATCTTGAAGAAGGACGGAGGTTTGAAGCGGTGCACACGTCGATCCTTTGACGAGGCAGGTTCTAACGTTCTGGTCAACAGGTAGGATCAAGACTTTTTTAACCATGTTGTAGAACTTTTAAAAATAGAAATTAAGAGCAGAGAAAGGAAGGTCTTATCCTTTATGTTATTTCTTCAATGAGTCATGTGCTTTATGATCAAGAAGCCTCTTTTCACTGTTGAGGACCTTTGGACAGATGCAGAACATTGATTCAGCTTCAATGATTGTCTTTTTCTTCCAAAAACTTGATCACATGACTTAGTTCTTCACACTTCTTTTAGAAATCCTGCATAAACATGAGTTCAAGCAACAAGATTTGGACCCTTCACAACTGTGGGTCCAATAGATTTCTTTTTCACATTTGGAACCTCACATCCTTTCGGAATCCATTTCATGTAGCCTCTAGAACAAAGAATTTTCTTATTTTGCAGAATCTAACCAAATGGCCCTTTTTCATGCAGTAAAAGCATGTAACAACCGATTGTTTCGATTTAACAATCGGTTGTTTCACTGGCTTTCTTGAAAATTTTGTTGAAAACTTATCTTGTTGGTTCTTTGGATTGAAACCCAGCCTTTCCAAAAACACAGCTTTGAGATGCCAAGACATTCTCAAAGTTAGATTTCCCCTTTGAAAGCTTGTCCACAATTTCAACAAGATAGTGAACCTTTTTCTCAAGATTTTCACAATTTTCGCAAATGAGAGTGTCACACTTGCAAGAAGCATTTTTTAAATGGTTTTCCGAATTTTTGAAATCATTTTTAGATTTTTCAATCTCATCTTCAAGTGATTTCAATCTCTTTTCCATCCAGCTGTTAAGTTCTTTCAATCGGTTGTTTGAAAGAACCAATCGATTAGCTTCATCATGAGTTTCTTGAAAAGCTTCAAGTAATTCACTGTAATTTTGTTCATTCAAGGAAGCACATGAACTTACCTCACTTGAGCTGCAAGATTCATTGTCATCTTCAGCAACCAAGCAGATGTTTGCTTTCTCATCTTCACTTGATGAAGAACTTGATGATGACACCTCATTTTCATCCCAAGCTATGTAGGCTCTCTTTGTCTTACCTTTCTTTTCCTTGTAGCTAGGCTTTTTCTCCTTGCTCTTCTTCGGACAATCTGCCTTTATATGACCTTGCTCACCACAACCAAAACAAGTATAGTTATTGAAATTAAAATCATTGGATTTCTTGTTTCCATACCTATCTTTGTTGTTGTCTTTGTTGTGGTTTCTCTTTAGGAATTTGCTGAACTTTCTTGACAGCAAGCTAAGGTTTTCCTCATCACTATCATCATCGGATTCTTGTTTTCCTTTGTGCTTGGAAGCTTTTAAGGCTACGCTCCTTGTACCGCCCTGGTGGTCGGGTGTGATGACGTGGCATCCTGCTACAGTATAGGCGTGTTTGCAAGGCGCCAGGTTGGCAAGAGGAAAGGAAGTCGGGGGGCTCGTGTAGTCGCCAGTTGTTATATTGGCGTGTTCCGAGTTCCAGCTTACCAGAATTGGCGATTGCCAGGCTAAAGATGAAGTCGCCAGATGAAGGAGATCGCCAGAGTGAGCACATCGCCAAAGATGAAGGAGAAGCAGATTATGAAGGCGGCCGGCGAGACCACAGGGAAGGTGTATGAAGACCCCTAACTCGCCAGTTCCAGTAGAGATCGCACTCCTAAGTTAGCTATGCACTGGGCAGTACCATGCATACATAACTTAGCCAAAATGAGAGTAGAAGCAGCGCCAAGTCAGGGAGCCTCCAGATGATGGCACGTGTACAGTTGGATGCGAGCCACGTGTCCAAGTCTGTAACTGCCAGGAGAGAGAAAGCTACCAGGTATATAAGAGTTCTTAACAAACTTTCTGAGGTACGCACGTTCAGTTCATACACTTTACGCTTGCGAGTTAGAGCTGACTGTGAGAGAGGATTTGCACAGTTCTTGTTCTCTTAGTATTTGGTGATACCGTCACTGACTTGAGCGTTGGAGTGCGATCGGCCGCAGCGGCGCCGTTCTGTTTCTTTGCAGGTTCTTGAGGTAGATCCCGAAGAGGAACGGAGGTGAGAAGCGGTGCGCACGTCGATCCTTTGACGAGGCAATCTCCAGCGTTCCGGTCAACAGGCAGGATCATCAGGCGCCCACCGTGGGGCCATGTAAAACTTGCCCCCATCCACAGCGTGAGTTCTTGGAAGTTTTCGAAGTTTTCTGTGTGGTTGTGTGCTGGTGCAACCGTCGTTCGCGGTTTCTTTGAGTTTCGTTCGGTGAATTTGCGTTTTGAACCGTTCGTTTGGCTTTTCGATCGGTGGAGTAAGGTTTTCTGCTGCTTACGCGTAATCTCTTTGGTGGAAGTTCGAGTTCTTTCGCTTGTTTGGTTGTTCGCGGAGAAGCGGTGGTTTCTGGCGAAGTTGTGGTTTTCTTTGAAGGCTTACGGTGTTCTTGAGTTTTCTTGCACAGTTTCGCACTGTTTTTTCCGATTGATCGCTGATTCGATCGTGGTTGAAGTGTTGTTCGCTGCATTCCTGTGATTTGCTGAAGTTAATGAGAAAAATGAGAAGCAATCGTTCAAGTCCCGTGGCGCCTGTCGCTGCTGAAGGCGACGCCGCCAAGACCATGGCGCAGATGGCAGAGATGATGCGCTCGTTGCAGGCAACTGTGGAAGCCTCGCGCGTAGAGCAGGCGAGGATACATGAGGACCTGGTCGCCTCTCGCGCTAGGAACGAGGAGCTCAACAAGGTGACTGAGGAGCTACGTCGAGCTCTTCAGGAGCAGCAAGAACGTTCTTCTGCTGAAGAAGTGGCGCCGTCGGCGCCACCTCGTGTTTTCCCAATGCCTTTTGTTCAGGCGATTACCGACACGCCCATTCCCACGAGCGTGGTTCCGGTTAAGGCTGTCTTTACCGGCGTGGAGGATCCAGAGGCTCATCTGACCACGTTCCATACGCAGATGATGCTGTCGGGAGGGTCAGATGCCGTCTACTGCAAGATGTTCGTGAGTACGCTCCAGGGAACGGCGATGGAGTGGTTTGTGAGCCTGCCTAACGGCCACATAACCAGTTTTCAACAGTTCTCGAAGATCTTCGTTGAGCAGTACATCGTGAATAAGGCACCGCCCTGGGTGTCTTATGATCTGTTTGATATAAGGCAGTACCAGGGAGAGTCCCTCAGAGACTACCTGAATCGCTTTGGGGCGCAGATGGTCAGATCGCCGGCCAAGGATGAGGAAATGCTGGTCTATGCATTCAAGAAGGGCGTGCAGCCAGGACCATTCTGCGAGGCCTTGATCAGGGCTCACCCCGCGACATTTGCTGAAGTCAGGCGACTTGCGGTGGCTCACATCGCCGACGAGAGTGAAGTCGCCGAGAAAAGAGGCAGCGTGGCTCCCGCTAGGCCACGCGCCCAGACCAGGATCCAGCCGTAGAGGTTGCTGGAAACGGCGGCGACGGCCAGGAAAGACCAAAGGACTCGCCATCCTTACGATAGGAGAAACAAGGGAAGAAGCCAAGCACGCCAGCAACCAGCACGCCGGGAATACAATCGCCCGCCTAAGCACAAATTTGTCATGGGATTAGCGGATCTGATCGCCATTCCTAACATATCTGCTAGGTTGAAAGCGCCTGAGAAGGTGGGCGACAAGGTGCTGGGGTCAAAGCCGGACGCCTGGTGTGAGTTCCACCAGTGTTTTGGCCACACTTTGGACTCGTGTTTGTCTTTAGGATACCAGCTCGACGATCTGGTTAAGAGCGGGTTCCTAAATGACTATCTGCTGGACAGGAGGACGGGGGGAGCGTCGAGTTCCCAGCCAGCAGGTGGAGAAGCCCAGCAACACGAGATGCCTATCCACGGGGAGATCCACACCATTGCAGGGGGTTTCTCAGGTGGTGGATGCACCGCATCGTAGAGGAAAAAGTATGCGCGATCGGTGATGACGGTGGACATGTTTGAAGATCACTCGCCGGAAGTGGACATTACGTTCACAAAGCAGGATCTTCGGGACGTTGTGCCTCATGACAACGATCCCATAGTTATTTCATTGGTTACAGCGGGAAGGAAGGTCCACAGAGTTCTGGTGGACCAAGGAAGCTCGACAGACGTGATGTTTTGGCCGACTTTCACGCAGCTGGAATTGCCCCTTGACCAGCTAAGGCCCTATGGAGGGTGCTTATATGGGTTCGCTGGTGACCAGGTGGAGGTCAGGGGGTACATTGAGCTGAGAACCACGTTTACAGATGAGGCTGGGTCGAGGACGGAGAAAATCAAGTACCTCATCGTAAACGCCCCCTCAGCGTATAACATCCTGTTGGGAAGGCCCACGCTTAACAGGATAGGCGCCATTCCGTCAACTCGGCACATGAAGGTAAAGTTGCCATCCATGGAAGGGGTGGTGATCACGATCAAGTCTGATCAGAAAGAAGCGAAAAGGTGCTATGAGAATAGCCTGAAAAACAAAAGATCAGTGAGTTATGTAACAACCACCCCACCTCCCGGTGTGAAGCCCAGATCGACGGTAACAGAGGAGACCGCCGGAAGAGACGTGGAGATGGTGGATGCTGAGCTGGGGGAGAGGAATGCTGGCCTGGAGGAGGAAGAGGCGCGGAATCGCCCCGAGGAAGCAAGGGAACAGGGAATCGCCAGGGCGGTGATCGCCAGAGAATCCAGGCCTAAACGTGTCGAGCAGTGGCTCGAAAAGGAGATCGGAGGAAGAGTCTTCAAGCTGGGAAGATCTCTGGAGGTCGATCTCCAGGACCAGATCGCCAAGGTGATTGAGCGGCATCTGGACGCGTTTGCTTGGTCCGCTTCGGACATGCCCGGGATTGATCCCGACTTCTTGTGCCATCATCTGGCGATGGACAATTTGGTGAGACCGGTGCGACAAAGGAGAAGAAAATTCAACGAGGAGAGGAGGCAGGCGATCAGGGACGAAACACAGAAACTCCTCGCTGCAGGCCACATCAGGGAAGTCCAGTACCCTGAATGGTTGGCAAATGTCGTACTGGTGAAGAAGAGTAACGGGAAATGGCGCATGTGCGTCGATTTCACCGACCTGAACAAAGCTTGCCCAAAGGATTCGTATCCTTTACCAAGCATTGATGCCCTGGTTGATAGTGCTGCAGGGTGCAAGTTGCTGAGTTTCCTGGATGCCTTCTCGGGATATAATCAGATCAAGATGCATCCCATGGATGAAGAGAAAACAGCCTTCATGACGGAGAGATCGTGCTACTGCTATAAGGTGATGCCGTTTGGGCTGAAGAACGCGGGGGCCACGTACCAGAGGCTGATGGATCGAGTACTTGCACCAATGCTGGGAAGGAACGTGCAAGCTTACGTCGATGACATGGTCGTGACCTCGCAGGAGAAAAGCAAGCACGTTGCAGACTTGGAAGAATTGTTCACGACGATCGCCAAGTTCATGTTAAAGCTCAATCCGGAGAAAAGCATTTTCGGCGTGGAGGCTGGAAAGTTTTTGGGTTTCCTCTTGACTGAAAGAGGAATAGAAGCCAACCCAGACAAGTGTGCCGCCATCTTGGCGATGAGGAGCCCGGCTACAGTGAAAGAAGTCCAACAGCTAACAGGTCGGATGGCAGCCCTATCTCGCTTCGTGTCAGCTAGCGGAGAAAAGGGGCATCCCTATTTTCAATGTCTGCGGCGCAATAATAAGTTTGTTTGGACGAAAGAATGCGAGGAAGCTTTCGTCAAACTAAAGGAGTATCTAGCGAGCCCGCCGGTTTTGTGCAAACCGCTGGCGGGAATCCCTCTCAGGTTGTATTTTGCTGTGACTGAGAGGGCGGTGAGTGCGATGCTCGCCCAGGATCAAGATCAGGCTCAGAAGCCTATTTATTTCGTGAGCAAGGTGTTGCAGGGCCCAGAAACGAGATATCAGGCCCTGGAGAAGGCTGCGCTGGCTGTGGTGTTTTCGGCGAGGAGGTTGCGCCACTACTTCCACAGTTTCACAATACTGGTGATGACTGACCTGCCCATCCAGAAGGTCTTGAAGAAACCCGACGTTGCGGGAAGGATGGTGAAATGGGCAGTAGAGTTGTCAGAGTTTGATATTAAATACGAGCCCCAAGGCCCGATCAAGGGGCAAATCTTTGCAGATTTCGTGGTGGAGCTCTCATCAGAGGCGACGCGGGTTGAGGGGGACGATTTCCGTTGGGTACTTTCGGTGGATGGATCGTCGAACCAGCAGGGCAGCGGTGCTGGAGTCATATTGGAAGGACCCAACGGCGTGCTGATTGAACAATCTTTGAGGTTTGCCTTAAAAGCCAGCAACAATCAAGCAGAATATGAGGCACTGATCGCCGGGATTTTGCTGGCCAAGGAGATGGGAGCTAGGGTGCTGATGGCTAAGAGTGACTCGCTGCTAGTCACAGGGCAAGTAACAGGCGAGTTCCAGGCTAAAGATCCACAAATGGCGGCTTACTTGGCGTATGTGCAGGAATTGAAGAGTTCCTTTGCCTCCTTTGAAGTAGTGCACGTGCCCAGAGAGCAGAATGCCTGAGCTGACTTGCTTGCTAAGCTCGCCAGCTCAGGCAAGGGGGGTAGGCAGAGGACGGTGATTCAAGAAACTCTGAAGACGCCAAGGGCATTTGTAGCAGATCACCTGGTCCTTCAGTTAAGCAAGTCGACGGAGAGAGCAGCGAGAAGCCATAAGTCCTTGACGCAAGAAACTCTGAGATCGCCGAGAATTAAAGCATGTCGAGGAGAGAAGGTGGACGTGATGCAGGTCTGCACCACCCATGAGCCAGACACTTGGATAACACAGTACAAACGGTGCCTGGCAGATGGTCTCCTCCCGCTGGATCCGACAGAAGCTAGGAAGGTAAAGAAAAATTCCAGCAAGTACACGTTGATTGATGGCGATCTGTACAGGTTTGGGTTCACTCACCCGCTCCTGGAATGTATACACGGCGAGAAGTGCACGAGAATCATGGCGGAGCTCCACGAAGGTATATGCGGAAGCCACGTCGGGGGTCGAGCTCTGGCCGCGAGGACTCTCCGTGCAGGCTACTACTGGCCATCCATGAGAGAAGATTGCAAGAAATATGCCCAATGTTGTAAACAATGCCAGCAGCACGCCGATTGGCATAAGGCACCTCCCGAGGAGTTGAAGTCGATCTATAGCCCTTGGCCGTTTCATACTTGGGGAATCGACATCCTGGGACCTTTCCCGCTGGCGATCAGGCAGATGAAGTACTTGGTGGTGGCGATTGAGTATTTCACCAAGTGGATTGAAGCAGAACCAGTGGCCCAGATCACCGCACACAAGATCGAAGGTTTTGTATGGAAGAACATCGTGTGCCGGTTTGGAGTGCCTAAACGCCTGGTGTCAGATAATGGGACGCAGTTTGCAAGCCACCTGTTGAAGAAGCTTTGCGAAGGGGTGGGAATTCAACAAGTGTTTGCATCCGTCGAGCACCCTCAGACAAATGGCCAGGTGGAGTCAGCTAATCGGGTGTTGTTGAGAGGTTTGAAGAGAAGGCTTGAGAAAGCCAAGGGAAGTTGGGTCGAGGAGGTGCCCCGTATAGTCTGGGCGTATCACACCACCGAGCAGTCAGGAACCCATGAGACCCCGTTCAGCTTGGTCTATGGGTGTGATGCCATGATTCCGGTGGAGATCCAGGAGAGCTCGCCGAGATTCCAGAACTTCGTAGAGGAAGACTCGAATGAAGAAAGAAGGCTGAACCTGGATCTACTGGATGAGGTCAGGGAAGAGGCGAGGTTGAAGGCTGAAGCTGTGAAGAGAAGGGTTGAACGAAGATACAACTCAAAGGTGATGCCAAGGCAGTTTAGAGAAGGCGACTTGGTGATGAGGAAGGCCCACCAGTACGAGATGGAGAATAAGCTGTCACCCAAGTGGACTGGACCGTTCAGAATAACCGAGGCGCTCGGGAACAGGGCCTACCGCTTAGAGACGCTGGAAGGAGGGGCGATCCCTCGCACCTGGAACGCCACACACCTGAAGTTGTACTATAGTTAAGAGCTTTGTAAGTAAAGACAAACACAAAGGTTATATTACAATGTCTCTGTTAAAACAGTTTCAAGGGGGCACTCTTTTTTCCCTAAGGAGGGTTTTTAATGAGGCCACCCAATGAAAGAAGAGTTTTTGAAGTATAAGGCGTTTTCAGATTGCATGTTTGCTTTTTTCCGAGAGTTTTGAAGAAAGACCTTGTCGCTTGTACGTGATTTAAGGCAAGAAAAGATATATCGCATGCTTTCTAAAAGGTTTTAAGTCCTCATCGTTTTTCGGCGGTTGGAGGCACCAGTTAAAAGGTTTTTAAGTCCTCATCGTTTTTCGGCGATTGGAGGCACCAGTTAAGTTTTTTAAGTCCTCATCGTTTTTCGGCGATTGGAGGCACCAGTTAAGTTTTTTAAGTCCTCATCGTTTTTCGGCGATCGGAGGCACCAGTTAAGGTTTTTAAGTCCTCATCGTCTTTCGGCAATGGGAGGCACCAGTTAAGTTTTAAAGTCCTCATCGTCTTTCGGCGATCGGAGGCACCAGATGAAAGACCTCGACGCCCTCGCGCGTCCTGAGGCAAGGAAAAGTCCTCCGTGTTTCTGGGGGCGAGAAGATGTAACCCCTGGGGCAATGTAGAGGTAAGTAAAAGACCTCCTCGCCGTCGAGCGGGTGCAGGCGAGAAAGAGAAAAAGTCCTCCTTGTTTCTGGGGGCGAGAAGATGTAACCCCTGGGGCAATGTAGAGGCAAGTTAAAGACCTCCTCGCCGTCGAGCGAGTGCAGGCGAGAAAGAGAAAAGGTCCTCAGTGCATCCAGGGGGGAGGAGATGTACACCCTGGGCAAGTTGAGGCACCAGATAAAGTCCTTCTCGCCGTTGAGCGAGTTCAGGCGAGTTAAAGACCTTCTCGTTTACGTGCGAGTTTAGGCAAGATAAAATCCTTCTCGTCTCGAACGAGTTCAGGTATGGTGCAGAGGGTGGAAGAAGTTTGGAAGGTGGCTAAGGTAGGTTCGAAGAGAACGCCTAGTCAGCCGGTCTTTGTTCTGAAGTCCAGGAGGGTAAAGAGAGATCCCCAAAAGGCGTCTCTGCTCCCAGATAAAGAAACAATTGCCAAAGCATGAGGCTAGGAAAAGCTGATGTTACCAAGAGTTCTTGGCGATCGGGAAGAGTTCAAACAGCGGCGAGAAGGTTAAAAGACTTGTTTGATGAAGCAGGTCGAGTGGGACGGTGTTTGAGCCAATAACTGAGTTACAGTTCGTCGCTTGAAAGGTATTCTTACAATAAGGTTAGTTGCCTTAAGAGTACAAGTTGTTTAAAGTGATTATTGCTTAAGTTTGAAGCGGTTCGAAGCAGTTAAGTCAAAAGTCGTATTTGCAAAATCGATAAGTTAAATCCGACAAAGTTAAACATGCAAAGAAGGTTAAAGCGCTTAAAGAAGTCAGGAGAGGGAATATCCAAACTTTGTCATTGAGATAAGTATCTGTTAAAAGCACATATGCACGAGTTTGTTACAAGGTATATACAAGGGAAATCATAAAAGTAGCAGATTAAGTGGAGTTGATTAGTCTTCAGCAGGAACGACCTTTCCATCCACTACTTCGTTGTTCAGCGACACCAGGCTGAGATCCAGATCGGGGAATAGGCAAGCGAATTGTTCCCGTGCAGTTTCAAATCCAGCAGCCAGAATCTGAGCAGAGTTTAGCTTGAGTTCTTCAATTTGCCCCTGAAGTTCCTCAATCCGCTTCTTGAGGCCTTCAGTTTGCTCTTTCAGCTCTTTATTCTGCTGTTCCAGCTCTTCAACCTGCTTTTTAAGTTGTTCGTTGGTCTCTTAAGCCTGGAGAAGGTCTTCAGTAACCTTCTTGGATTCCGATTGTGCTTGGGCCAACTCAGCAGCCATCTTTCCCTTCTCTTTGTTGGCCTCGACGAGATCAGCTATGGCGTCGTCCCTCGCCTTTTCTACTTGCCCAAGTAGTTTCTCTCGGTCGATCGACCTCTGCTCCAGTTTTTGCACCTTAGCGGCGTCAGCTTTCATGAGAGCCTCCAGGTCGATCGCCTTGGCGCGAAGAGGCACGATTTTGCTTTCCAACTCAACCTTCTCTTGGGCAAGTTCGTGAACTTTGCGGCGGAGGTCAGTAGCCTCCTTGCGCGCCAGCCTGAGCTCGGTATTCATTGCATCCTCCACTCGGGAGTGTTCGATTTCTGCGAGCGTCAGGCTGAAGGACAACTTCTCCACCTCGATCCTCATGGTGCTGTTTTCGGTTTTGAGGTTGAAGAGGTCGTCCTGGAGCCTCCTGGTTGAGCCTTCCACAGCCCTGGTTATGATCGCTGGGATATCCTCTGCTATGGTTTTCAGTTTGGCGGTTAGAGGTTCCCACATCCTTGTGACCTCAAGGGGAAGGTTTGCTGCTTGGAGAGGCGCCAGGTGGGCTTGTGGGTTCTCGTCGCCACCTTCCTTAGCAGGTTCTTCAGTGGTTGCTTCCTGGCGTGGCGACGCAATCGGGGATTCGGTAATCAGAATCGGAGAGGTATGAGCAACCTCATCCCCGATTGGAGCATTTTCTGCAGCTGAAGTGTTTGAAGGGGGCCCCCCCGGCTGACACATAGGGCGTAGAGGCGCTTGGGGGGTCCTCCAGGAAATTTGGCTCTTGGGCCTCAGCTGCAGGTGGCGCAGTGGCCAGTGGAACCGTTTGGACTGGTGAGGAAGGAGCCTGTGGTGTTGGCGATGGTGGAGGAGGAGCAGGCGCCGATGGTGGTGTTGAGGATGGAAGAGGGGGTGGAGCAGGTGGTGAAGAAGGTGCCACCCTCTTCCTCTTCGTTACGAGGCCATCCTCAGTGACCTCGTCATCCTCTTCTTCCTCCTCGTGGATGACTTGAGGGGCTTTCCTTTTAGGTCTCTTAAGGACCAATTTTTTGCGTTGGGCGGGTTCCTTCGGTAGTGATCGCCCTTGGACAATGGTGGCCTCTACCACCGAGTTGGGCACCGTTTGGGAACCGGTCGCCAACCCGTGGTTTCGGGCGAGCGCCTTCAGCTCAGCGAGCATGTTTCTGGGCAACATGTCGTCTGCATGGAACAAAGATGCATGGGTTAACTCAAGGAAAATGAATAAGTGCATAAGGTAATAAAACAGCAAAGCAGATGATATATGCAGGAAAGGTAAAACCAAAGTCTTGCGCATAACGCACAAGACACCCAGAAGCAGCTAAACAGAAGCAGTATCAAGACAAGAGTTTAGTGTCCTAACCTATTCGAATTTCTAGCTGATCTTCGTAGAATTCGAAGCATATCAAGGTGGTGGTAAGGAATGATATATTGGCGTCCGCCACCTTCTTCCAGAAGAGACAGAGGTCTCTGTCCAATGCTCCCATGCTATCAGGACTTCTGGGCCTCCTGAAGCAACTCTTGGATTCCTTCTTCCCCTTGTCCACCCAGTACAAGGGGAAGCCATCGAGAAGGGAGGTGTCCTTGTCGTTTGCACGTACTTGGACGAACTTCCCCTTCCAGTCTTTGTACGATTGCTGGAAGATGGTAAAAATGGACCTCCCAGCAATCGCGTTCAAGCTGATCCACAGGCGGTCTCCTGGGTGCTTGGCTTCGAAAAGGAACAAAAACACGTCCACCGACGCGGGCAACCCCAGGTGGGCGCACATTATTTGGAAAGCTCGAACAAACGCCCAGCTGTTGGGGTGGAGCTGGGCGGCAGCGATGTTGAGCTCGGTAAGAAGCTCCCTCTCGAATCGGGTGAAAGGGAACCTTAGCCTGACCTTCTTGAACAAAGTCGTGTAGACAAAGCAGAAGGGCCCGTCGGCGCTTACTTTGTCATCAGCACACACGGGCAGATCGGCGGGGCAAGGCAGCACCATCATCTTCTCGTCGTGCTCCTTGTGAAACGATTGATAGATCTCGTCCCCCTTTGTCAGCCGCAAGACTGCTCCCGCAGTGTTCACAGAGGACGTCTCTTTCAGAAGGGTCGAGTTGGCCCAGGGATATAAAGTTTTGAAGTCTGGCAGAGGAACGGGGGCTCCTCCAGCGTTAGATGGAGTCGCCTGGGCCAGGACAGGTTGGGAAGACGCAGGCCTCTCAGCCTGCGAAGATGAAGCGCCACGAACTTGTGATGGGTCGTGTGCTCGTGAAGGGAGGTTTCGTGCTGAAGGAGGAGGGTTCGGGGTAATCTTTGTGCGAGTCATGATAGCAGCTGCAAAGGAAGAAGAAAGGAAAAATGATCAGGGGGTTACGAAGGCTGACTCGATCATAGAAGGAAGGTGAAAAACGAACGAATGTAGGTTCGTTGCGACGATTGACAAAGCCCTAAGTTACGCAGAAGGAGAAATGGAAAAAAACCCACAGCGTATGCACCAAGCAGTTACAGGATGATGCAAATCGGTGAAAATGCAAGGAAAACCAGCAGATGAAGGAAAGTAGTTACCTTTCGATGATCAGGAAGACGATGGAGGAAGATGGTGATCTAGAGCGTTGAAGAGCGTTGAGAGTTTTCGCAGAAGGAAGTTAGAGCGTTTGCAAGCACGAAGAAAGTGATGGAACAGTGGAGCGAAATGGGTTTAAGGGTTTTCGAAATGGTTTTAGGAAGCGCAAACGGCAAATGAAGAGAGTCGTTGATGAAGCCACGCGTCGAGCGATGAGTGAGGGGTTTGGTGGAGCGTCAGAGCAGCAGAAGGTACAACCGCTTGGAATTCTGCGTCAGTGCCACGTAGATCGGTGTAGACGTAGGCTCTTTCAGTCTTTTCGCTAGACAAGTCTTCACTTAAAACTGGGGGGCTTGTGTACCGCCCTGGTGGTCGGGTGTGATGACGTGGCACCCTGCTACAGTATAGGCGTGTTTGCAAGGCGCCAGGTTGGCAAGAGGAAAGGAAGTCGGGGGGCTCGTGTAGTCGCCAGTTGTTATATTGGCGTGTTTCGAGTTCCAGCTTACCAGAATTGGCGATCGCCAGGCTAAAGATGAAGTCGCCAGAGGAAGGAGATCGCCAGAGTGAGCACATCGCCAAAGATGAAGGAGAAGCAGATTATGAAGGCGGCCGGCGAGACCACAGGGAAGGTGTATGAAGACCCCTAACTCGCCAGTTCCAGTAGAGATCGCACTCCTAAGTTAGCTATGCACTGGGCAGTACCATGCATACATAACTTAGCCAAAAATGAGAGTAGAAGCAGCGCCAAGTCAGGGAGCCTCCAGATGATGGCACGTGTACAGTTGGATGCGAGCCACGTGTCCAAGTCTGTAACTGCCAGGAGAGAGAAAGCTACCAGGTATATAAGAGTTCTTAACAAACTTTCTGAGGTACGCACGTTCAGTTCATACACTTTACGCTTGCGAGTTAGAGCTGACTGTGAGAGAGGATTTGCACGGTTCTTGTTCTCTTAGTATTTGGTGATACCGTCACTGACTTGAGCGTTGGAGTGCGATCGGCCGCAGCGGTGCCGTTCTGTTTCTTTGCAGGTTCTTGAGGTAGATCCCGAAGAGGAACGGAGGTGAGAAGCGGTGCGCACGTCGATCCTTTGACGAGGCAGTCTCCAGCGTTCCGGTCAACAGGCAGGATCACTCCTTGTGTGCTTGTCTTCACTCTCTTGAACATTGAGTCTATTCATCTCTAACTCATGTTCCCTAAGCTTTCCAAACAAAGAAGCAACACTTAATGATGTTAGATCTTTAGTGTACCGCCCTGGTAGTCGGAAGTGATGACGTGGCATCGAGCTATCATATAGGCGTGTTGGATGGGACACCTGGCTGGCAGAAGGGAAGGAAGTCGGGGGGCTCGTGAAGTCGCCAGTTATTAAGTTGGCGTGCTCCGATCTCCAGCATACCTAAACCGGCGGTCACCGGGTTGAAGATGAAGTCGCCAGATGTGAACCCAGGCGACCAAGTGATTAGAGATCGCCGAAACAAGGACATCGCCGAAGATGAAGGCAGATAGTCATTTCCCAACTGGCCAGAGGATGAGGTCGGGAGACAGCTTACTTGAACATACACGGTGAAGCAGGTAGAGCAGATCATGAAGGCGGCCGGCGAGACCACAGGGAAGGTGTGTACGAAGGCACCCGAACTCGCCACCCAGAAGAGATCACGCTCTAAAGCAGCTATGCACTAAGTCGTATCATGCATAAATAACTTAGCCAAAAAACCTGAAGAGTGAGAGGTGGCGCCCAAGTCAAGGATGCTCCAGATGATGGCACGTGTACAGCTGGATGCGAGCCACGTGTCCAGATGTGTAACTGCCTGGAGAGAGAAAGTGCCCAGGTATATAAGAGTTTCCAACGAACTTCTGAGGTACGCACGTTTAGATTGTTTCTTTACGCTTGCGAGTCTTGAGTACGCTGAGAGAGAATTTGTGCACGGTTCCTTAGAGTTCTTGAGTTTTCTCTTAGTATTTGGTGGTTCAGTCGCTGACTTGGGCGTCGGAGCGTGATCGGCCGCAGCGACGCCGTTCTGTCTTTTGCAGGTTCTTGAGGTGGATCGCGGTGAAAGACGGAGGCTAACACGACGCAGAAGTCGATCCAGGTTTGACGAGGCAAGGCTCTAGCGTTCTGGTCAACAGGCAGGATCATTTAGATTCAGAAATAGCAGTTACCTTGGGTTGCCATGCTCTATCAATGACATTTCAAGATCTTGATGTTCAGCTCTTCCTTATCAAAGGTCTTGTCAAGACTCATGAGATGATTGATTATGTGCGTGAATCTTTTCTGCACCTCAGCAATTGTTTCTCCTTTAAGCATTCTGAACATCTCATACTCTTGGATTAGAGCATGCTTCCTAGCTCTCTTCACCTCATTTGTTCCTTCATGAGTGACTTCCAAGGTGTCCCACATTTCTTTTGATGATTTGAATTGAGAGACCCTGAAAAACTCATCAGAATTTAAAGTAGAGGTTATAATATTTTTGGCAATGCAATCGAATTTGGCCTTTTTGCTTTCTGCATCAGTCCATTGAGACCATGGCTTTTCAATGAAAGATCCATCTTTTTCAAACGTTGGGACAAAAGGACCATTTTCAATTGCATCCCAAATTCCTTTGTCAAGTGATTCCATAAATATTTTCATTCTCACTTTCCAAAATTGGTAGTTCAAACCACAAAACAGAGGTGGTCTGTTAATTGAAGCACCTTCCCCAAAAGGTAGTCTATCAGCCATTTTAAAAACAGTTTTAGAATCACCTTGAATAACTTTCAAGAACCAAGCTCTTGATGCCAATTGTTAGAATAAATGGCTTTAAACTAGAGGGGGGTGAATTGTTTAAATAGGGTTTTCGCAAACTTTTAAAACAAGAATGAAATTATCTCAAGAAACAATTGATAAGAAATTCAGTTTTCCAAAATAGCAGTACCAGAAAAACAATCGGTTGTTTCACAGAAACAATCGGTTGTTTATACCAGCAAACAACAAACAAAACTGAATTTAAAGAGTTAGGGATAGAGAGATTGCACACAGATGTTTATACTGGTTCACTCCAAATCCAAAGCTACATCCAGTATTCTCAGAAACCCTCTGAGGAAATCCACTAAGCAATCACACCTTGATCACTTCACCACAACCAAGAAAGTGACCTTGAACACCTCAAGACACACACTCTTCTTGGCCAACACACCAACACTAAGATTGCTGACCTTGATCCTCTCAAGAACACACAACCAATCTCAGCAAACACAGAAATGAAACTTGTTCAGCAGAGTACAAGGATTACACTTGTTACAGAAGATAATCTGAAATCAATACAAGCAAAATCCTATTCCACACACTTTTATCAATCACAAAACTCTAAGCAATCTCAGCTCTTTGAAAAACTCAAAAACTTGTTACTCAAATTTGTTTTTCTGAATATATTCAAAGATGTTGTTTGTTATCATATCTTAACAAACTCTTTTATTGCATTTAATGATAGGTCAAAGCATTTAAAGACTGGAGCGTAAGCAGTTAAATCATTTAAAGCTCAGTCAAAGATAAAACAGTTTTTCTGTTATGGTCCCAAAACAAACAATCGGTTGTTTCCTCGAATCAATCGGTTGTTTTGGTTCTAACAGTTCAACCATTTGAAAAACAATTTTCAATCTTTTCTCAAAGCATCTAAGTATAACAAATCGGTTGTTTCGACAAAACAATCGATTGTTTTAACTCAGTTTGAAAAACATTTTTCTTTCAAAAAGATTGAGAATGCCTACGCTTTAGATTTAATCAAGGGGTGGATTACAACACTCAAACTACCCAAAACTAAACTAAAACAGCACAGCAACAGCAAGCTCAGCCAAGGCTTCAACATCCTTCAAAGGGTTTGGATTCTTCAAAGCTTGAACACCACTTGGTTCAACAGCAGGTTCAGAGGCTGGGGGTGTGGAGTCCTCAATTCCCTTGGATGCAGCCTTGCCCTGGGTTGTTAAAGCTTTGACAAGCCTCATCCATTTGTTCTGGTCCATTTTTGAATCTGCACCAAGAAAGCAAACAGAGCAGAAGTTAGGCACAGGCTAAGTCAAAGCATGAAGCAAACAGACAATTCATATGCAAGCAAGAGCGAAAACTAGCAGAAGCAGAAATCAAAGAGGATAAGTGGGGAGTAGTTCCCATACTAATGTATTGGGTGAGGGCCTCAGAGGTTTATTCACGGGCTATCAACTCGGCAGTATCCAAGACCCCCACGCTGGCCAAAATTTGGTAAACCTCTCGATCAGTCGAGGGTAATTCATTCAAAGTCTTGGGTTTAGTCAGCTTCACTTTCTTCACCCAGTATAAGGGGAAGTCATCCAGTGCAGTGTAGTCGTTATTGGTGCAACACACTCTAAAGAACTTGCCCCTCCATCCCTTGTAGGATTGCTGGAACAGAGATAGAAGGACCCTCCCAGCGATGCCGTTGAAGCTCACCCAGAGGCTCTTCCCTTGCTTCTTGACCTCGAAGAAGTGGAGGAAGATGTCCACTGAGGGGGGTTGGCCGAAGTACCCACATAGGATCCCAAACACCTTGATAAACGCCCAGCTATTGGGGTGTAGCTGGGCAGGGGCGACGTTGATCTCAGTTAGGATTTCCCTCTCGAACCCAGAGAAGAGCAAACGCATTCCTATGTGTTGAACACCGTTTGGTAGAAAAAGAAGAAGGGCACCCCGCCGCTCGACCTATCGTCCACGCAGACAGGTTCACCTGGGGTGCAGGGGCGAACAGAGATGTACACGTCGTGCCTCCTAGCGAAGGCGCTGAATTGGTAAACGCTTGGGTCGCCTACGTGGTCCCTCCAATCCTTTAGGGAGGTTAGACTTGAGCACTCATCGAGCAACTCATGATATGATTCCAATAACAAGATAAAGATGATTCTTTGACATTCCAATAACAAGATAAAGATGATTCTTTGACATTTTATGGAATCAACTTGAGTTGGAGATTGAATAGGCACTTTTATAGAATTGGATCAATGTTCTATGTTTCAAGAACTCACCAAAACTTGCACCAAAACACCAAAACTCATATGGAAGCCCATTTCTTGTCAATTGAACCGATTAAAATGTATAAGAATTGAAATGAACCGATTAAATTGCCTTAAAAGTGAAATGAACCGAGCAAAGTCTTAGAAAAAGAAGATGAACCGATTATATTCAGCAAATAAGAAGATGAATCGAACAAAACAACAAATGAAGCTAAAACACCGAATAGAATTGCAAGACAAGGCCTAAGACATGTTTAAGGAATTCATATGGACATGGAAATGGAAGAAATAGATGGAGAAGAAAGAAGACTTATGTGGTTGTAGTTCTTGGTTGATGAACACGCCACTTGAAGTGTGAATGCTCCAAGATAAGTGTGAAATGCCGCCACTTGAGGAACCAAGGCACTCAAGATGAGACTAGGAAGAGGAGAAAGCAAGTTCTCACTCACTCAATCACCAATTTGGGAGAGTTTTGTTACTTCAAAAATCAATTCTATTATTTGAAGGACCTAAGCCCTCCTTTTATAGGAGCAAGGGTCGGTCATGAAGCTTACAAAGCTTGCATCACAAGCTATCCAAAAGTCCCCTAAGCTAACGCCTATAGTGAGTCATAAAGAGTCACTTTCTAGAAAATTCTAAACTAATGCCTAAAGATGCTTTACAAAAGAGGTATCTAAGGTTTCCCTCTAAGCACCTTCCTAAAAACTATATATTTAAACATTCTATGTTATTTACAAATTTATACAAAAGAAACTATAAAGAGAGACATTAATTGAAGCCTATTCTTGAAAGCTTGTAGACTTCTTTGGCTTTAGGCTTGGTCCTCTCTTTATTTTATATCTTCTTTAAATTTTGAGAAGAATAGAAGGAAGAACTTCAAATGTGTGGGTGAAAACCTCTTCCTTCATTAATAAAAGCCTCTCCTATGCGATCTCCATCAACTCATTAGGGGCCCAAGGGTACAGGGCTTTGTAGTTGACCCTAGGAGGTGGGGGATTGGCAGTAGTTTTAGTGCGCACCATGGTGTAGCAGGGAAACTGAAGAATGAAGAAGAACAAAGGTTTAGCAAACGAGGGTTACGGCGGAAAAGAGGAAGAAACCCCAGAAAAACCATACCCATGCGAGAAGTTCAGAAAAGAGGGGAACGAGGAAATGAGAAGGAAAAACGCAAATGCGAGGAAAATAAACAGATCCAGGCAGTTATATCAGCACACAAAGTCAAGAGAACGAGCCATCGAAGAAGAAAAACCATACCTTTGAATGATCGGATTGACGAAGGTTTGGGGTGTGAAGAGAGAGTGCAAAGAAGGCTTCGAGAAGAAGGTGAACAGTGTGAAGGAATGGGAAAAGTGATGAAACAGTGGCTGAAGCGTGCGATTGTTGAAAGATATAACGTAAACTTGAGGAGCGCAAGAGACGTTAAGTGGTGGCCGTGCGATTGGACCACGTGTCAAGGGATTAAAGCGTGACTTAAAGTGTCACGTCACCAGCGCAGAGAGTGTCACGTCACCAGCGCAGAGAATGTCACGTCATCAAAACACCACGTGGACGGTAGGGCGAGGCCTTAGTCTTTTCGCTGAAAACAATTATCTGCTCGAGACTTGGGGGCTTGTGTACCGACCCGTCCTCGGGCGTTGACCAAAGTCAAGCACACGATGGGACCCACCAAGGGGCTCCAAGGAGGAAGGTTATGTGTTGACCGCTTTGAGCATCGCCATGTGTGGGCGTCGCCAGGTTTAAGCGTCTCCCACCTTAAAGGCATGACTCGTTGTCCTAAGAGTGTGCTTTGGCCCAGATGGTGCCACCCCCGATACCCACGGGTAGGGAAGACCGTGGAGGCCTCAGGCCCCGGTACCTCAGAACAGTAATAAAGAGAAGAGAAAGGTGGCTCCAAGGCCATATTTACAGTACCAGTCGGGAGTGACCTGACTCGCGAAGTACCCACGCCACCTTTGGAGAGCCCCTGGGACAGACACGACCCGGGAGAGGGCCACGTCCCAGGGATGATCCACGTGCATGGTACGAGAGGAAGGTTGAGATACTCCCAGGGCGAGTGACTAAGGGCTGGGGCGCATGAGTTGGCACCCAGGTAGTCACCCCCTGCGCTGGATGCACTTCAAGGGGGGAAGACTTACACGCTGGGTTTTCCCTAAGTTAGGTTACAACGTCGTAAGGCCTTCCACGTGGAGTTGCGCTTAAGTCATAGGTGACACGTGACTGCAGCACTGAAACCCAAGGTAACCCAAGGTATATAAGCTTTTCTAAAAGCTTAGTGAGGTACGTTCTGACATTCTTACACACACTTGAATCATTTGCGAGCTTACACAATGTACCCACGAGTGATTTGAGCACCAGAGAGAAGTTTGTTAGAATACAGTTACGCGCCTTCAGAGCACCATAGTTACGGTGTTCCGATACAGAGGTGCACAGTGTTTTCTGCCTACTGACTTGAGCGTCGGAGTGCAAACGGCCAGAAAGCTACGAAAACCTCCAAGACTCTCGCTGCGGATGGGAACAAGTTTTACACGGCCCCACGGTGGGCGCCTGATGATCCTGCCTGTTGACCAGAACGTAGGAGCTTGCCTCGTCTAAGGATCGACTTGCGCACCGCTTCAAACGTCCGTCCTTCTCCAAGATCCACCTCAAGAACCTGCAAAAGAACAGAGCGGCGCCCCTGTGGCCGATCGCACTCCAACGCCCAAGTCAGTGACCGAACCACCAAATACTGAGAGCAAGAACGCTCAAGAAATCTCAAGGAACCGTGCAATGTTCTCTCTCACAGTGTGCTTTAGAACTCGCAAGCGTAAAGAGTATAATCTGAACGTGCGTACCTCGAAAGTTCGTTGAGAACTCTTATATACCTGGTCACTTTCTCTCTCCTGGCAGTTACAGACTTAGACACGTGGCTCGCATCCAACTGTACACGTGCCATCATCTGGAGCCTCCTTGACTTGGGCGCTGCTTCTACTCTCATTTTGCTAAGTTACTTATGCATGGTACTGCCCAGTGCATAGCTAACTTGGGAGCGCGATCTCTACTGGAATTGGCGAGTTAGGGTGCTCTCGTACACCTACCCTGTGGTCTCGCCGGCCGCCTTCATAATCTGCACCGCCTCCATCTTCGGCGATGTGCTCTCTCTGGCGATCTCCAAACACTTGGTCGTCTGAGTTTACATCTGGCGACTTCATCTTCAACTGGGCGACTACACGAGCCCCCCGACTTCCTTCCCTTCTGCGGATCTGGCGCCTTGTCAACACGCCTACACTGTAGCTGGGTGCCACGTCGTCACTTCCGACTACCAGGGCGGTACACAAGCCCCCCAGTCTTAAGCGAAGACTTGTCCAGCGAAAAGACTAAAAGAGTCACGCCAATACCGATCTACGTGGCACTGGCGCGGAATTTCAAGCGGTTGTACCTTCTGCTCCTCTGACGCTCCACCAAACCCCTCACCCATCGCTCGACACGTGGCTTCATCAACGGTTACCTTCGGTTAACGTTTGCGCTTCCCAAACCCATTTCGAAAAACCCTTAAACCCATTTTCGCTCCACTGTTCCATCACTTTTCTTCGTATTCTCGAACGCTCCAACCTTCTTCTGCGAAAAAAGCTCTCGACGTTCTTCAACTTCCCGAATCACCAACATTCTTCATCGCCTTCCTGATCACAAAAAGGTACTTCCTTTCCTTCTTCTGCTGGTTTTTACTGCATTTTAACCGATTCGCATCATCCTGTAACTGTCTGGTGCATACGTTGTGGGTTGATTTTGCTATCTCTCCTTCTTCGTAACTTAGGGCTTTGTCTCTGTTGCAACGAACCTCCGTTCGTTCGTTGGTTCACCCTTCGTTCATAATTAGCGTCAGCCCCTGCGAGTCCTGATTACCTTTCCTTTCTTCTTCCTTTGCAGCTTCCACCATGACTCGCTCCAAGATCACCCCGAATCCACCTCCTTCATCACGAAACCCCTCCTCACAAGCACACAACCCCCGCGAGCGCGCGGTGCCTCATCTTCTCAGGCTGAAAGGCCTGCACCTTCCCGCCCCAACCCGGCCCAGGCTGCTCCGCCTGCCACCGGAGGAGCCTCTGTTCCCCCACCAGACTTCAAAACCCTGTATCCCTGGGCCAACTCGACCCTCTTGAGGGAAACATCTTCTGTAAACACTGCTGGGGCAGTTTTGCGGCTGACAAAGGGGGACGAGCCTCATCAAACGTTTCATAAGGAGCACGATAAGAAGATGGTAGTGCTGCCTTGCCCCCCGATCTGCCCGTTTGTGCCGACGATAAGGCGAGCAATGACGGGCCCTTCTGCTTCGTCTACACAACCTTATTCAAGAAGGTGAAGCTCAAGTTCCCTTTCACCCGTTTCGAAAGGGAGCTCCTTACCGAGCTCAACATCGCCGCCGCCCAGCTCCATCCCAACAGCTGGGCGTTTGTGCGAGCGTTCCAAGTGATGTGCGACCATCTGGGGTTGCCCGCATCCGTAGATGTATTTCTGTTTCTCTTCGAAGCCAAGCACCCAGGAGACCGCCTGTGGGTTAGCTTGAATGGGATTGCTGGGAGGTCGATCTTCTCCATCTTCCAGCAGTCCTATAAAGACTGGAAAGGGAAGTTCGTCCAAGTGCGTCCTAACGACAAGGACGCCTCCCTACTCGACGGCTTCCCCTTGTACTGGGTGGACAAGGGGAAGAAAGAGTCCAAGAGCTGCTTCAGGAGACCCAGAAGTCCTGATAGCATGGGAGCGTTGGACAGAGATCTCTGCCTCTTTTGGAAAAGGGTGGCGGATGCCAACATCACTTTCCTCACCACCACCTTGATCTGCTTCGAGTTCTTCAAGGACCAACTCGAAATTCGAATAGGTTAGAACTTTTAAACTGTTGTTTAGTACTGCTTCTGTTTAACTGTTTCTGAGCGTCTTGTGCGTTATGCGGAAGACTTTGGTTTTATTTAAGCCCACCAATCATCTGCTTTGCTGCATCCTGCCTTATGCACTTATTCTCTCTCTGAGTTAACACATGCATTTTCGCTCTATGCAGATAACATGTTGGGCAAGGGTATGCTCGCTGAATTGAGGGCGCTCGCCCGAACCCACGGGTTGGCGACGGGCTCTCAAACAGTACCAAATTCGGTGGTGGAGATCGCTGCCGCACAGGGCCGATCGCCACCTAAGGGCCCAGCTCCCTCCAACGTCCAACCCGCCGCTCAACGCAAAAAACTTGTCCTCAAAAGGCCTAAGAGGAAAACTCCCCAGGTGATCCACGAGGAGGAAGAGGAGGATGACGAGGTCACTGAAGATGGCCTCGTTACGAAGAGGAAGAGGGTGACACCTTCTTCACCGCCTGCACCACCCCCTCTTCCCACATCACGCCACCATCTACGCCTGCTCCTCCTCCATCATCGCCACCCCCACAAGCTCCTGCTTCGCCAGTCCAAACCATTCCACTGGCCACTGCACCACATGCGGTTGAGGCCCTCGAGCCAAATTTCATGGAGGACCCCCCGAGCGCCTCCACGCCGTACGTATCAGCTGGAGGGGGTCCTCCTTCAAATGTCTCAGCCGCAGACGCTGCTCCAATCGGGGATGAGGTTGCTCATACCTCTCCAATTCTAATCACCGAATCCCCGACGTCGCCACCACGCCCAGAAGCGCATACTGAAGCACCAACTAAAGAAGGTGGCGACGAAAACCAACAACAGGCGCACCTGGTGCCTCTCCAAGCAACAAACCTCCCTCTTGAGGTTACGAGGATGTGGGAGCCTCTTTCTGCCAAGCTGAAGACGATAGCAGAAGACATCCCCACCATCATAACCAGAGCTGTGGAGAGTTCCACCAGGAAGCTCCAGGACGACCTCTTCAACCTTAGAACAGAGAATAGCGCCATAAGGGTTGAGGTGGAGAAGTTGTCCTTCAACTTGACACTCGCGGAGATTGAACACTCCCGAGTAGAAGACGCAATGAGCACCGAGCTCAGATTGGCGCGCAAGGAGGCCACTGATCTCCGCCATAAGGTGCAACAACTGGCTCAAGAAAAGATTGAACTGGAGAGCAAGATTGTGCCTTATCGCGTCAAGGTGGCTGACCTGGAGGCTCTCATAAAAACTGACGCCGCCAAGGTGAAGAAATTGGAGCAAAGGTCAGCCGACCGAGAGACCCTCCTTGGAAAGGTGGAAAAGGCGAGGGATGACGCCATGGCTGAGCTCGCCGAAGCCAACAAGGAAAAAGGGGAGCTCGCTGCCGAATTGGGACAAGCGCAAGCAGAATCCAAGAAGGTTGCTGAAGACCTTCTCCAGGCTCAAGAAACCAATGAACAACTCAAGAAGCAAGTTGAAGAGCTGGAGCAGCAGAATAAGGAGCTGAAAGAACAAACTGAAGATCTCAAGAAACGGATTGAGGAACTTCAGAAGCAGATTGAAGAGCTCAAGCTGAATTCTGCTCAAATTCTGGCTGCTGGATTCGAAGCTGCGCGGGAACAATTTGCCTGCTTGTTCCCCGACCTGGACCTCAGCATGGTGTCTCTTGATAACGAGGTAGTGGATGGAAAAGTGGTTCCCGCTGAAGACTAATCGATTCTCTCCATCTGCTACCTTCATGCCTTTCCCTTGTATATAATTCTGTAATAAACTCGTATTTTCTTGTACATGTATTTTTGAGCTGATACTTTACTTAATGAAATTACTTTTGCATTTCTTCTTGTAACCTCTTCGTCTACCTTTAACTTTCCTTGCGTGATTTACTTCAAAGAAATAACTTAGTAATCTCGTAGGCACGATCTTGTACTTAGCTGTTTCGAACCATCTCAACTTCGAATAATAATCACATTTAACAACTCGTAAACTTAAGGCAATGAACCTTAGCGTAAAATGATACTTCAAGCAATGGACTTTAACTCAACCCCTGGCTTTATAACGTTGCTACACCCGATCTGCTTCATCAAAACGGGTCTTTGACTTCTAGCCATTGCTTGAACGTTTCCTGGTCGCCAGAGACTCTTGGCAACACCAGCTTCTTCCTGCCTTCACAACTTGGCCATTGCTCTTTCATCTGGGGGTAGAGGCGCCTTTCGGATCCTTCTCTACCTCCTTGTGCTTCAGAGCAAGAGACCGGGTGGCTAGGCGTTCTCTTCGAACCTACCTTAGCCACCCTCAGAACTTCTTCCACCCTCTACACCATACCTAAACTCGTTCGAGACGAGAAGGATTTTATCTTGCCTGAACTCGCTCATAGGCGAGAAGGTCTTTAACTCGCCTGAACTCGCTCATAGGCGAGATGGTCTTTAACTCGCCTGAACTCGCTCATAGGCGAGAAGGTCTTTAACTCGCCTGAACTCGCTCATAGGCGAGAAGGTCTTTAACTCGCCTGACCTCGCTCATAGGCGAGAAGGTCTTTAACTCGCCTGACCTCGCTCATAGGCGAGAAGGTCTTTAAATCGTGCCTCTACATTGCCCCAGGGGTTACATCTCCTCCCCCCCAGAAACACTGAGGACTTTTCACTGGTGCCTCTACACTGCCCCAGGGGTTACATCTTCTCGCCCCCAGAAACACCGAGGACTTTTACTGGTGCCTCTACATTGCCCCAGGGGTTACATCTTCTCGCCCTCAGAAACACTGAGGACTTTTACTGGTGCCTCTACATTGCCCCAGGGGTTACATCTTCTCGCCCCCAGAAACACTGAGGACTTTTACTGGTGCCTCTACATTGCCCCAGGGGTTACATCTTCTCGCCCCCAGAAACACTGAGGACTTTTACTCTTTCTCGCCTGCACTCGCTCGACGGCGAGGAGGTCTTTAACCTGCCTCGGAACGCGCACGGGCGTTGAGGTCTTTTAACTGGTGCCTCCGATCGTCGAAAGACGATGAGGACTTTAGCTTTAATTGGTGCCTCCAATCGCCGAAGGACGATGAGGGCTTAAAACTTTTTTAGAAAGCATGCAATATATCTTTACTTGCCTTAAATCACGTATAAGTGACAAGGTCTTTCTTCAAAACTTTTTGGAAAACAGCAAGCATGCAATCTGAAAACGCCTTATACTTCGAAAACTCTTCTTTTATTGGGTGGCCTCATTAATAACCCTCCTTAGGGAAAAAAGAGTGCCCCCTTCAAACTGTTTTATCAGAGACATTGTAATATAACTTTTGTGTTTGTCTTTACTTACAAAGCTCTTAACTATAGTACAACTTCAGGTGCGAGGAATCGCCCCTCCTTCCAGCGTCTCTAAGCGGTAGGCGCCGTTCCCGAGCGCCTCGGTTATTCTGAACGGTCCCGTCCACTTAGGCAACAGCTTATTCTCCATCTCGTACTGGTGGGCTTTCCTCATCACCAGGTCGCCTTCTCTGAACTGCCTTGGCATCACCTTCGAGTTGTACCTTCGTTCAATCCTTCTCTTCACCGCCTTAGCTTTCAGTCTCGCCTCTTCCCTGACCTCATCCAGTAGATCCAGGTTCAACCTTCTCTCTTCATTCGAGTCTTCCTCTACGAAGTTCTGGAATCTCGGCGAACTTTCCTGGATCTCCACTGGAATCATTGCATCACACCCATAGACCAAGCTGAACGGGGTCTCATGGGTTCCTGACTGTTCGGTGGTGTGGTACGCCCAGACTATACGGGGTACCTCCTCAGCCCAGCTTCCCTTGGCTTTCTCGAGCCTCCTCTTCAATCCTCTCAACAACACCCGATTGGCTGACTCCACCTGGCCATTCGTCTGAGAGTGATCGACGGATGCAAACACTTGTTGAATTCCCACCCCTTCGCAAAGCTTCTTCAACAGGTGACTTGCAAACTGAGTCCCATTGTCCGACACCAGGCGCTTGGGCACACCAAACCGGCACACAATGTTCTTCCACACGAAACCTTCGATCTTGTGTGTGGTGATCTGGGCCACTGGTTCTGCTTCGATCCACTTGGTGAAATACTCAATTGCCACCACCAAGTACTTCATCTGCCTGATCGCCAGCGGGAAAGGTCCCTGGATGTCGATTCCCCACGTATGAAACGGCCAAGGGCTGTAAATCGACTTCAACTCCTCGGGAGGCGCCTTGTGCCAATCGGCGTGCTGTTGGCACTGTTTGCAACACTGCGCATACTTCTTGCAGTCTTCTCTCATCGTTGGCCAGTAGTAGCCTGCACGGAGAGTCCTCGCGGCCAGAGCTCGACCCCCGACGTGGCTTCCGCATATACCTTCGTGGAGCTCCGCCATGATTCTCGTGCACTTCTCACCATGTATACATTCCAGGAGCGGGTGAGTGAACCCAAACCTGTACAGATCGCCATCAATCAGGGTGTACTTGCTAGAATTCTTCTTTGCCTTCCTAGCCTCAGTCGGATCCAGTGGGAGAAGGCCATCTGCCAGGCACCGCTTGTACTGTGTTATCCAAGTGTCTGGCTCATGGGTAGCGCAGACCTGCATCACGTTCACCTTCTCTCCCCGACATGCTCTAATTCTCGGCGATCTCAGAGTTTCTTGCGTCAGGGATTTATGGCTTCTCGCTGCTTTCTCCGTCGACTTGCTTATCTGAAGGACCAGGTGATCTGCCACAAATGCTCTCGGCGTCTTCAGAGTTTCTTGAATCACCGTCCTCTGCCTACCCCCCTTGCCTAAACTGGCGAGCTTAGCTAGCAAGTCAGCTCGGGCATTCTGCTCTCTGGGCACATGCACTACTTCAAAGGAGGCAAAGGAACTCTTCAACTCCTGCACATATTCCAGATAGGCCGCCATTTGTGGATCTTTAGCCTGGAACTCGCCTGTTACTTGCCCTGTGACTAGAGCGAGTCACTCTTAGCCATCAGCACCCTAGCTCCCATCTCCTTGGCCAGCAAAATTCCGGCGATCAGCTCCTCATACTCTGCTTGATTGTTACTGGCTTTGAAGGCAAATCTCAAAGATTGCTCGATCAGCACGCCATTGGGCCCTTCTAAAATGACTCCAGCACCGCTACCCTGCTGGTTCGACGATCCATCCACCGAGAGTACCCAACGGAAGCCGTACCCAACTGCGCTAGGCTTCTGTGCCCGATCTTGGTCTTGGGCGAGCACCGCACTCACCGCCCTCTCAGTTACAGCAAAATACAACCTGAGAGGGATCCCCACCAGCGGTTTGCACAAAACCGGCGGGCTCGCCAGATACTCCTTCAGCTTGACGAAGGCTTCCTCGCACTCCTTCGTCCAGGCAAACTTGTTATTGCGCCTCAAGCACTGAAAATAGGGATGTCCCTTCTCTCCGCTAGCTGACACGAAGCGAGACAGGGCTGCCATCCGACCTGTTAGCTGTTGAACCTCCTTCACCGTAGCTGGGCTCCTCATCGCCAAGATGGCGGCACACTTATCAGGGTTGGCCTCTATGCCTCTTTCAGTCAAGAGGAAACCCAAAAACTTCCCAGCTTCCACGCCGAAAATGCATTTCTCTGGATTCAGCTTCAATCTGAACTTGGCGATCGTTGTGAACAATTCCTCCAAGTCGGCAACGTGCTTGCTCTTTTCCGGCAAGGTCACGACCATGTCATCGACGTACGCTTGCACGTTCCTTCCCAGCATCGGTGCAAGTACTCGATCCATCAGCCTCTGGTACGTGGCCCCCGCGTTCTTCAGCCCAAACGGCATCACCTTATAGCAATAGCACGATTTCTCCGTCATGAAGGCTGTCTTCTCTTCATCCATGGGATGCATCTTGATCTGATTATACCCCGAGAAGGCATCCAGGAAACTCAGCAACTTACACCCTGCAGCACTGTCCACCAGGGCGTCTATACTTGGTAAAGGATACGAATCCTTTGGGCAAGCTTTGTTCAGGTCAGTGAAATCGACGCACATGCGCCATTTCCCATTACTCTTCTTCACCAGCACGACATTTGCCAGCCATTCAGGGTACTGAACCTCCCTGATATGGCATGCAGCGAGGAGCTTCTGTGTTTCATCTCTAATCGCCTGCCTCCTCTCCTCGTTGAACTTTCTTCTTCTTTGTCGCACTGGTCTCACCAAGTTGTCTATCGCCAGATGATGGCACAAGAAGTCGGGATCAATCCCGGGCATGTCCGAAGCGGACCATGCAAACGCGTCCAGATGCCGCTCAATCACCTTGGTGATCTGGTCCTGGAGCTCGACCTCCAGAGATCTTCCCAGCTTGAAGATCTTTCCCCCGATCTCTTTCTCGAGCCACTGCTCGACAGGTTTTGGCCTGGATTCTCTGGCGATCACCGCCCTGGCGATTCCCTGCTCTCTCGCTTCCTCAGGGCGATTCCGCGCCTCTTCCTCCTCCAGACCAGCGTTCCCCTCCCCCAGCTCAGCGTCCACCATCTCCACGTCCCTTCCGGCGGTCTCTTCTGTTACCGTCGATCTGGGCTTCACACCGGGAGGTGGGGTGGTTGTTACATAACTCACTGATCTCTTGTTTTTCAGGCTATTCTCATAGCACTTTTTTGCTTCTTTTTTATCAGACTTGATCGTGATCACCACCCCCTCCATAGTCGGCAACTTCACCTTCATGTGCCGAGTCGACGGTATAGCGCCTATCCTGTTAAGCGTGGGCCTTCCCAACAGGATGTTGTATGCTGAAGGAGCGTTTACAATGAGGTACTCGATTTTCTCCGTCCTCGAACCAGCCTCATCTGTAAACGTGGTTCTCAACTCAATGTACCCCCTGACCTCCACCTGGTCACCAGCGAACCCATACAGGCACCCTCCATAGGGCCTTAGCTGGTCAAGGGGCAACTCCAGCTGCGTGAAAGTCGGCCAGAACATCACGTCTGCCGAGCTTCCCTGGTCCACCAGAACTCTGTGGACCTTCCTTCCCGCCGTAATCAACGAAATGACTATGGGATCGTTGTCATGGGGCACAACGTCCTGAAGATCCTGCTTGGTGAACATAATGTCCACCTCCGGCGAGTGATCTTCAAACATATCCACTGTCATCACCGACCGCGCGTACTTCTTCCTCTGCGATGTGGTGCATCCACCACCTGAGAAGCCTCCTGCAATGGTGTGGATTTCCCCGTGGATAGGCATCTCGTGTTGCTGGGCTTCTCCACCTGCTGGCTGGGAACTCGACGCTCCCCCCGTCCTCCTGTCCAGCAGATAGTCATTTAGGAACCCGCTCTTAACCAGATCATCGAGCTGATACCCTAAGGACAAACACGAGTCCAAAGTGTGCCAAAGCCCTGGTGAAACTCACACCAGGCGTCTGGCTTTGGTCCCAGCACCTTGTCGCCCACCTTCTCAGGCGCTTTCAACCTAGCAGATATATTGGGAATGGCGATCAGGTCCGCCAATCCCATAACAAACTTGTGCTTAGGCGGGCGATTGTATTCCCGGCGTGCTGGTTACTGGCGTCCCTGGCCCCTCCCCTTGTTCCTCCTATCATAAGGATGGCGAGTCCTCTGGTCCTTCCTGGCCGCCGCCGCTGTCTCCAGCACCCTTTGCGGCTGGATCCTGGTCTGGGCGCGTGGCCTAGCGGGAGCCACGCTCCCTCTCTTCTCGGCGACCTCACTCTCGTCGGCGATGTGAGCCACCGCAAGTCGCCTGACCTCAGCAAACGTTGCAGGGTGAGCCCTGATCAAGGCCTCGCAGAATGGTCCTGACAGCACGCCCTTCTTGAATGCATAGACCAGCATTTCTTCATCTTTAGCCGACAATCTGACCATCTGCGCTCCAAAGCGATTCAGGTAGTCTCTGAGGGACTCTCCCTGGTACTGCCTTATATCAAACAAATCATAAGACACCCTGGGCGGTGCCTTGTTCACGATGTACTGCTCGACGAAAACCTTCGAGAACTGCTGAAAATTGGTTATGTGACCGTTAGGTAGGCTCACAAACCACTCCAACGCCGTTCCCTGGAGCGTGCTCACGAACATCTTGCAATACACGGCGTCGGACCCTCCCGACAGCATCATCTGCGTATGGAACGTGGTTAGATGAGCCTCTGGATCCTCCACGCCGGTAAAGACAGCCTTGACAGGGACCACGCTCGTAGGAATAGGCGTGTCAGTAATCGCCTGAGCGAAAGGCATAGGAAAAACACGAGGTGGCGACGACGGCGCGACCTCTTCAGCAATAGGACGCCCTTGCTGCTCCTGAAGAGCTTGACGCAGCTCCTCAGTCACCTTGGTAAGCTCATCATTCCTGGCCCGAGAGGCGGCCAGGTCCTCATGCATTCGCGCCTGCTCTATGCGCGAGGCTTCCACAGTCGCCTGCAACGAGCGCATAATATCTACCATCTGCGCCATGGTCATGGCGGCGTCGCCTTCAGCAGCGACAGGCGCCACGGGGCTTGAACGATTGCTTCTCATTTTTCTCATGAACTTAGCGAATCACAGAATGCAGCGAACAACACTTACTTCAGCTACGATCGATTCAGCGATCAATCGGAAGAAACTGTGCGAAACTCCGCAAGAAAACTCAAGAACACCGCAAACCTTCAAAGAAACTTGCAACTCCACCAGAAACCACCGCTTCTTCCACGAAAAAATCGAACAAATCGAAGAGCTCAAACTCCACCGAACAAATCACGCGTAAACAGCAGAAAACCTCACTTCACCGAACAAAACCTCAAACGAACGGTGGAAAACGTGAGAAACACTGAACAAAAGCTAGATGAACAGCGAACAACGGTTGCACCAGCACACAACCACACAGAAAGCTACGAAAACCTCCAAGACTCTCGCTGCGAATGGGAACAAGTTTTACACGGCCCCGCGGTGGGCGCCTGATGATCCTGCCTGTTGACCAGAACGTAGGAGCTTGCCTCGTCTAAGAATCGACTTGCGCACCGCTTCAAACGTCCGTCCTTCTCCAAGATCCACCTCAAGAACCTGCAAAAGAACAGAGCAACGCCCCTGCGGCCGATCGCACTCCAACGTCCAAGTCAGTGACCGAACCACCAAATACTGAGAGCAAGAACGCTCAAGAAATCTCAAGGAACCGTGCAATGTTCTCTCTCACAGTGTGCTCTAGAACTTGCAAGCGTAAAGAGTATAATCTGAACGTGCGTACCTCGAAAGTTCGTTGAGAACTCTTATATACCTGGTCACTTTCTCTCTCCTGGCAGTTACAGACTTAGACACGTGGCTCGCATCCAACTGTACACGTGCCATCATCTGGAGCCTCCTTGACTTGGGCGCTGCTTCTACTCTCATTTTGCTAAGTTACTTATGCATGGTACTGCCCAGTGCATAGCTAACTTGGGAGCGCGATCTCTACTGGAATTGGCGAGTTAGGGTGCTCTCGTACACCTACCCTGTGGTCTCGCCGGCCGCCTTCATAATCTGCACCGCCTCCATCTTCGGCGATGTGCTCTCTCTGGCGATCTCCAAACACTTGGTCGTCTGAGTTTACATCTGGCGACTTCATCTTCAACTGAGCGACTACACGAGCCCCCCGACTTCCTTCCCTTCTGCGGATCTGGCGCCTTGTCAACACGCCTACACTGTAGCTGGGTGCCACCAAGGCGGTACAGGCAGCATGTAGGCTAGGCCTACGCAAAAAACACACCACTTGTGTCCAACGCATCCCCCACTATTTTTACGTCGAGCATATTAGCTTCCAAATTTAAATAAACGCTAAGCACACGTTAATTACACTTTTGCGTTCCTTTTGGCCCATGCTAACAAGGATATTTCTTGTAGTGAGGTTTTATAATTGTGGAAGGTCTTTGGGGAAAAATAATCAAAAGGCCTATATAGTTAATGTTTACTCACCTTGTGACCTAAAAGATAAAATGAATTTGTGGCAAGAACTGATTAGTTTGAGAAGAGCATATTATAATAAAACCTGTTGTGTTATGAGTGATTTTAATATTGTTAGAAAACAAGAGGAAGGGAAATGCATAAATAGAACATTAGTCTATAAAACAGAAATTGATTATTTTAATTTGTTCATTAAAGAGATGGATTTGTTCTATATACCTATGATTGAAAAAATATTTACTTAGTTTAGAACTAATGGGTCAATTAAAAGTAGGATTTATAGGATTTTAGTTTCTCAGGAATGACTTAATTTTTTTTGAAAGAAAGTAAACAATATACATTAGATAAAACAGTTTCAGGCCATTGTGCTTTGATTCTCAAGGTCATTTAGAAATTTAGATATTCGGTAAAACCATAAGGGTTTTTCTGTTTTCATTAAAGAAAAATGGGATTCCTATAAATAAGAAGGAAACGTTATTTTGGAGCTGAAGGAAAAGCTTAAGTGTTTGAAGTTGGATCTGAAGACCAAGACTAAGAATATTTTTTAGGATATTAATAAAACTAAAGATATCTTAGTGGCTTCGATTACAGAGATAAACACAAGAGATGAAGAGGATAACTTCGATTAGGATAATAGAGAGCTCAGAATTAAATTCTAATCCGGTCGGTCATCGGTAGTCGATGACGTCAGCAGCAGATAACCACGTGGACCACTCGCACGGTGACACGTGGATCAGGTGGCAGAGAAATCGCGGAGGAAATCACCCGGTATGGTTATCGATGGTCAGTAACCGAGTGGCCACCGACAGATCAGTTCCAAGATAAACCGGTGACCCGTGGATCAGGTGGTAGAGTAGTCATGGAGGAGATTCCCCGGTATGGAGATCGGTGGTCAGTAACCGAGTGGCCACCAACAGATCAGTTCCAAGATAAACACCCGGGGGAGAACGCGAGAAGCAAGAGAGCACCGATCAGTCATCGGGTGCATGGTCATCGGGGCTTCGTGTTACACGCAGTTAAACTGGGACTGAGATTCCCAGCGAGAGCGTTACGCATGGACCTTGCATGATCATACCTCAAAGAAAGAAGAGCTCCTCGTCGGTATAGTCGTGCACGAGAGTGGCCTGAGGGAGTCAGTAAACCGGTCAGTGATTGGGTACTCTCTCAACCCATTACGTGCATGGCATCGTGAAGGGGAAATCGTGTATGCAGAGAGCAATGCTTGGTGAGTATGCCTAGTCCAGCCACACCTGGCGTTCTCCTGGGAATGTGCGATTTCGCCCAGATGGAAGAAACGCGCTAAGTTGCTCCGCGAGGGAATAACTTAGGCGCACAAAGAGATGTGTGTTTTGTAGGTAGCGTTCGAAGTTCCCAAGGCGGAGGTTCTAAGAGTGTTCTTGCAGATAGCACAGTTGCCAGAGGCGGGTCAAGCAAGCGACAAGGTAATTCCTCCACGCTCGAGTTGTCGGCAGGATCATTTGGCGCCCACCGTGGGGCACGTATAAAAGGTGATTCCCACCCATAGTTTGTGTTGGTGGTGCTTCGAGTGTTTTCTGTTCGACTGCTCGCTATCGCAGTCGACTCCTGGAGTTTTCACCATTTGTTTGGAGTTCTTTGAGCTGCTAAGTTGCTGACGAAGGATGAGGACAACGCGCTCCAGTTTAGTTGCGCCATCAACCGACGAAGATGCTGTGTCCATGACGCAAGTGATGGACATGATGAGGACGCTGCAGGAGAACGTGGCTGCATCGCATTCTGAGCAGGAAAGGATGCATGAGGCGCTGGTGGCCTCGCAAGCAAGGAACGAAGAGCTCAACAGGATCAACGAAGAGCTGCGCAAAGCCCTTCAGGAGCGGGAGGAGCGTGCGGCAGGGGACAGATCCGCACCCCCATCCCCACCACACAGCTTTCCTATGCCATTTTCCCAAGAGATCATGGACTCGGTAGTCCCGGCTAACACTATGGTGGTGAAAGCGTCTTTCACTGGGGTGGAGGACCCTGAAGCCCATCTCACGGCGTTCCATACTCAGATGATGCTCTCAGGGGGCTCAGACGCGGTGTATTGTAAGGTGTTCATGAGCACTTTGAGCGGAACAGCGTTGGACTGGTTCGTCAGCGTACCCACTGGCCACATTACCACGTTCCAACAGTTTTCCAAGATGTTTGTTGAGCAGTACATAGTGAACAAGGCGCCACCTTTGGTGTCTTACGACTTGTTTGATATAAGGCAGTACCAAGGGGAGTCCTTGAAGGATTTCCTGAACAGATTCAGAGCTCGGATAGTCCGTTTGCCAGGAAAGGACGAAGAGATGTTCGTGCACGCCTTCAAAAAGGGCGTGTTGCCTGGACCTTTTAGTGAGTCGCTCATCAGGAGCCACCCCGCCACGTTCGACGAAATTCGGTGACGTGCTGTGGCTCACATCGCCGCCGAGAGCAGGTCACCGAGAAGAGAGGAAATGTGGCCCCAGCTAAATCGCGCACCCAAGCAAGTTGATCCTGCCGGCAACTCGAACGTGGAGGAATTGCTTTGTAGCACTCTCTGTCCCGTCTACGCGACTGCGTTCTCTGCAAAGTCACCCTCAGAACCTTCTCTTGAATCTCCAAACGTGACCTGCAAAACACATAGACGGCGCCTCTAGCGGCCGTTTGCACTCCGACGATCAAGTTAGACCACAGAACCACCAAATGAGAAAACTAGTAGTGTGTGTGAAAAACTCTTGCTCTCTATTTTTCGTATCCCCCTCAATCTCTCCCTGATTCTCTTTTATGTCTCTCCCTCTGCTTCTGGGCATAACAGAATTCTGTTATGCTTTTCTGGCATGTGTCAGAACCCTGTTATGCTTTTCTGAGACAGTGTACCTGCAGAATCAGTAGAGTGTGGGTGTCTGTGCGTGTCCGCGCGTCTCTGCGCTTGGCTGCGCTTGTCTGTACCTGTCTGTACCTTTAGTGGTACGAAGTGCACCTTTATCTGGACCGCACCCCTCTCAGATGATGACACGTGGAGGCATGCGACTCGCATCTAACCACACACGTGTCACTTACTGGAAGGGCACTAGCGCTTCTCTTTGCGTGCTAAGTTATTCCCTTGCGGAGTAACTTAGCATATTTCTTTTATCTGGGTAAATCGCATACTCTCAGGAGAACGCCAGGTGTGGCCGGTCTAGGCACACTCTCCAAGCATTGCTCTCTGCGTAGACGACTTACCCTTCACGCACGTAATGGGTTGAGGGAGTCACCAATCACTGATCGGTTTACTAGCTCCCTTAGGCCACTCTCGTGCGCGATTCCCTGAGATGTGCTCATGCGAGGTCCATGCATAACGCTCTCGCTGGGAACCTCAGTCCCAGTTTAACTGCGTGTAACACGAGACCCCGATGACAATGCACCCGATGACTGATCAGTGCTCTATTTGCTTCTCGCGTTCTGCCCCCAGGCGTTAGTCTGAGAACTGGTCTGTTGGTGGCCACTTGGCTACTGACCACCGATCACCGTTCTGGATGATTTGTCCCCTGACCTCTCTGCCGCCTGATCTGTCGGTGGTGACTTGGTTACTGACCCCCGATCACCGCTCTCGGGGATCGCCTCCCTGATCTCTCTGTCACCTGGTCCACGTGTCACCCTGCGAGTGGTCCACGTGGTTCTCTGCTGCTGACGTCATCGACTACCGGTGACCGATCGGATCACAAGTGTACAGCCTCAGAGGGTAATGGAGGCGGCGACGGGAAAGAGGGATCAAAGGACGCGTCATCCTTACGACCTTAAGAAAAATAAGAGCAAAGGACCAGGGCGCCCCAGGGAGAGTGATCGCCCCCCGAGGTATGAGTTTGTGATGGGTTTGGCTGATTTGATTGCCATCCCAAACATAGCTGCCAGGCTCAAAGTGCCTGAGAAAACGGCGAAGAAGATTTTGGGGCCAAAACCAGACGCATGGTGCGAGTTCCACAAGAGTTTTGGCCACTCTATCAATTCGTGTTTGGCTCTGGGGCACCAGCTCGCCGAGCTGGTCAAATGTGGTTTCCTGAAGGATTACTTGCTAGAGAAACAAGCGGACCAAGCATCAGGGTCTCAACCGGCGAGCAGCGGAGGGCGACAGCACGAGGTACCTATTCACGGCGAGATCCACATCATAGCCGGCGGATTCTCCGGCGGGGGGTGCACAACATCGCGACGAAAGAGGTACCTTGAGGAAGGAAGTTTAGAAGCGGCGATCTGGTGATGAGGAAGGCCCATCAGTATGAGATGTAGAACAAGTTATCGCCCAAGCGGACGGGACCGTTCAGAATAACCGAGGCGCTCGGGAGTGGCGCCTACCGCTTGGAGACGTTAGAAGGAGGGGCGATTCCTCGCACTTGGAACGCCGCACATCTCGAGTCGTATTACAGTTAAAGCCTTGTAAGTAAAGACGAATATGAAGAGATTTGAATAGTTTCCGTTAAAACAATTTCAAGGGGGGACTCGTTAAGAAGTAGTTTTAGTTAAAACAGTTTTATCAAAGTTTCCAAGTCATTTAAGTTCGCAGAAAAAAAAGGTTATGGCATGCATTCAGTACAAGGTTTTAAAGCATAAGTTTCAAGTCCTCATCGCCACTCGGCGATCGGAGGCACTAGTATAAAGTTTTAAGACCTCATCGCCACCTGGCGATCGGAGGAAAACGAGTAAAAGTTTTCAAGTCCTCATCGCCACCTGGCGATCGCAGGCGTGAGCATAAAGTTTCTAAGTCCTCATCTCCATTTGGCGATTGGAGGCACAAGCACAAAGGTTTTAAAACCCTCATCGCCACCTGGCAATCGGAGGTGGAAGTTAAAGTTTTAAAGGCCCCATCGTTTTTCGGCGATCGGTGGCAATAGTTAAAGTTTCGAAGGCCCCATCGTTTTTCGGCGATCGGTGGCAATAGTTAAGGTTTCAAAGTCCCCATCGTTTTTCGGCGATCGGTGGCAATAGTTAAAGTTTTAAAGTCCCTGTCGTTTTACGGCGATCGGTGGCAGTAGTTAAAAACTTTTAGAGACCTCATCGTCTTTTGGCGATCGGAGGTACCAGTAGTGCAAAAAGCCCTCAACGCTCTCGTGCATTTTGAGGCCAGAGGAGAAGTCCTCCTCGCCCTTGGGCGAGTGCAGGCGAGAACAGATTAAGAAGTCCTACTCACCTAGAGCGAGCATAGGCGAGAGTTCAGAACAAGATAACAGTTAAAATCCGGGCGCCTAGTCCTTGAGCAGGGGTTAAGGGATTCCTTCGGGACGCCCCCTCCTCAAGTATGAATAGCTAGCCCCGGTACCAGATAACAGTTAAAATCCGGGCGCCTAGTCCTTGAGCAGGGGTTAAGGGATTCCTTTGGGACGCCCCCTCCTCAAGTATGAATAGCTAGCCCCGGTACCACGTAACAGTTAAAATCCGAGCGCCTAGTCCTTGAGCAGGGGTTAAGGGATTCCTTCGGGACGCCCCCTCCTCAAGTATGAATAGCTAGCCCTGGTACGAGATGAGATTAAAAGTCCTCAGTGCATCCAGGGGAAGAGGAGATGGAACCCCTGGGCAAGTTGAGGCACCAGAGAAAGTCCTTCTCACCCTCGAGCGAGTTCAGGCCAAAATAATTTGCAAGTCCTCAGTGCATCCAGGGGAAGAGGAGATGTAACCCCTGGGCAAGCTGAGGCACCAGGGAAAGTCCTTCTCACCTTCGAGTGAGTTCAGGCAAGAACAGATTACAAGATCTCTTTGCTTAAGCGAATTGAGGCAAGTTTAAAAGTCTTTAGTGCATCCAGGGGAAGAGGAGGTAGCCCCTGGGCAGGTTGAGGCATCAGAGAAAATCCTCCTCGCCCTCGAGCGAAGCTGAGGTCAGATATCAGACAAATCCTCCTCGCCCTCGAGCGAAGCTGAGGTCAGTTAAATAGTTGAGATAAATTCCCCTCGCCTAGAGCGGGTGCAGGCCAGAACAGAGTACAAGACCTCTTTGCGTAAGCAAATTGAGACAAGTTCGAAAGTTTTCAGTACAGAACCAGGCCAACAAAGTTTTAGGCGATGACCTAGAAACACACATGTCACTTGGCAGATCAGGTAAACTGTATTTTAATACTAGTTTGAGTCAGAGCCTGCTGCCTAGTAAGTGATTTTATGTTAAGATTTGTTGCCTTAAGTTCACAAGTTTTATTGAACGCCATCGCCGAAGAGTTGATAGTCGCTCAAGTTTACTTTGAGTTAACAGTTTGCCAAGTTTGTTATAAAGTTAAACAATTTGCTCGAGTTAAAAGCGGTACATGGAGGGTCAAGTTCAAGTATTGCTGAGTTCACGCAGTTGAGCAAGTTTCGCCAAACAAGGTATCACCTCTGACGTTCGATGTCCCGATGAGCAAAGTGAAGTACGAAGAACGATGACTGATGAGTTGTCGGTGGGTACGCTGCCCGAAGAACGATGACTGATGAGTTGTTGGTGGGTATGCTGCTTGAAGAACGATGACTGATCAGTCTTGACTTGTCGGAGGAAACTTTTCCAAACAAATTCTTACACGACAAGCTGAGGCAGACAGACTACACCTAGTCAGTCATCCAGTACAAAGCTATGCATAAGAACTGTTAAATACAAAGCTAAGGGAGTAGCCAGTCATGATCAAGTAGAGGCCAAGATCAAAGAGTACAAGATCGCGCTAAACCTAAGCTAGCTAACAGTTAGTCGTGTGCATAAAGTAAGATGAAGCTCAAGAAAGTACAAGAGAAGAAGCTTATAGCTGAAACGAGTATGCATTCACACCCAGTTTTATACAAATTACAAGTACAAAAGGTTGTGCAGAGGTATAAATTTACAAAAAAGAAAAAGAGCTCAAGGAGGAGGAATGAGCTTTCCATCCACCACCTCATGATAAATGCTGAACTGTGAAAGGTCCAAGTCTGGGAGAACGCATTGGATCTGCTCGAGCGCCAGCTCGAATCCGTCAGCAAGGGCTTCAGCACCCACGCTCATAAGGTCGGCGTTCTCAGCTTCTAATTTTTGCTTTGAGGCCTCCGCAGCATCCTTCTCGGTGGTAAGGGCAGCAATGGAAGAGGCAGCTTCTTCCAATTGGCCCTTTGCCTCAGACAGCTTGCTCACCACCTCCTCAAGCTTCTTCTCCCAGTAACGGCCGTCTCCCTGGTAGACTCGAGCTCCCCCACTAGTTGTGAGTTTTGTTGGCGTAGGGAGGAGGTCACGACCTCCAGGTGGATCACCTTGCTCCGCAGTTGCACCACCTCGCAGTCCAGAGAGTTGACGGCTTGCCCCATCAAGATCTCAGTCTTGATGGTCTCTTGGACCTGCGCTAGGTACTCTCCCCTGGCTTTTTCCACCATACCCCTCATCAGCTCTACGGACCCTCAGCCTCAAAGTCACTTTGCAGTGACTCCTTGTCATGCTCAAGCTCCTTGATCCTTTTCTCCAGGATTAGCTGCTTGCGGTGCTGGGTGGAAAACTCCAGGGAAAGCACTATCTGCTTAGCCAGGTGCATGTCCACCTCCTCTCCGTTCCATTCGATAAGCTCCCGGCTGCGAATGAGCTGTCGGACCAAAGCAATGACTCGGCTGAAATTCTCATTGCTAGCTCCAGAGCCGCTTGGTCGCGTACTGCCCCCACCACCTTCAGCAGTAGCAGTGGAGGTTGGTGGTGGTGGTGGCGATGCGAGAAGTCCCGGGGGACCCCCCGGGTGAGCAGAATCGCCCCCAGCAAGTGGAGTGGATTGACCAAGAGCTTGGCCTGCTAGGAGAGGAGATGGAAGGGGAGCTGGAGATGGTGATCGAAGAGCTGGAGATGGTAGTTGTTGGGGAGAGGGGGGGATGTTGGCGCTGGGGCAGGTTGAGCAGAAGGGGGCGAGGCTGAACCTTCCTCTATCTCCACTACCTCAATCTCCCCAGGCTGAAGAGATGAAGCCCCCCCAACCGCTGGAAGTTTCCTCTTGCGGTGTACGAGAGGAGAGCCAGAGCTCTCCTTTTCGGTTGAGGGAGCAGGAGCAGCAGCAGCAGATGAAGGAAAGGCCTTCACCAACTTTCTTCTCTTCCTTCCTGGCTCGGGGCCTTCAGCCGGCGCGACCGAGAGAGGAAGAGCGGCGATAGGATCGGTGGTGGAAGAAGAGGAGCCAGTCCCTTTGGCCCCTTTGAGTCTGGCAAGCTCCAGCAAAGCTTTCCTCCTTTCCTTCCCTGACATCGTATCTACATCGAAGGGAAAAAGAAGAGTTAGATGGCATAGTTATGCAGGTGAGTCAAAATGTATACAAGCATGCATGAGAATGTGCAAGTATCCTAAGAGGTGAAAGAAGAAGAGCCTACCTATGTATTTTTTCAAAGCCAACACATCAAACTCATGTTTGATGAGAAGAGCAGAGTTGTACTTGGCCCCCAGGAACAGCGCTCGTAGGGGGCCATGTGATGGAGATCAAGCCCAAGAGAACATGGAGGTTTTTAGTTAGGAGTTTTAGAGGGGTGTATTAGTAGATAGGTGTAGGAGTAGAATAGGGGGTGCCAAAGTGAAGGAAAGGATCACACCTTCCTTGCTTGGCATTTTTAGCGCCGGTTCTAGTTGGTTTTGGGAGGGAATTTTGAAATGTTTAGCTTTCATTTTTCAGCACGTTAGGCTATAAATAGAGGTGCCTTCCTTGTAAAATTCAGATTTGAATTCATCTAAAGAAACTATACTCAAAATTGGAGTGAGCATTTGGAGAGCTTTTGAGCTTCTACTCTAGTCTTATCTTGAAGGACCATGGTTTCCTCAAGTGGCGGCTTGCACACTCATCTAGGAGCATCCATACTTCTAGTGGCGTGATCATCCAACCTATCTTCCATCTTCATGAGCATTCTCTTCTCCTTCCTTTCTTCTTTTTCAATTGTTCATGTTGCCTTGTGTTTTTGATGTGTTTTGGTTCGGCTATTCCATTTTCCAGCACATGTGTTCTGTTTTTGTTTTCAATTCCTTTTATTTTCGGTTCTTATGTGTTCTTGCCTAATTTCTCTTCGGTCTTCTCTTTTTATAATTCCTTTGTTGATTCAATTTGACAATATTTGGTTCAACCAAATGAGTTTGGGATTTGGTACTTGTTATTGGTGAGTTCTTGACTTAGAACCATGATCCAACTTCTAAGAAAGTGCCTCTATATTTTCCAGCTCAAGGTGATTCCTCAAAGTGTCAAGAATCTTGTTCTATGTGGCTATTGGAATCACATCACCATGAGTGGGCATCTCATGCTGCTGAGCCTCACCACCCGCCAGCTGGGAGCTCGACGCGCCCCCCGTCCTCCTGTCCAGCAGGTAATCATTCAAGAAACCGCTCTTGACCAGGTCGTCGAGCTGGTATCCCAGTGCCAAACACGAATCGACGGTGTGACCAAAACTCTGGTGGAACTCGCACCAGGCGTCTAGTTTTGGTCCTAACACCTTGTCGCCCACTTTCTCAGGTGCCTTGAGCCTGGCTGCTATGTTGGGGATGGCGATCAGATCCGCCAACCCCATGACAAACTTATGCTTTGGCGGGCGGTTGTACTCCATGGGGCGCCCTGGGCCCCTGCCCTTGTTTTTCCTTGGATCATAAGGATGGCGAGTCCTTTGATCCCTCTTGGTCGCCGCCGTCTCCAGCACCCTCTGCGGCTAGATCGTGGTCTGGGCGCGCGGCCTAGCAGGGGCCACGCTCCCCCTCTTCGTGGCGACTTCACTCTCGTCGGCGATGTGGGCCACCGCAAGTCGCCTAACCTCAGCAAACATGGCGGGGTGAGCCCTGATCAACGCCTCACAGAAAGGTCCCGGCAGCACGCCCTTTTTGAAGGCGTACACCAGCATCTCTTCGTCTTTCACAGGCGAGCGGACCATCTGTGCTCCAAAAGGATCAGATAGTCCCTGAGGGACTCTCCTTGGTATTGCCTTATGTCGAACATGATGGCATTTCATGAAGGTCTTCTTGAATCATGTAAGAAAAAGTGGTGCGGAAGCTATGAAGGTGTGTGAGCAAGATCCTCCTAAGAGTGGTGTTGATCTTGAAGGTGCATGAAGTGTATGAAGCTAGGGAGGTTCGGCCAACCCAAGGAGAGGTGAAGGAGATGAAGTTTAGAGCCTAGAATTCTAGGGAGAAGCAAAGCTTGGCACAAAATGGCAGCATAACTTTACTCACAATAAACTTGAAAATACAAGGTGTAGGCTCCTCCTTTTATAGGCTAAGGAGGACCATAATGCAACCCTAATGCTAGCCAAATGAAATGTAAATGTGAAGCACATGGGTGCACAAATGAGCACATGGGGAGGGGTGTGTCTAGTTTTTATGCTCACCCCCTCCATGGGCTTTCTAGACCGGCCTTGGTAAATTTAGAGGTTTTTTAGAAACTCTAAGTTTACCTAGGTTGGTGTTTTAGGTTCCAAAATTAATTCTAAGAAAATTACAAATAAAGTTCCTATGCTAATTTTGACAAGAAATTAAAGTCTACTCTACACTAGAGTTTATGACATTTGAACATGTAAAAGAACGTCTTCTTGGATCCTCTTGGCCATAACTCTATGGTTGGCCCAAATCTACCCTTTGGTGGGCTTGCATGTGGGCTTGTGCTTGGGCCTCTTCCATCATCCCCTCCCTCTTGAAAAGGATTTGTCCTCAAATCCATTGCTTCTTCTTCTTCATGGCTAGGGGAATGGATGTGGCTGGATGGTGTCCATCATCTCCTTCTCCTTGAGAAGATCTATCCTCAGATCTAGAGATTTGATCTCGGATAGCAGCCTCTTGCTTCTTCAATTATGCTTGCCCTCCCGGATCAAACGTCCACCTAGGGGAATTATCAAATGAAGCAAATGAGTTAGTTGAAGCAGTTATATACAAATCAATTTTATGAAGTTGCCATTTTTGTTTTTCTTTTGTTTTTGGCAACTTTTTACAATATTTCTCTTTTGATGGTTGCATGTGTTCTCTAATCCTCTCATGCTTTGTAAAATTTTCAATAGTGGTTACTTGTTCCTTAGGCATAATTCCTTTAGGAAGTGGTAACAACGCAAAAAGAGAAAGAGGACTATGTTCACATACAACTTCAAATGTAGAAATATTAGTAGTCTTGTGGACTACTCTATTGTATGCATGCTCAATAGAAAAAGGATACTCATCCCAAGAATTGTGGTTGTCTTTCATGATTTCTCTAGGCATAGTAACAAGAGCTATGTTTTCAATTTTATTTTGACCATTCTTTTGAGGATGATAAGAATTTGAAAAGGACAACTTAGTTGCAAGTTTTTCCAAGAGAATCCTCAAATGATGGTTTTCAAATTTTGGAGCTCTATCCAACACTAAGTTTGAAGAGAAATCATGAAGACTTGTCACTTCTTTAAGGAAGAGTTTATCCATGTCCATGAAAATGGAATCAAAACCTTTTGTTGTCCTAGGAAGATCTAATATGAAATTTAGGCTTATGTCTTCCCAAGGATCATTTGCAAAAGGTGAAGGAGTATAGAGTTCATGAGACATCGCCTTAGATGTATTTTTAAAACACGAAATGTATCTAGGGTAATGTCTTTGAACATCTTTTCTCATGGGTGACAATAATTTTCCTTTTAAAAGCTCTAGAGTTTTATCAACTCTAATTTGACCCATGAGTTCTCCTTCATGAAGAATTTCTCTTTTATGTGTGAAGGTAGTCTCGTTGATACAACCTTTGTTCATGGAAATTTCAATTCTTTGCAAAGGTTGTCTCAATAAGACATGACAAGTTTCTTTAGGCACTACTTCACATAAAAAATTGTCTTTGTAGATGCCTATAGATGACTTGACCTTCACTTGGTGATATCTTGGCATGTATGTAAAATAATCTACTATATTTTTATCTATGCAAGCCTTTTTTAAGGATTCTTCTTTTTTTTCTAGGCTTGCAAGTGTTCCTTTACAAAAGGTAAGGCTAGGTTGTTCAACAAGAGGTATATTTTCAAATGTATTTTCAACTTTTCCTTCTTGTTGAATGACCTTGTGGGAAGGAACACTCTTCTCCCACGCCTTTTGTTTCCCAAGGGTTTTCTCTTGCTTTTCTATTTTTACATTTTCTTCACTCTCACTAGCTTCTTTTTCTTGGCTACTATTCTCATCTTTGTCCCTTAAGATCATAGATCTTTCATTGAAACATTGAGATGCTAATTGATCATTGCCAAGGTATTCTAAACATGGAATTTCTCTAGCTTGAGTGTGAGAGATATGCTTGGTTAGGTTTTCTTGTCTCTCTTTCCTAGCTCTCCTAGGGAATTGTTGATGATATTCATTTTTCCTAAGACTTTCTTCCCCAAGATAATCATGATGTTTAGAGCTAGATGCATGAGAATGTAATTTTTTTGAAAATTGAGACTTCTCATTCTTTGCTTTAGTCAAAACATTAAGTTCAGTCTCACTCTCCAATTGTCTATAAGCAATTGATTGCACAGTTTGTGAAACTTCTTTCAAAAGAGTTTTTAAAGATTTTAATTCACTTCCAATAGACTTTGTAGAATGAGAAGAAGAAGACATGGCTAAAGCTTTGTGTATACAAGTATTTTACCTTGAGAAAACTTAGGAAAGTCAAAGAAGGTAGTTTTCCAGGTAAGGGAGGTGAGTCACAAAGGACTACTTAAATACCAAGCCTTTGCCTTAGCCAAAAACTATCCCTCAATGTCTTCACACAAAACTTTCTCTTAGTAAACCACTTAGAACACAATTAAGTTGAGAAATCAAATTTTCAATGAAAGAAAACAATGCAAGCTACTAATCAACAAAGCTAGTCGGTTTAACACAAACTTAACAAAATAACCATGCAAAGCGTCACTAACTAAGCAAAAGAAAAGGCAATTACAAACAATTAACAATTGCTAATTAAGAATTCTATACTAGTCGGCCCTAGGTGAGGCTTCTTGGACACTTGGAGCCCTTGAAGACACACTCACCGTCTAAAACGTAATTAAGAGGTAATTAACACAAATTAAGTTGTAAGGAAATTAAGAAAAACTCCCTTTGTTGATCCTCTTTTTGCTAAATGCACTTCCTTGTTGTCTTTGCTTGTTGGTCCTCCAAGTGTTTGTAGTGTTTTTCAAGAAAGCTTGATTCGGCCTTGGCTTTGTTTCCCCTTAGAATGAAGGTCTTAATTCTCCAATTTCCAGCACCTATCAAAGGGCTAAACGTTAACCAAGTCAAGTTTCAATTCACATAAGCACCAAAGGAGAGAAGAAATTCCAGCACCCAAATTAGAGGTCAAAGAACAAAAGCAAGAAACAATTAAATTGAATAAAACAGTACCACCAAAAGGAGTTAGATTATGACAACTAGAAAGAGGTTCAAGAAATATTAAGAAAGCAAATAAAAGGTACCAAAATAAAGGTAGGCACACAAAAGAATCCTAAGAATGGCACTAGATTTAGATGACCAAATAAAAAAAAACAGCACCACTGGAAAATGTTGTGGGCCAGAAACGTATTTTTCCCCAATTTATGCTGAGCTGTGTTTTTAAGATATGATTCTGAAATTTGATATGCAAGATATTCAAGATCTTAGCTAAATCCTGGCTTTGGAATCACTCAAAACGCATGCACCAATTATTTTTAATAAATTTTTCAATTTTGGTGTTCAGTTACGGCAGCTGTAGCGCCTCAGGTTTGCACATTGATTTTAAAAGATTTATCATTTTTTTTCTGTTGCTTCTTTTGGACTAATTCTTTTTTTTTGTCCTTTCTATAACACTTCAAACTTGCAAATTCCAGAGAATCAAAATTTTCCTATGAGTGAAAATATTTTTCTGGAACAAAACAGCCAGCACAGAAAATTTGAAACAGGGGATTCTGAAAACTGGAAACAAAAACAGAAAGATACCAAAATTTAAACACAATGGAATTTGTGAAATAGAATTGTGTAGGATCTAAACACAATATGAACTCAAACTAAAATTAAAAAGGCACCAAAAGATCAAAGAACAGCAGATTCAAAGCAATTAAAGATACCCAAAATCAAGAAACAATCAAGCCAAATAAAGGACTACTAAGAATTGTTGACATTGTGGATGAACATGACTTGACAAAACATATATGGATTCAGAAATTAAATACTCAAAAGCATAATATGAACCAAATTAAAAGTGCAATAAAGACTCAAAAGCCTAAAAGAAAACAGCAACTCAAAGGTGTATGGAATCCTATCACAAATTGCACAAGAAATTGTTCAAGATCAATTGAACAAAAGTGCTTCGGTTGGATCTTCCACAAAGCACACCAAACAAATTAAAATGTAAAAAACAGCAAGACAATTATGGAAAATAAGATGAACAACATGAAAGTAAAGAAGAACTAGAAATGAAAAGACCAAAAGCAACTCATCTTGAAGAACCCAAGCTCATGATACCAAATGATGGCATTTCATGAAGGTCTTCTTGAATCATGTAAGAAAAAGTGGTGCGGGAGCTATGAAGGTGTGTGAGCAAGATCCTCCTAAGAGTGGTGTTGATCTTGAAGGTGCATGAAGTGTATGAAGCTAGGGAGGTTCGGCCAACCCAAGGAGAGGTGAAGGAGATGAAGTTTAGAGCCTAGAATTCTAGGGAGAAGCAAAGCTTGGCACAAAATGGCAGCATAACTTTACTCACAATAAACTTGAAAATACAAGGTGTAGGCTCCTCCTTTTATAGGCTAAGGAGGACCATAATGCAACCCTAATGCTAGCCAAATGAAATGTAAATGTGAAGCACATGGGTGCACAAATGAGCACATGGGGAGGGGTGTGTCTAGTTTTTATGCTCACCCCCTCCATGGGCTTTCTAGACCGGCCTTGGTAAATTTAGAGGTTTTTTTAGAAACTCTAAGTTTACCTAGGTTGGTGTTTTAGGTTCCAAAATTAATTCTAAGAAAATTACAAATAAAGTTCCTATGCTAATTTTGACAAGAAATTAAAGTCTACTCTACACTAGAGTTTATGACATTTGAACATGTAAAAGAACGTCTTCTTGGATCCTCTTGGCCATAACTCTATGGTTGGCCCAAATCTACCCTTTGGTGGGCTTGCATGTGGGCTTGTGCTTGGGCCTCTTCCATCATCCCCTCCCTCTTGAAAAGGATTTGTCCTCAAATCCATTGCTTCTTCTTCTTCATGGCTAGGGGAATGGATGTGGCTGGATGGTGTCCATCAGAACAGGTCGTAAGACACCCTAGGTGGCGCCTTGTTCACAATGTACTGTTCGACGAAAAGCTTCGAAAACTGCTGGAAATTGGTTATGTGACCTGTAGGCAGGCTCACAAACCATTCCAGCGCTGTTCCCTGGAGCGTGCTCACAAACATTTTGCAATATACAGCATCCGAGCCTCCTGACAGCATCATCTGCGTGTGGAACGTGGTGAGATGTGCCTCAGGGTCCTCCACGCCGGTGAAGGTAGCCTTCACGGGTGCCACGCTCGCAGGGATAGGCGTGTCTGTGATCGCCTGAGCAAACGGCATAGGGAAAACGCGAGGTGGCGACGACGGTGCGACCTCTTCAGCGACCGGGCGGCCTCTCTGCTCCTGAAGAGCTTGGCGCAACTCCTCAGTCACTTTGCTGAGCTCTTCATTCCTGGCCTGAGAGGCGACTAGGTCCTCATGCATCTTTGCCTACTCTATGCGCGAGGCCTCCACATTCGCCTGCAGTGCACGCATGATCTCCATCATCTGCGCCATGGTCATGGCGCCTTCAGCAGCAACTGGCACAACTGGACTTGAACGGTTGCTTCTCATCTTTCTCATGAAAACTCAGCAAACCAAAGTTCGACGAACAAAACCTCTTCCAATGAACGATCGATCCAGCAATCAACCGGTTAGAAATCCTCAAACTCCCTAAGACCTCCGCAAACGCAACTGCAACAGCACGCCGATAGATTCGGACGTCGAAACCTTCACAGAAACTTGCAACTTCACCACAAAACCACCACTTCTCCAGCAAGCCCCCGATTCCCTAACCAGAAACGCAATCGAACAGAAACACACCGAACGGCCGATTGAAAAACGCGCGAACGGCAAGAAACTCCAAGAAAACCGATCGAAATCTTGAACGAACGGTGGAAAACCTCGCTCCGCCGATTAAGACTCAAACAAACGGTAGAAACCTCGAATTCACCGAACAAAACTCGAACGAACGGTGGAAAACACGAATTTACCGAACAAAAGCTTGAATGAACAGCGGAAAATGGTTGCACCAGCACACAACCACACAGAAACTACTGAAACTCCAAGAACTCATGCTGTGGATGGGGACAGGTTTTACACGGCCCCACGGTGGGCGCCTGATGATCCTGCCTGTTGACCAGAACGCAAGAGCCGTGCCTCGTCAAATCTGGATCGACTTTGCACCGTGCTAGCTTCCGTCCTTCACCTTGATTCACCTCAAGAACCTGCAAAAGACAGAACGGCGCAGCTGCGGCCGATCGCGCTCCGACGCTCAAGTCAGCGGCTGAACCACCAAATACTCAGAGAAAACTAAGAACTTCAGGAACCATGCAATGTTCTCTCTCAGCGTACTCAAGTTCTCGCAAGCGTAAAAGAAGTATTCTAAAACGCGCGTACCTCAGAAGTTTGTTAGGATCCCTTATATACATGTGCGCTTTCTCTCTCCTGACAGTTACACATCTGGACACGTGGCTCGCATCCAGCTGTACACGTGTCACCATCTGGAGCATCCTTGACTTGAGCGTCACCTCTTACTCTTCAGGCTGTTTGACTAAGTTACTTATGCAGGAAGCAACTCAGCGTGTAGCTGCCTTGGAGCGCGATCTCTTCTGTGTGGCGAGTACGGGTGTCTTCATACACACCTTCCCTGTGGTCTCGCCGGCCGCCATTATATTCTACTTTACTTGCTTCACTGTGCATGCTCGGGTACGCTGCTCCCCGACCTCAACCTCTGGCCAGCTAGGGAATGACCATCTGACGACTTCATCCTTTGCTTCGAAAGCCTGGAACAAGCTTTCCTGATCCTTCGGCGATGTCCTCCTCTCGGTGATCTCCGATCGCCTTGTCGCCTGGGTTCACATCCGGCGACTACGACACAGACTTGGTGACCGCCGGTTTAGGTACGCTAGAGATCGGGGCACGCCAACTTAACGACTGGCGACTACACGATCCCCCGACTTCCTTCCCTTCTACCAGCCAGGTGTCCCGTTCAACACGCCTACATTATAGCTTGCTGCCACGTCATCTATTCCGACTACCTGGGCGGTACAGTAAGTAAGCATATTAGTGGGCGATAAAAGGGGTCACCGGTCGTCAACAATTACAAGTGCATAATAGTTTCCACCAAGACTCATGGTTCTTGAAGGACCAAACAAATCCATGTGCAGCAGTTCAAGGGGTTTGGAAGTTGAAACAATATTTTTCAGTTTGAAGAATGTTTGATTTGCTTCCCCTTTTGACATGCTTCACATATGTGGTCTTTCTTAAACTTGAGTTTGGGTAAACCTACCACAAGATCTTTTGAGATCAAGTTATTTAGATGATGCATGTGAATGTGTGCTATCCTTCTATGCCATAACCATGATTCCTCATGTTTGGTTAGAAGGCAAGTAATAGATGCAAAATGTGAGATATCAAGTAGATAAACATTGTTGATCATTTTACCAATCAACAAAACTTCCTGTGATTTCGGTAACGATATCTCAAATGTGTTGGGCTTGAAGGTTATTTAATAACCTTTGTAACACAGCTGGCTTATGCTTAGGAGGCTATGCTTTAGACCTTCCACAAATAACACATCATGGATAAAAAAGGTATTCTTGTCTCCAATGGTTCCTTTCCAAGAATTTTCCCTTTGTTGTTGTCTCCATATGTCACATAATCTTCTTGCTTGAGGAGTAGATTAACAAACTTGGTTTTATCCCCTATCATGTGTTTAGAACAACCACTATCTAGATACCACTAGTGCTGATTTGCCATCAAAGAACCCTGTAAGAAACAAGATCAAGAAGAAAGATTTGGTCCCCTAATAAATTTGTGTCCATGGGCATTAACTGGGACATTAGGATCCTTAGAATGCTTAGGAACTCACTTTAAAACACTTCTAGGAACAGAAAATTTCCTTACTTTGCAAAATCTAATAGAGTGACCCCTTTTCATGCAATAAAAGCATGAAACAACTAGTTGTTTCGACAAAACAATCAGTTATTTTTCAAAAAAAACTGGAGAAAGGTTTTGAAATTGATATTTTCTTGCTGTTTGGATTAAAACCCTGTCTAGCTTTGCCAAAAACACATTTTTGAGATGCATGAACAGTTTCAAAGTTTGATTGGCCTTTGGAAAACTCGTCAATAATATTTAAAAGATATCGGACTTTTTTTTGAAGTGATTCACAATTTTCACAAAAACTAGAATCACATTTGCAAGAATTGTTCTTGTAAATCATTTCCAAATTTTCAAAATAAGTTTTTGAATTGTTCAATCTTCTTCCAAAGTCTTGACCATGTTTTCCAACCAATTATTTAAGTCTTTCAAGGAATTGTTCAAAAGGGTCAACCTATTAGCTTCTCCACGAGTCTTTTTGAAAGCATCAAGAAGTTGGCTATAATTTTCAAAGTTTATGGAAGTGCTGGAACTTGCACTACTTGATGAGAATCAAATAAAGGAGGCTTTTATTAATGGAGGAAGAGGACATCCACCCTCACATTTGAAGTTCTTCCTTCTAGTCTTCTCAAAATTAAAAGAAGACATAAAATAAAGATGAGGCCCAAGCCCAAAGCCCAAGCCCAAGCCCAAGAAGGCCAAAGCCCAAAGAGCCCAAATCCATCCCATGAGGGGCAAGGCCAAGCTTTGAAATACTCTTGTATAGTTTTAGGAGGTGTGGTTATTAAATAAAGGTGTGTGAAAATGTAAAATAAAGTCACATTGTCCATGTGACTTAGGAGAGTGGTGTTGGTGTAGTTTTTGGGAGGTGTCATAGTAGAAAAAGGTCACACCTCCCATGTGACTTGTTTTTGGTGGGAATTTCAAATGAGTTTATTTGAAATTTCCCACCTATTTTTCAGCACCTTAGGCTATAAATAGAGGTGCTTCCTTTGTAAAATTCAGATTTGAATTTTATCTAAAGAAACTATACTCAAAATTGGAGTGAGCATTTGGAGAGCTTTGAGCTTCTTCTCTAGTCTTATCTTGAAGGACCATGGTTTCCTCAAGTGGCGGCTTCCACACTCATCTAGGAGCATCCATACTTCTAGTGGCGTGATCATCCAACCTATCTTCCATCTTCATGAGCATTCTCTTCTCCTTCCTTTCTTCTTCTTCAATTTGTTCATGTAGCTTTGAGTTTTGAGTTGTAGTTGTTTCGGTTCCTTTAATTTTCCAGCACCTATTTTCTGTTTGCTTCTTAATTTCTGTTCGGTACTTTTGTTTTAAGTTCAATTCTGTTCGGTTTCTTCTTTTCCTTCTCCTTTGTTGATTCAATTTGACAATATTTGGTTCATCCAAATGAGTTTGGGATTTGGTACTTGTTATTGGTGAGTTCTTGATTTTAGAACCATGATCCAACTTCTAAGAAAGTGCCTCTATATTTTCCAGCTCAAGGTGATTCCTCAAAGTGTCAAGAATCTTGTTCTATGTGGCTATTGGAATCACATCACTACTTGTTTTTTATTCTTCCTTTGCCATCAAACACATATTGGCTTCTTCATCTTCCTTTGATGATGAGCTAGAAGATGAATCATCATTATCTTGCTAAGCAATCTAGGCTCTTCTTGCTTTGCCCTTCCTTTCAATCTTCTTGCTTGCCCCTCTCTCCTTGCTCTCATTATTTGGAAAATCGACCTTGATATGACTCTCTTTACCACATCCAAAACAAGTATAGTTTGTAGAATTGAATTCATTCACCTTCTTACTATTATAACTTTTTGAAGATTGGTGCTTGTTTCGGTTGTTCTTTTTCAAGAATTTGCTAAACTTCCTTGTGAGCAAATTGAGAGTTTCACCATCACTGCACTCACTTGAGTCTTGACCATCCCTATGACCAACAACTCTTAAAGTTATGCTCCTCACATGCTTTTCTTCATGTTCTTGGTCAGTTAGCTAGTTCATCTCATGTTCATGCTCCTTTAGCTTACCAAACAAGGAGGCTATGGTCAAAGTTGTCAAATCCTTGGATTCAGAATTTGCAGGGACCTTTGGTTGCCATGATCTATCCAAGCATTTGAGGATCTTGATGTTCAACTCCTCCCTTTCAAAGATCTTGCCAAGGCTGATGAGATGATTCACAATGTGGGTGAATCTCTTTTGCACATCTGAGATGGTTTCCCATTTAAGCATCTTGAACATTTCATATTCTTGGATCAAGGCATGTTTCCTTGCTCTCTTCACATCAGTGGTGCCTTCATGGATAACCTCAAGGATGTTCCACATCTCCTTTGCAGAAGCAGATTGTGAGACCTTGAAAAACTCATAAGAATTCAAAGCATAAGTGATGATTTTCTTAGAAATGCAATCATATTGAGCTCTTTTACTTTCACTCTCAGTCCATTGGGACCAAGGTTTTTCAATGAAAACATCATATTTTTCAAATTTGGGTACAAAAGGGCCATTTATAATAAGATCCTAGATTCCTATATCATTTGATTCATCAAAGGTTTTCATTCTAACCTTCCAAAATTGATAGTTCAGTCCATAAAACAAAGGTGGTCTGTTTATAGAAGCACCATCCCCAAAGGGTAGTTTTCAACCATTCTAAAAAGGTTTTAGGATCAAAACTTGAGTAACTTTCAAAAAACTCAGCTCCTGATGCCAATTGTTAGAATTAGAGGCCTTCAACAAGAACGAGGTGAATTGCTTTTGAAAGACTTTCGCAAGTATTGAAGGTTGAGTGAAAAGCTATGAAGAATTAATCAATGGAAAATCTGTACTGCCAAAAAGAAAATTGTTTTTAAACTTGATTCCAAAAAATCAACCTGTTGTTTTCATCAAACAACTGATTGTTTATACCAGCAGATTTGAAAACCAAAGATAAAAGAGTTTAATGAGTGTAAGGATAGAGAAATTCACACAAGATGTTTATACTGATTCACTCTTAACCAAGACCTACATCCAGTCCTTAGCTAACCACTGAGAATTCACTATGTAATCAAAACCTAGATTACAAACCAAACACCAAAAGTGATGATCTTGAACCCCTCAAGAACACACACCACTTTTGACAAACCACACAGTTTCCAGAAACACCTTCTGAAACTGCACCACACCAGAACATACAATATACAATGTTCAAGGAAGAAGGGAATAGAATACACCTGGGTAAATCAAAGATTAAAGTTCAGAATTACAAGACCCAATTCTATTCCACACTAGAGATGATCCAAAAGCTCTTTGAAATCTTGGAAACTATTTTTTTTATTACTCTTTCTTGCTTAGTTAATGCTTAGGAGCATAAAATAACCTTTTGTTCCGTCCGGTTGACCGGGACGTCTTCGTGCGCGACCTCAACCGTCAGCTAAGGACTCCTTCCCACTGTTTGCCTGTGAATTCCTGCAAAAAAGAGGTCAAAGAGGCGCCCTAGCGGCCGTTTGCACTCCGACGCTCAAGTCAGCCAGCAAGAAACACCAAAAAACTGTCCACCCACGTATCTGAGCACCGCGTATGGCACTCTGAAGGTGGTCCAAGAACTGTGTATCTGTGTGTGTATTGTCTCCTTTAGGCAAAAATATTCTCCAGTCACTTGTACGTAGCCTTAAAGCACGGGCAAGCAACCAAAGAGTTTCTCGTAAGTTTGCCAAAAGTTCCAACCCTTTTCCCGACATTCTCAGCGCTATTTAAACTGCCCAACATTTAAAGCGCCTTAAAGCGCTTTTAATCTCTATCGTAACGCACTCTTTAAAGCGCTTAATTACGAAACGTAGCGCATTTAAGACGTTGAAACGCTTGAGAGCCCTAATAGTACCAGAATGCTCGAAAGGGAAACTGTATTGAATATCGTTAATTACCTGGCACCTGACTAGAGGGTGTTTCCATTCTGGCATGGCTGTTGTACACGTGGAGGGCCTCACGACGCCATGACCCCATCTGGGGGCGTTTCTGCCCATCTGGGGACGTTTCTACTTGTGGGTCCTCCTGCCTGGGAGTGCTACTGCGCTAGGGGTGGCTTTTTGGGTGCCAACTCATGCCCCCAAGTATCTAGCCACTTACTCTGAGAGCGTATCTGCCTTCCTCTCACACCCTGCACCCGGTTATCCTGGGCGTGACCTTCCTCTTGGGTCGTATCTGTCCCGCAGGCGTCTCTGGGGCAGCAGGGGTACTTCGCGAGTCAGGCTGCCCTTCACTGGTACTATCACTATGGCCTTGAAGCCACCTTTTCCTTCTCTTTATCACTTTCCCGAGATATCGGGACCTGAGGCTTTCCCACGACGTCACTCCCTCCATGGTCTTTCCTACCCATGGGTATCGGGGAACCACACCGTGATTGCCTTGCTTTTACACTATTTGATCTGGCGACGCCCTGGTTGGGCGACGCCTCTACCCGGGCGACGCCTTGCCTTGGCGACGCCTCCACCCAGGCGACGCCTTGCCTTGGCGACGCCTTGTCCTCTTGGCGTCTCTACACCTGGGCGACACCTTGAGTTGACTTTGACTCTCCAGTCGTTGACTTTGACCTTGACTTAATCAACGCCCTGATACGGGACGGTACACCTTTTTATACTCCAATCAAATGGTAAAAGCAGTTAAATCAAGAACCAAAAGTTGTTGGAATAATTTAAAACAGATTGGAACAAGTTAACATAATTCTATTAAGGTTTTCAAAAAAACAACTAGTTGAATTCTCAAAACAATCGGTTGAATCATTTTGACAACAAAGTCAAAACAAAGCTAAGCTTTTCAAACTCATTTTAAAAGCCACTAAGTGTCGAACAACCAGTTGAATCGACATTTCAACAGGTTGAAATTTCACACTCTTTAGAAACTCATCTTTTCAAAAAGATTATTAAGATTCAATTAACCTTGAATCATCTTAAAGAGTTAATTAACAATTCAAAGACTACTAAACACACACATACAACCATCAACAAGGTCTTCAAGCATTCCTCTTGAATTTAGAGACATCAAAACACTTTGTTCAACAAAAAGTTCCAGAATATGGGTTTGGGAGTAGTCATGGCATTGGAAAGAGAAATATAGAGGTGAAAACTGGTAAAACATATTATTTTTGACAAAATGATGAATTAGGTGATCTTGTAGAAGAAGTGCCAGATGATGAAGATAGACGAGGTGATAATAATTACAATATTTCCAATGGTAGAAAGATAAAAATGATGAGAACTCTAGAAATGTATGGATATGCAAAGTTTATTGTATTCTCCTCAACAAGTTAAAGTTAAATAATTATATATTATATTCTCATCTTTCTTATTTCTTTCTTTTTTTGCCGTTCTTTATAAAATAATACATGTGTGATAGACTTTTTTTATTTAGAATATTGCTTATTAAATTATACAACAAACTTCAGTTAGAAAGGTATAATTCCCTATATTAGGAAGGAAATATATATATATATATATATATATATATAATATCCAAAATATGTAGCTTAACTTGCACTAATGTGGCATTATATATTGTAGAAACAATAGTACAAAATACTAAAATCATGATCCACAATAACGACATTTATTAAAAAACTATCGTGGAACAAAAAAAGGTGCAGTTTTGTAAATAATTGAACATTTTAACGATTGTTCCTACACCAACCATTGTCAAAAGTGTTTCAAAGGCACATATAATGATAGTTCTAAGTTGAACCATCATAGAAGTTCATCTAAGGAACATCTCACGACGATTCCTACACTAATCGTCCTTAGAAGTCTTACTAATGTGCAAAAATATTGCGCCCCTCAGCATCTTTGCACTCCCTCTCACTCACTCTCTGCACAGAACCTCTGTGTCGCACTGCATCGCACCGCACGGAGCGTGCGCACCATCGCCTCCAGCCGTGCAACCGCTACGAGCCTTCTTCCTCCGGCGCACAACCTTGTCTTGAGGCCTCCTTTGTGCTTTTGCTTGCCTTCACATGTACTTCTCATTTCTTTTCCATTTGTTCAATTCTCTTCCATTTTATTCAGTCAATTCTTTCTCCATTATCATGTTTAATTTTGTGTTCATCAATCATTGAGTGTGTCTTTTTCTTTTGCTCTTTGAAGAGAACCTTCATACTTAACCACTTGATTAAGTTCGTGTCTAGTGACAATCCTCACTGAGTTATCACCCTATACTGCTAATCAAAATTCCTAATTCAAGTGTAACCTATAAAAACACGTGTAACTGCAAATCAATTCATATCAATATGGAAACTTGTTAGGTTATAGTGTGAAAGGTCTCAGAGCATGTCCAATATGTGAAGAGAGCACATCAAATGAGCAATTGAAACATGGAAGGAAGACAATGTATCTTCGACATCTTAGATTTCTAGCGAAATACCACTCGTATCGTAGATTGAAGAAAGCTTTCAATGGATACCAAGAACATGACATTTGTCCCCCTCCATTAAGTGACCTTCAAATTTATGAAAAGGTAAAAAAATGTTAATGCGGCTTCTGGAAAAATGAAGAAGAAACAAAATATGACTAAAATATGGAAGAAGAGATCAATATTTTTTTATCTTCTGTATAGATTTAAGGTAGATGTGAGACAATGTATAGATGTAATGCACATAGAAAAGAATGTGTGTGACAGCTTAATCAGAATATTTTTGAACATTAAAGGAAAAACAAAGGATAGTGTGAATGCACGTCTGAATTCGATTGAGATGAATATACGAGAGGAATTGGCACCATGAGAAGTTGGTAACCGTATATACTTGCCTACAGCGTGTTACACTTTGTCGAAGAAGGAGAAAACAAGTTTTTGTGAATGTCTGAAAGGTGGTAAGGTACCACAAGGCTACTCTTCAAATGTTAAGAGTCTTGTATCTATGCATAATTTGAATCTTATTGCCTTAAAGTCTCATGATTGTCACATTGTAATGCAACAATCACTTTTGATGACTATTTGTGAAATCTTACCAAAAAATGTTGGACATACAAAAACTCGACTATGTTCATTTTTTAATTCGATATGTAGTAAAGAGATTGACCCTCAAAAGTGGGATGACCTTGATGAAGAAGTTATTGCTATCTTGTGTCAACTTGAGATATTTTTTCCTCCATCATATTTTGATATCATGGTACATATGTTTGTGCATCTTGTAAGAGAAATCAAATTGTATGGGTATGGGCTAGTTTATATGCGATGGATGTATCTAGTTGAGCGATACACGAAGATTTTGAAGAGACATGTAAAGAATAAATGTCATCCGAAAACTTCCATTATTGAAAGGTACATTTCAGAAGAAGTTATGAAGTTATGTTCCGAGTACATGTCAAAAGAAAAATCATAGTCTCTTATATTGATAAGTAAATCTTCAAAAGGTGTACATATCATAAGAATGTTGATCAAGAGTGATCAAAGGCTTTGAAGAATCCAAATCCTATGTGTTTGATGCAAGGCTGGTGTTGCTGCTGTGTTTTGGGAGGGATCTGGGTAAAATAGAATGTGATCCACTCATTTTTTGAATCTAAAACTGATGTGATTTAAAGCCTTTTAGAAAATAAAGTGTTTTTCCAACTAAGTGAAAAACAACCTGTTGTTTTGTCGAATCAACCGGTTGTTTTACTCTTAGGAATTTCTGAAAAGGTTGAAAACTGTTTTAGTTTGGTTGACTTAACTGCCAAACCAAACAATCAGTTGTTTTGTGGTTTTAACCGATTGTTTCTTTAAAAATCCTAACATAATTCTGTTTTGGTGGTTGAATATGTGCTTTAAATGATTTCCAACTAAATACGCTCCTTCATTAAATGCTTTGACCAATCTTTGGAAAATATAAATAGTTTGTTTATGTTTTCAAACAGAGAAGAGAAACAAATTTGAGTTTTTTAGTTGTGAAAAAGTTGATTTCAAGATTTGAACATTCACATCAAGCTTTGGGTTTTCAAAGAGAGTGAAATAGGATTGAAATTGTATTGATTTCAGTTTGTTCTATAAACAAGTGTGATCCTTTCTCAACCTTCTGTATTTCTGGCATTGTGTTGCCAAGGAGTGTTGTGTGCTCTTGAGGTGGTCAAGATCAATACTCTTGGTGTGTGATTTGCCAAAGGGAGTGTGTTTCTTGAAGGGTTCAAGGTCACTTCTTTGGTGGTTTGTGTATTGTAATCTGGTTTGATTACTTAGTGGATTACCCAGTAGTTTTCTAGGGATTGGATGTAGCTCTTTGCTTAATAGTGAACCAGTATAAACTGTTGGTGTATCTCTCGCTTACCTTAAACTCATTTAAATTCTCTTTTATGTTTTTCTGGTATAAACAACCGATTGTTTCGAAGAAACAACCGATTGTTTTTCTGTTGCTTTGCTGGTTTAGTGCTTATATTCTTGGATAACCTGATTTCTTTTCTAGATTCACACAAAGAATTTTGTTAAACTTTAAAAAGATTTCAAAAACTTATCTTAAACAATTCACCCCCCTCTCATTTAAGGCCATATATTATAACAATTGGCATCAAGAGCTTGGTACTTGAAATATATTCAAGTTTGATCCTAAAACCTTTTTTCTATGGCTGAAAAACTGCCTTTTGGGAAGGGTGCCTCAATGAACAGGCCACCCTTGTTTTGTGGTTTGAATTATCAGTTTTGGAAAGTTAGAATGAAAATCTTTGTAGAATCTCTCGATAAAGGAATTTGGGATGCAATTAAAAATGACCCTTTTATTCCTAAATTTGAAAAGGATGGTTCTTCTATTGAAAAACCTTGGTCCCAATGGACTGATGCTGAAAATAAAAAGGCCAAGTTTGATTGTATTGCCAAGAATATCATAACCTCTGCTTTGAATTCGGATGAATTTTTCAAGATCTCACAATGTTCACCGGCTAAGGAAATGTGGGATATTCTAGAAGTCACCCATGAAGGCACAAATGATGTGAAAAGAGCTAGGAAACATACTCTAATACAAGAATATGAGATGTTTAGAATGCTCAAGGGAGAATCAATTGCTGAAGTACAAAAGAGATTCACTCACATCATCAACCATCTAATGAGTCTTGGAAAAACCTTTGACAAAGAGGAGCTAAACATCAAGATTCTAAAGTGTCTTGATAGATCTTGGCAACCTAAATTCACGACAATTTCTGAATCAAAGGACTTGACATCCTTGACTACAACCTCCTTGTTTGAAAGCTTAGAGAACATGAGTTGGAGATGAATAGACTCAATGTTCAAGAAAGTGAGGACGAGCATGTAAGGAACATTGCCTTGAAAGCTGCCAAACACAAGAACAAGCAAGATTCAAGTGATGAAAGTGAGGAAGAACTGTGGATGGGTAAATCCAACTTTGAAACTGTCTTGGCATCCGAAAAATGTGTTTTTGGAAAATCTGGTTTGGGGTTTTATCCCCAAAACAAGAAAAATGGGATTTCAAAACCTTTTTCGAAAGTGCCAGAAAAACAACCGATTGAAAGATCGAAACAACCGGTTGTTACATGCTTTTAATGCATGAAGAGAGGTCACTCTGTTAGATTCTATAAAATTAGGAAATATTTTGTTCCTAAAGGTATCTTGAAATGGATTCCCAAAGGTTGTAAGGTTTCAAATGATAAAGATGAATCTAAAGGACCCACATTTGTAAGGGGACCAAATCTTGTTGCTTGAATTCATTATGATGCAGGGATACTAAAAGAAGCATGAAGTCTTGAGTTATCTGATCAAGCCTTTGGAAGAAAAGAAATGTTACTGGAACTGAACTAAAGGTATGTACCAGTCCAAGATGTCTTGAAAGCTAAAAGAAGAATTATTGATCACAAACAATGAATCATTGAAGGAACTTCATAACAAAAGGATAAGACCTTCCCTGTCTCTACTTTTCAATTATAAATTCATATTACATTCTTCATCTACATATAAAAAATTGCATCTGTTTTAAATTCTTCTTAGTTTTTGCTTAAAATTCAAAAAATGTTGCTGCTGCAGAAAAACAACCGACTGTTTTCTCGAAACAACCGATAATTTCTTCTCTGACAACACTGCATAAATAGATTTAATTTCTTTATGCATTCTATCTTTTGCAGATTCAAATCTTAAAGAGTCTTTAAGTCAATAAAGCAGTCATGAAAGCCTGATTTGGTTCTGAAGGAAGTTACTTCTTGTCATAAAGGAATATATTCCATATCTTGGAAATTCAAGTGCCTTTATGTCTAGTCAAAGTCACATGTGCTGACCATGTGTTTTTCTGCTCTATGCTGACATTTTTTCTATGCAAAAGCTTAACCAGATTTCTTCCTTGAAGACTGAAACCCACTTCAACCAAAGGTTCAAAGAGGGACTCTATTTTGCTACAAAACCCTTTGCAACTGTTTTCCTTCACAAAAACAACCCATTGGCCCATCTCTTGCTACATCTCATTCTCTCCTTGTGTGTGTGCCTTTTTCTCATTCTGTTTTCATGGATTCCACTCCTCTTACATTAAAAAGAATTAAAACCAGGGCTGTGAGATCAGGAGGACGTCTTGAGGGCTGGTTTTCAGGAGACAATGAATTGATTGAGAGATATCGCTTTGAAACAAGTAGAAAAGTGATAAAAAAAACCCAAAAGTTGTCTCTTTTGGCTGGTTGAAGAGTCAAAAGCTGGATGATGTGAGGAGGCTTCTCAAATAACAGCTGTTAAAGAGGTTCTTTGAGATGAAAGGAAACATCTAATTGAATCTCATTCGGGTCTTCTACACCAACTTGAAATTTGAAGGTATCAATCTTGTTTCTCATGTCAAGGGTGTGGATATGGAGATCACTCGTGAGGTGTGGGCTGCTGTGGCTGGTCTAAAGTATGCTGGGCTGAGAATCAACAAAGGAAACATTGGTGTGGTGGAAAACTTCAACAAGATTCAATATTACAAAAGCTGTTTGAAGAATCCTCATACTCAAGTAAGAACTTGTTCGGTTGGAGGGCTGAAATTAAACGAAAGATTGTTGGCTCTCTTTGTCACTTGGATTCTAACACCAAGAGGAAGCAACCATTCTGTGCTAACTGAGGAAGATCTTGTCTACATCTACTGCATAATGAACAAAGTCAAGATCAATTGGATACTGTTCCAGCCGGTTGACCTGGATACGTATTTGTGCGCAACCTTGCCCGTCAGCTAAGGACACCTTCCCTCTGGCAACCTGTGAACACCTGCAAAGAAGGACAAATGGGCGCCCTAGCGGCCGTTTGCACTCCGACGCTCAAGTCAGCTAGCAAGAAACACCAAAACTCTGCACCTCCGTATCGGAACACCGTGGATGGTGCTCTGAAGGTGGTAAAAAGAACTGTGTATTGTGTATCTTTTCTCCCTCTGGCAAACAACCTTTCTCTAGTCCCTTGTGCGTAGCCTCAAGACTCGAGCAAACAACTAGAGTGTATTCTGGGAAAATTGGCCAAAAGTTCGAACCACGTTTCCAACATCCAAGGTTCTATTTAAACGCCTCTAGCATTTAAAGCGTCTTAAAGCGCATTTAATTCAGTGCCTTTAAGACGTTTAAACCTCATGAAGCATTTAATGTACCTTAAAACGCTCGAAATGTAAACTTTAATTACCTTTAAATAGCTTTAATTACCTTATACCTGACAAATGGATGTTTTTGTTCTGACCTGGCTGTTATTACACGTGGAGGGCCTCACAACACCGTGACCCAACTTGGGGGTATTTCGTCACGTGAGTCCTTCTTCCTTGGAATGCATCTGGCGCATGGGGTGACTTTTTGGGTGCCAACTCATGCCCCCAAACCTCTAGTCACTCGCTTTGAGAGCGTATCTACCTTCCTCTTGTACCCTGCACCTGGTTATCCCTGGGCGTGACCCTCTCATGAGTCGTATCTATCCCAAGGGCCTATCTGGGGCGACATGGGCACTTCACGAGTCAGATTGCTCTCCACTGGCGCTAGTACTATGACCTTGAAGCCACCTTTCTTTTTACTTTCTCATTGTTTCTGCGCTTGGTGGGCCCGAAGCCTCCATGGCGTCACTCCCTCCATGGTCTTTCCTACCCATGGGTATCGGGAAGTGACATTACCGGCGACTTGTTTGGCGACGCCGTATCTTGGCGGTACCTTGTCTAGGCGACGCCTTATCTCGGCGACGCCATGTTAAGGCGACGCCCTTCTTTGGCGACGCCTTGTCCTGGCGACGCCTTGTGTAATTATTCTGTTGACTTCCTTTCTTTGACCCCTTCGCATGGCCACACCACATGTTGACCTTGGCCCTGACGCTGACTTTGACTTTGGTCAACGTCCGAGGGCGGGACGGTACACAAGCCCCCCAGTCTTGAGCTGATTACTTGTTTTCATCGAAAAGACTAAGGCTTCGCCCCCCATCGTACACATGGCACCCTAGTGACGTGTCATTCTCTAGTCAGCTGACTGACATCCTTCGTACCGCTGATGTGACACTCTCCGTACTGCTGATGTGACCTTCTCTGTATTGAAGATGTAACATTCTCTGAGCGGGAAAAATGACGCTTTGAGTTACACTCTCAATCTCTTGACACGTGGCCTAATCACATGGTCACGGTTTGGCGCCTCTTGCACTTCAAGTTGATACTTAATCCCTCGACACGTGGCTCAATCGCACGGTCCCAAATTAGCGCCTCTTGGGTTCCAAATGTAACGTTTAGGACTTCGAAATCCCACGCCTCAAACACTGTTCTATTCACTCTTTCGCATTGTCCGCTATTGTTCATCTCTCTTCTTCTGAAGTTCTAGCGATCGCTGCTCCCTCTGCACTTCCTTAACAACCACCGACCCACACGTTCAAAGGTATGATTTTTCTACCTCCATGGCTCTTTCTCTTGATTTATGTTCTCCGATATAACTGCCTGGGACCGTCTGTGCTTCTGTATTCCTACATTTCTTTCTCTCATCGTGCTTCTACGCTCTCTTCTCCCTCCTTCTGGGTTTCTCTTCCCCTTTCTGCCTTGGCCTTGCTTGTTAAAACCCTTTTCCTTTCTTCTTTCTTCAGCTATTTAATCGCATCATGGTGCGTTTGAAAACGAAGTCCAGTCCTTCCCCCAAGATCAACTACAAGGCCCTCTATAAATGGGCCTCTGACGATCTCTTAAACGAATGCACCACCTTGACAACCATCGAGGATGAGGAGAACCATCGAGGTGACCCTCATTTATACAACTTCAACGCTTTCTGTCGCACCCACGATGCTCACATCTCCGTCCGCTACGGCACACCCGGGGAACCCGTTTGTGTGGATGATAAGCCTAGGGGAGGGGCACCCTTTTTCTTCATGTACCAAACAGTATTCAAGCGCGTTGGTGTGCGCCTTCCATTTACACCCTTCGAGAGGGAACTCCTCATGGAGATCAACATAGCCCCCGCCCAGCTACACCCTAATAGCCGGGCCTTCGTCCGGGCCTTTCAAATTCTCTGCGGATATCTGGGCGTTCCCCCTTCTGTGGACGTCTTTCTTCATTTCTTCGAGGTGAAGAAACAAGGGAAAAGCCTCTGGGTGAGCTTTTCCGGGATCGCCGACAGGATCATCCTCTCCCTCTTCCAGAACTCAGACAAAGGCTGGAAAGGGAAATTCTTTAGGGTGTGCTACGCCAAACAGGAACCCACAACCTTGGATGGCTTTCCCCTATACTGGACAAAGCACCCCAAGCTGCTCAAGCCTAAGACCCTGGATGAGCTGTCCTCCGCTGATAGGGGGTATGTGAGGCCTTGGCTGGCCTGAAGATCGTTTTTGACACGCTGAAGCTCAAAGCTTGTGAGTACAACGCGCACACCCTGTCCACCTATTTTGGTAGGGAGGCTCGTTCCTTGTTGCTTTTTTGTTCTTCCTTTCTTATCTGTGCTTTATTGCATCATGCTTATACTGCTGGCCTTCTCCACATGTTTCCCTCGTTGCTAAGTGTTCGTTTGTACTCTTTATATTTCATTTACCTGCGTGCCTTGTGGATCTGTATAACTGCGCTGGTGGTGGGATTGGCATTCTGTGCTTTTTGTGTAACTGACGTCTTGTGCTTGGCTTGGTGTGGCTTTAACTTCTGTTCTTTGGTTTGACTGAATGCAGGATCAGTGATGGATTCATCTAAGAGGATGGTCCTGGCGAAAGCATTGAAGGCTCGTGCCCCCAGGCTGGCGCCTCCACCACCCCCACTGCTGACCCAAACCTCCCACTATCCTTGCCCTCACCAACACCAACCACCACCGAAACTCCACTAGGCCCACCTTCACCACCTCCACATAGCCCCAAACACTCCAAACACCTAATTCACCTCCACCCATCGCCGCAGTCCCACTGGCTGTGGCCTCATCACCTGCTCCAGCCCCCCTTGACAAAGGGAAGAGGGTGCTGGAGGTCCTCTCCGATGACGAAGACTCCGGCGGTGGGGTAGTCTTCAAGAGGAGAAGGGCTGCTAGGGTTCCCATCCTACCAGCAGCATCCCCACAGGGAGGGGAGTCCTTCAGGGATAATCCCCCTAGCGCCACCTCTCCCCAACCCACAATAGTCCAAGAGGAAAAAGACGATGGGGTCGAGTCTGCTCCACCTCCACCACCAGCAGAGGTCTCTGCTGTTCCTGCCCCCATTCCTGCTGCCCCAAAGCTTATTGCCATTCCTCCTCCAATCCTGCATCTGATGAGGGACTTCAACGGAGGGTTGATGCCAGAAGGCTCCGACAGGAGAGAAGGAATGCCCTATTATTTGGGAGCCTTCTTGGCCGTGACCCTTAATTGGCGCGCCCAAGCTAAAAATGCTGCTTCAAATACACAAGCCCTCCAGGCCCTGAAAGAAGAAGTGGTCGTTCTGAAGGAGGAGAAGGAAGCTTTGGGACGCCAAAATGAGGCCTATCAAGCCTCTCTGAAGTTGGCCCAAGAGGCCAAAGAGGAGGCTGACAGGCAAATGGATGAGGCGATGGAAATCCAGGCTGATTTCTACGTCCGGGAGGTGTCTCTCCAAGTTCAAGTAACGGATCTCCAAGACATGGCCGAGGCTTCCGAAAAGCTTCAGAAGTACTTGGAGGATCAGTGCTATGGGCAGGCAGAGAGACTGGAGAGGATGGAGGAGGAAATGGCTACCAAGGTCAAGGCATTGGGCCTTCTCCAGGTTGACCACGACAAGCTGCAAACTGAGGTCAACAGGCTCCAAGTTGAGAAGGAGGCTCTAGAGAAGCAGGTGGCCTCCGGGGACTCTACCATCGAGGAGTTGGAGAAGGTTAGGAAGGAACTCATCGATGACATGGCCGACACCTTCGAGGAGGGATTCAAGGAGGCTTTGGCCCAAACCGCCTGCGAGAACCCAGGGATCAATGTTTCTAACTGTGACCCTTGCCACCATATCGTCGATGGGAAAGTCGTGCCCCTTGGCCTTGGGGAATAGCTTGCTCTGAACATGCCCCCTCAATTTCTTTGTAGACCCATTTTGATCATCTTTCAAGACTTACTTGTAAATTTGACAATTTATTTTGCTGATTTGACTGCACCCTTAGCTTCTGTTTCTGCGTATCTGTTTTCTGCCTGCTTTTCTAGTTCTTTCGTATGATTTTGCTCGCTTTGTCTCATTGAGTGCGTTATCTCCGACGCCTTTCTTCATCGCGTTAGCCCTTAACTTTTGAGTAACATGTGACCCTCTCTCGTGGCGCTTCGCTTGGCCTTCGTATCCGCGAGGAGTCTCCCTCGTGAAGGCGCTGATTTTGGCGATTCGTGCCTTTATATTTCTCCTTTTCTTTTCTGGCCTCAACATCGCTCCAGGGCGTGGAGGACCCTCTTCTCGCCTGAACTCACTCTAAGGTGAGAAGGACTTTCTCTGGTGCCTCGACTTGCCCAGGGGTTACCTGGATGCACTGAGGACTTTCTAATCTCATCTCGTACCGGGGCTAGCTGTTCATACTTGAGGAGGGGGTGTCCCGAGGGAATCCTTTAACCCCTGTTCAAGGAATAGGTGTCCGGTTTGTACCTTTCTTGCCTGAACTCACTCGAGGGCGAGGAGGACTTATGATGGAGGAGGGCCAAGCACATCTAGCCATGGGAGCCAAAGCCCACCCCATGAAGAGCGTCTAGACCAAGGAGAGCGTCTAGCTCCAAGGAATGAGCGTCTAGACCGTGAAGAAGGGAAGCGTCTACCCATGGAGCGTCTAGGTGTGGCACTAGACTGTCTAGGTCCTCTCACAAGATCAATGGCTAAGCGTGTACAAGCACAAGTGGATGAAGCCACGGATGGAAGAGAGAAAGCCTTGTATATGTTGCATCAAGGCCCAATAGGGGTACTTAGTAGATAGGGTAGTGTAGAAAGCACATTTGAAAGAAACCTTCTAGAACTTGGCTAGGTGTGACCGGTCATGGCACATGGTCTAGCTTTGCATTTCATTTGGTTTACATTTCATTATGTATTAGCTTAGGATTTACGTCCCACATAGCCTATAAATAGGGAGGCTATCTCATGTATTTGGCAAGTTTATTGTGAGTAAAGTTATGCTGCCCATTTGTGCTCAACTTTGCTTCTCCCTAGAATCCTAGGTTCTAAACTTCAATTCCTTCATCTTTTCCCTTGAGCTGGCCGAACCACTCAATACCCATACTTATCATGCACCTACAAGATCAACACCACTCTTAGGAGGATCTTGCTCACTCTCATTCATTGCTTCCGCCCCATACTCTACATTGATTCAAGAAGAACTTCATGAAAATGCCATCATTTGGTATCAGAGCTTTGGTTCTTCAAGATGAGTAGCTCCTTGTCTTTTAAATTTTAGTTCTTCTTTATTTCATATTGTCATTTACTTTCCTTACTTGTCTTGCTGTTTTTTACATTTTAATTTGTTCTTGGTGTGCTTTGTGGAAGATCCAACCGAAGCACTCTTGTTCATTTGATCTTGAACAAGTTCTTGTGCAATTTGTGATAGGATTCCATACACCTTTGTGTTGCTATTTTGTTTTAGGCTTTTGAGTCTTTATTGCTTTCCTTATTTGGTTCATATTATGCTTTGAGTCTTTAATTTTCTGAATCTATACATGTTTTGTCAAGTCATGTTCATCCATATTGTCAACAATTCATAGTAGTCCTTTTATTTGGCTTATTTGTTTCTTGATTTTGGGTCTCTTTATTTTGCTTGAATCTGCTGTTCTTTGCTCCTTTGGTGCCTTTTTAATTTTTAGTTTGAGTTCATATTTGTGTTTAGATCATACACAATTCTATTTCACAAATTTCCATTGTGTCTAAACTTTGGTATCTTGCTGTTTTTTTTGTTTCCAGTTTTCAGTTTCCCCTGTTTTCACCTTCTCTGTTTTGGCTGTTTTAACCCAGAAAAATATTTCCACCCATAGGAAAATTCTGATTTTCTGGAAAATGCAAGTTTAAAGTGTTATAGAAAGGACAAAAAAAGAATTAGGTCAAAAGAAGCAACAGAAAAAAAATGATAAATCTTTTAAGATCAGAGTGCAAATTTGAAGCGCTCCAGCTGGCCTAACCGAACACCAATTTTGCAAAATTTATTAAAAAAAATGGTGCATCCGTTTTGAGTGAATCCAAAGCCAGATTTTAGATAAGATCCTGAATATCTTGCATAACAAATTTCAGAGCCAAATTCCAAAAATACAGATCAGCATAAATTGGGGAACAAACACGTTTTCTGGCCCACAACATTTTCCAGTGGTGCTGTTTTTTTTATTTGGTCATCTAATCTAGTGCTTTTCTTTAGGAATTCTTTTGTGTGCCAACCTTTAATTGAGTACTTTTATTTGTTTGCTTTAATTACTTGACTCTCTTTCTAGTTGTCACAATCTAAATCCTTTTGGTGGTACTGTTTTATTCAATTAAATTTGTTTCTTGCTTTTGTTCTTTAACCTCTAATTTGGGTGCTGGAATTTAATTCTTCTTTGGTGCTTATGTGAATGGGAACTTGATTTGGTTAAGGTTTAGCCCTTTGCTAGGTGCTGGAAATTGGAGGATTAAAGACCATCATTCTAAGGAGAAGACAAGGTCAAAGCCGAAACAAACATTCTTGAAACAAACACTACAAACACTTGGAAGATCAACAATCAAAGACAACAAGGAAGTGCACTAATCAAAAGAGGATCAACAAAGGGAGTTCTCTTATTTCCTTTGCAACTTGGTTTATTGTTAATTACCTTTGTTAATTACGTTTTAGACGGTGAGTGTGTCTTCAAGGGCTCAAAGTGTCCAAGAAGCCTCACCTAGGGCCGAATAGTATAGCATTCTTGATAAGTAATTGTTACTTGTTTGTAATTGCTTTTCTTTTGCTTTCATAGCTATGTTTTGCATGTTTAATTTTGTTTAATTTGTGTGCTAAACCGACTAGCTTTGTTGCATAGTTAGCTTACATTGTTTTTCTTGCATTTATTTCTCAACTTATTTGTGTTCTAAGTGTTTCACTAAGAGAAAGTCTTGTGTGAAGATATTGGGGGATAGTTTTTGGCAAGGAAAAGGCTTGGTACTTAAGTAGTCCTTTGTGACTCACCTCCCTTACCTGGAAAACTACCTTCTCTAACTTTCCTAAACTTTCTCAAAGTAAAACACCTATATACACAAAGTTTTAGCCATGTCTTCTTCTTCTCACTCTCCAAAGTCTATAGAAAGTGAAGTAAAATCTTTGAAAACTCTTTTAAAAGAAGTATCCCAAGCGGTACAATTAATCTCTTTTAGACAATTGGAGAATGAGAACAAAATCAATGAGTTGGCTAAAGCTCAAGAAGAGAAGTCACAAAAATCACAAAAATAAAAAAAAAAACTCATGCATCCCATTCTCAAAGTATTGAGTCTCTAGGGGAGGGAAGCCGTAGAATCAATGATTATTACCAACCACCCCCTAGAAGAACTAGGCAAAGGGAACAAGAGGTGCCAAGGGAAACTAGAGTAGACCTACCTCATTTTCATGGAAAGGAAAATGTAGAAGTATATCTAGATTGGGAGATGAAGGTAGAGCAACTCTTTGCTTGCCATAGGGTAAGTGAGGAACGAAAGGTACCCTTAGCCCCCCTTAGTTTCCAAGGGAACGCCATGTATTGGTGAACCTCTCTCGAAAGAGATAGACGTCTTCATAGGGAACCTTCCATTACATATTGGAATGACCTTAGGGGAGCCCTAAGACGTCGACATATACCTTCCTACTACCATAGGGAGTTGATGGACAAGCTCCAAAGACTCCAACAAAAGAACATGAGTGTGGAAGAGTATAGGCAAAAAATGGAGCTCTACATGATGAGAGCATCCATTAGAGAAGAGGAGGAAACCACCATAGCTAGGTTCCTTAGTGGCCTATCACTTGAGATAAGAGATAGAGTAGAGCTCTTACCTTATCAAGACTTGAATGATTTGGTTCAACTTTGCATTAAAGTTGAGCAACAAAACTTGCGCAAAACCTCAAGTCAAAAGGTGAGCCCCTATTCTAGCTTTTATCCCAAGAAAGAGTTTAGAAGGGAGGGTAGTACATCCAAGGAAAAACCAAAAGAGCCTACCAAGCCCTTCACCAAAGAAACCTCAACCCCACCCATCCGAGCTAGAGATGTTAAGTGTTTTAAGTGCTATGGTAGGGGGCATGTGCAAGCACAATGTCCAAACCAAAGGACTTTTTTTCTTAAAGGTGTAGATGAGTACACTAGTGGCGAGGATGAGCCTAGTGAGAAAGAGGAAGGGGGAGAGGATGAGAGGGTAGCTCCACTAGAGGGAGAATTGCTTATGATTAGGAGAACCCTCAACAATCACCCTAGCACATCCATTGAAACACAAAGAGAGAACATATTTCATACAAGATGCAATGTTTTAGAAAACATATGCTCTCTCATTGTGGATAGTGGTTCTAGTTGTAATTGTTGTAGTGCTAGGATGGTTGAAAAGCTTAAGCTACAAGTGGTTCCCCACCCAAAACCTTACAAACTTCAATGGCTTAATGAAAATGGGGACCTACATGTAGACAAGCAAGTGGAAATCAAGTTTTCCATAGGAAACTACAAAGACAAAGTTTTATGTGATGTAGTGCCTATGGAAGCTTGTCATATTTTATTAGGGAGGCCATGGCAATTTGATAAGAAAACCTTGCATGATGGTCTCACTAACGAAATTTCCTTCACCCATAAGTATAAAAAGTTTGTACTTAGTCCTTTACCACATTCTCAAGTGGTAAAAGACCAAATACAAATGAAGCAAAAGAGGGATGAGGAAAACAAAAAAAAAAGAGCGCTAGAAAAAGAGAAAATCCTTAGGGATAGGAAGGCGTGGGAGAAGAGTGTTCCTTCCCACAAGGTTGGTCAACAAGCAAAGCCTCTTGAAAACGACTTTGAAAACTTGCTTCTTGTTGAACAACCAAGCCTTATCTTGTGTAAAGGAGCACTTACATGCACTGCCACAAGTAGTGAACTTATGAATTTACCTCCTCAAATCGAAAATCTTTTGAGTGAATTTGAAGATCTATTCTCACAAGAAGGACCCATTGGGCTTCCTCCTCTAAGGGGCATAGAACATCAAATTGACTTTATCCCGGGGGCAAGCCTACCAAATAGGCCTGCTTATAGATGCATCTCATGTTTAAAAGCAACTTATCTCTGGTACCGGGGCTAGCTATTCATACTTGACGAGGGGGCGTCCCGGAGGAATCCCTTAACCCCTGCTCAAGGACTAGACGCCTGGGTTTTAACTGGTACCGGGGCTAGCTATTCATACTTGAGGAGGGGGCGTCCCGGAGGAACCCCTTAGCCCCTGCTCAAGGACTAGGCTCCCAGATTTTAACTGTTATCTGGACATACCTTTGTTTCGATCTTCGGGTATGCGCTCACGCCACTTGCTCTGATTTGACTCCTGCTTTTTTTATCCGGCGGCGCCTACATCTGGCGACGCCCTTCTTTGTTGACGCCTTATCTCGGCGACGCTTGCACTTGGCGTCGCCTCTTCTTGGCGACGCTCCCTCTTGGCGACGCCTCACCCGACGGTTGCACTTGGCGTCACCTCATCTTGGCGACGCCTTCTCCTGGCGACGCCTACGCTAGGCGTCGCTTTTGAATCTTTGTCTTTGTTTCTTAACCTTTGATCTTACTTTGAGAGAGAGGAAAAAACTGAAACCGAGCTTTCTTGAACTTTTGTTTTTCTTTCTTTTTATTTTGGGTGACCTCATTAAAAAACCCCCGAGAGGGAAAAAGAGTGACCCCTTTACAACTGTGTATTTCAACTTAACTGAAGTAGAATTTTAAATTTGTCGCATTCCAACTACGTGGAATGGGGCCTCCTTCCAAAGTTTCTAGGTTGTATGAACCATTCCCCTTGGCATCGGTAACTCTGAAAGGTCCGGTCCATTTGGGAGACAACTTGTTCTCTAGCTCATATGGGTGAGCCTTCCTCATGACTAAGTCACCAACTTGAAATTGCCGTGGCTTCACTTTAGAGCTATACTGTCGCTCCACTCTTCTCTTGACTGCCTCAGCCTTTATTCTTGCTTCTTCCCTGGCTTCGTCCAGCAAGTCCAGATTCACTCGCCTCTCTTCATTGGATTCTTCGGCCACAAAATTCTGGTAACGTGGCGAGCTTTCGTGGATCTCCACTGGGATCATCGCATCTGACCCATATACCAGACTGAAAGGCGTCTCCATGGTGGAAGATTGGGGTGTGGTATGGTACGCCCATATGATCCTTGGCACTTCTTCCGCCCACACCCCTTTAGCTTTTTTCTAGCCTTCTCTTTAGTTCTCTCAACAAGACTCTATTCGCCGACTCTACTTGCCCATTGGTCTGGGGTGTCTGACTTATGCGAACACTTGCTTGATGCCTACCTCTGAGCACAGGTTTCTCAACTGTTGGCTTGCGAACTGGGTGCCATTGTCGGATACCAGCCGCCTAGGCACGCCAAAGCGACACAAAATGTTCTTCAAAACAAAGTGTTGCATCTTGTGCGCAGTAATCTGGGCCACGGGCTCCACTTCTATCCATTTGGTGAAGTATTCAATGGCGACGATTAGGTACTTCATCTGTCTTATCGCCAGGGGGAATGGACCTAGGATGTCAATCCCCCACGTATGGAAAGGCCATGGGCTGTATATGGATCTCAGCTCCTCTGGCGGCGCCTTGTGCCAATCAGCGTGTTTCTGACACTGCTTGCAACGCTGGGCGTGCCGCACGCAATCCTCTTTCACTGTTGGCCAGTAGAAACCTTCACGCACCACCTTAGAAGCTAGAGACCTTCCCCCCACGTGGCTCCCACAAATCCCTTCAAGGAGCTCCGCCATTATCGTGGTGCACTCGTTGCTGCTTACGCATGTTAGGATAGGGTGGGTGAACCCGTGTCTGAACAATACTCCGTCCACTAGGGTATATCTTGCGGCGTTCCTCTTAACCTTCTTGCCCTCCTCTGGTTCCGCTGGGAGAACCCCATCCGTCAGATATCGTCTGTATGGTGTCATCCAGGTGTCTCCTTCGGCTAAAGCATATATCTGCGTATCCTTCCTCCTTCGGGCATGTTCACGTATGTGCTGATATGGGGTATCTTTACTGTATCTTGAGTCAAGGAACGATGACTCCTTGGCCTCCCTCTCGCAGTGCTAATATGGAGGACATCCACCCTGTTGTCTTCCACAAATTTTCGCGGAGCTTTGAGCGTCTCTTGGATTACTGTCCTCTGCCTGCCCCCCTTGCCTGAGTTGGCCAGCTTGGCCAGCAGGTCAGCTCTGGCATTCTGTTCTCGTGGGACATGTATTAGCTCAAGAGCGCTAAATGCTCCCTTCAGCAGTTGGACGTACCTTAAATACGCTGCCATTTGTGGATCTTTTGCTTGGAACTCACCCGATACTTGTCCCGTAATCAATTGTGAATCACTCTTCACCAAGAGGTTTTGCGCACCCATCTCCTTAGCCAGGAGCATCCCTGCGATCAGTGCCTCGTACTCAGCCTGATTGTTACTCGCTTTAAAGGCGAAACGCAGAGCTTGCTCAATCAGCACACCATTGGGTCCCTCCAAGACTATCCCCGCACCACTTCCTTGCTGATTGGAAGAGCCATCGACCGAGAGCAACCACTGCGATCCCGATTCCACTTCTTGTTCGCCTCCGGGCGAGAGCTCTGCCACAAAATCCGCATATACCTGCCCTTTGATGGATCCTCTGGGCTCATAGTGGATGTCAAATTCTGACAACTCCACCGCCCGGCGAACCATCCTTCTGTTGGGTTTAATAGTGCCAAAGTTCAAGAGGGGGGGTGAATTGACCTTTTAAAACTTTCTCGCAGAAACAGTGTTTAACACCGTTTACAGAAAATAAATCTATTTATGTGAAAATGAACAAATTTATTTCAGCACTGTTTTTGTTTGAAAAGCGTTTATACAGCAAGGTTAATCACAAGATTATGCAGATAAATTTTCCAGATGCACACACACTGATATTTAGAACGAAAACCAGTGAAACACAAAACAACAAACTTCAGTTTCAAGCAAGTGGTTAAGGTTCAATTGATAGCATGCCAATTAATTTAGTAACCTTTACAATCAACCTGTTCCAGTGGCTTTTAACAAACTGAGTGTTCTTCTTGATATCAAACAGTTTTCCAGAAATTAAGAACAATGAATCACAGAACAGCAAGCTTCAATTTTAAGCAATTTTAAGCTTCAATAAAGAACTCAATGAGGAAAGAAGGCACACCAAAAGAGTCCTAGAGAAAAGTACTAGAGTAGATTTAAAAAACAAAAACAGAACTACAAGAAAACAATGTTGTATGCAAACTGTGCTATGTTTACAGATTTAACTGGAACGATTGAAAGCGAACTGGAATGTGAAAAATTAACCACACAAACTTCAATGTCTCAACTCAATAATGGCACTGGAACGAACTAAAAACAGTAAGCCAATTGAGAGAAATAAATTTTTCAAAATTGCTGCCCAATTACCGTCTTTTTTTCGGCAGTAATGTACACTTTTCGTATTTTATTTATCATTTTTGTGTACTTGGAATTTTTTTGTACTTCTTTTTGCTATGCTTTTGTAACACATTGAAGAATGTAAATCCAAATTTTCACAATTTTCCAGTGAGCCAGTTAATTGCAGTAAATTGATAACAGTAGCACGTTTGTAAGAAAACAGAGGAACCAAATTAGGAATGAAAAACAATATGATGAACTAGCAAAGACATAATGGAAATTGTGTAAAGGAACTTGTATAGAACTAGAATACAAGCATGAACTCAAATCTAAAAATGAAAATGCACAAAGGATCAAGCAATAAACTCAAAACAGAAAGTAAACCAAAGCAAGAAACAATCAAAGCAATAAAAGTACTACAAGAAGTAATGACAATTATGGAATAACATGACTAAGACAAAACTTGACATGATTACAAAATTAAAAGACATATCACAAGATGTATCAACAAGTGAAAGGAAGCTTAAGGTCAGCTCTAGGAAGGTGAATGCCATTCCAAAAGAGCAGCCATACTCATATGAACAATGAGTGCCATAAACCTTTTCACAAACACTTGGTGTAACAAAAGAAAAACAGCAAGAAAAACTCAATTAAGCCTAAAACAGAAACTTAAATTGCAAGAAATTAAAAGAGCTCTCGAAATAAAGTGCACACAACTCAACAATTAAAAGACTCATGATACCACATGATGTGATTCCACTAGCCATATAGAGAATGATTCTTGACATTCTTAGGAATCACCTTGAGCTGGACATTATAGAGGCACTTTTCTTAGAGTTGGATCATTGTTCTAAGACAAGAACTCACCAAAAGCTAGTACCAAATCCCAAACTCATTTGGATGAACCAATTTTAGTCAAATTGAACCGAACAAAAGAGTAAGAAAAGCAAAGGAACAAGATGAATGGAAAGAATTATAAAACTACCGAACCAAAATACTCATAAAAACAGCAAGAACACCAAACCAAACTCAAGAACACAAGCTAACAAAAACAAATGAAAGAGGAGAAAGGAAGGAGAGAAGAAATGCTCATGAAGATGGAAGGAGGATGGATGATCTCGCCACTAGAAGTGTGGAATGCTCCTAGATGAGATTGATGCCGCCACTTGAGGACTCCATTGATCCATCAAGATAAGACTAGAGAAGAAGGCTCAAAGCTCTCCAAAGTTCACTCAAAATTTGAGTAGAGTTTTCTTAGATTAATTCCAATCTGAATTTTACAAAGGAAGCACCTCTATTTATAGCCTAAGGTGCTGAAAAATAGGTGGGAAATTTCAAATAAACTCATTTGAAATTCCCACCAAAAACAAGTCACATGGGAGGTGTGACCTTTTTCTACTATGACACCTCCCAAAAACTACACCTACACCACTCTCCTAAGTCACATGGACAATGTCACTTTATTTTACATTTTCACACACCTTTATTTAATAACCACACCTCCTAAAACTATACAAGAGTATTTCAAAGCTTGGCCTTGCCCCTCATGGGATGGACTTCGGCTCTTTGGGCTTTGGCCTTCTTGGGCTTGGGCTTGGGCCTCATCTTTATTTTATGTCTTCTTTTAATTTTGAGAAGACTAGAAGGAAGAACTTCAAATGTGAGGGTGGATGTCCTCTTCCTCCATTAATAAAAGCCTCCTTTATTTGATTCTCATCAAATAAAGGAGACTTAGTTAGAGAATTTGTTAAGTGAGGAGACTTAGTCAACCATTCTGGTGCTGAGATAAAACTGAAAATCGTTTAAGCTTGACATGGCACCAGAGACAAAAAGAATCTATTCATTTACAGATGGACAGATTTATTTTTCAAAACGGAAACAGAAAAGCTTAACTGTTTGAAACACAGTCGTTTTGAAAGATAGAAGACTTAGTCAAAATCCATGATGCACAAAATCTAATTTTCACAAGACTTAGCCAAGGCATCAGTGTAAAAATGAATCTGTTTATTTAGAAAATAACAGATTTATTTTTATGCAGTAAACGTGTTTTTTGTAAAACATGTGAAAAACAGTTTAAGAAAACTTATGCTTGTTCTTATCACATGGCCAGTGGTTATGAGGTGAGTTACTCAGCAAAAAGTCCACTCTTAGACAACCTCTAAGCACTACCTAAGACACACTTAAAGCAAAGCACAATACATATGAAATGTACATAGAAGTCTTCATCAAACACAATCTTGAAGGGGCAGCAACCATCTTCAACACCTTCCAGCTACGTCAGGTTTCTGCAATACCTTTTGTATGGGGAGGTTCGCCATCACCACTACTATAAAACTGTGGAAGTAGTGGCGGAGCCTCCTGGCCGAAAATACCACTGCCAACGCTGCCTTTTCCAGTGACTGGTACCTCGTTTCTGGGCCTTGTAAAGCTTTGCTCACGAAATAGATGGGCTTCTGCACTTGGTCCTGCTCCTGGACCAGCACAAAACTGATAGCCCGTTCTGTTACCGCGAAGTATAGTCGGAGGGGCACGCCCGCTATTGGTTTGCAAAGGACCGGTGGAGTCGCCAAGTACTCTTTCAACTTTATGAAAGCCGCTTGACATTCGTCGGTCCATGCAAAGCGACTATTTCTTTTGAGGCACTGGAAATAGGGGTGCCCCTTCTCTCCCCCTGCAGAAACAAACCTCGATAATGCTGCCATTCGCCCTGTCAGTTGCTGCACTTCCTTCACTGATGTCGGGCTCCTCATGGCGATGATGGCTGCGCACTTGTCTGGGTTTGCCTCAATTCCTCTTTCCGTGAGCATGAAACCTAAAAACTTCCCTGCCTCAACCCCAAAGACACATTTCTCAGGGTTCAGTTTGAGGCGATATTTCGAGATGGTGGCAAACAACTCTTCCAGGTCTGTTGTATGTTGCCTTCTATCGCGCGAAGTTACCACCATGTCGTCTACGTAGGCTTGCATGTTCCTTCCCAACATGGGCGCCAGGACCTTGTCCATTAGCCTCTGATAGGTGGCGCCCGCATTCTTTAATCCAAACGGCATTAGTAGCTGCACGTCTCGGTCATGAACGCTGTTTTACACTCATCTCTCGGGTGCATCTTGATCTGATTATACCCCGAAAAAGCGTCCAAGAAACTTAGCATTTCGCAGCCTGAGGCACTATCCACCAGGGCGTCGATGCTAGGTAGTGGATACGAGTCCTTGGGGCATGCCTTGTTCAGGTTCGTGAAGTCTACACACATCCTCCACTTCCCATTTTCTTTTTTCACAAGGATGACGTTGGCCAGCCACTCGGTGTATTGGATTTCCCGTATGTGTCCAGCGCTCAACAGCTTCTGCGTCTCTCCCCTTATCACAAGCCGCCTTTCTTCATTGAACTTTCTCCTTCTTTGTCGCACGGGGCGGACCGTGACATCCATGCTAAGGTGGTGGCACAGAAAATCAGGGTCGATGCCCGGCATGTCTGAGGCGGACCATGCAAAAGCATCTAAATGACGTGAAATCACCTCTGCCACCTCATCCTGTTCTTCTTGGCTCAACAAACGCCCCAGCTTGAACGCTTTGCCGCCAATCTGCTCTCCACCGCGTTGGCCGCCGGCTGATCCCTGCTATCTTCCTTAAGGGGCGTCGCCCAGTAGTGCTTTCAAAGCGTCGCCTCTTCTATGGGCGATGTGTCGTCCTGCCTCTCCGCTCCATGCGTGTCTGCTTCGGGCGTCGCCCTCACGGTTGGCATCGCCTCGTTCAAGGGTTCTACCTCTACCTCCATCGTCGTGTCTGCACTTGGCAGACGCTCGAACACCATTAATACGCCCCTCTTCGTTTTCAGACTGTTCTCATAACATTTCCGCGCTTCTTCCTGATCTGACTTCATGACGATCACTGTGCCGTTGAGGTCCGGCAGCTTCATCTTCATGTGGCGCGTGGAGGCTACTGCGTTCAGCCTGTTCAACACCGGTCTGCCCAACAAGATGTTGTAGGCTGAGTTGGCGTTCACGACTAAGTACCTAATGTTTTCGGTGCGTGAGGCCGCTCCATCCGAGAATGTCGTCCTCAATTCCAGGTAGCCTCGTACTTCCACCTAGTTGTCAGCGAACCCATATAAGCACCCTGTGTAGGGTCTCAAAAGGTCAGGAGACAACCGCAACTTGTTGAATGTCGACCAGAACATAACATCTGCGGAGCTTCCTTGGTCGACTAAAACCCTGTGCACCTTTCTGCCGGCCGTGACAACCGAAATGACCACGGGGTCATTGTCGTGCGGCACAACATCCTGTAGATCCGCCCTTGTGAACACGAGGTCTGACTCCCACGGGTTACCTGAGATTCTTTCTTCAATCGAATTGACCCCCCTCGCATATTTCTTCCACTGGGAGGCAGTGGGTCCTCCCCCGGAAAAGCCACCAGCAATGGTGTGGACTTCGCCAAGGACAAGCATCTCGTGCGCTTGCTCTTCCATTGGTGCTAGCAGGGTCGCGGTCGTGGCGGGCTCTGCGATGTAATCCTTCAAAAACCCGTTTCTCACCAACTCATCTAGCTGGTATCCCAGCGACAGGCAGTTGTTGATGTGATGATCGAAAGTTTCATGGAACTCGCACCGAGAGTCCTTGCGAGGCCCTAACACCTTGTCGGTCTTCGCCGGTCGCCTCAACCTTTCAGCTATATTGGGAACGGCAATCAGATCCTTCAATTCCACCACGAAGTCGTACCTCGCTGGCCTGGCCCTTTCCCTGGCCGGGCGATTTCCTCCTGCTGGACCCCTGGGCTAGGGTTTTCTTGTCTCATAGGGGCGTCTCCCATCTGGCTTCTTCCTCCCCGTCGTAGTCTCGTTGACCCTGACGGGTTGCGCCCGCATCTGCGCTCTCGAGTGTGAGGGTACGACGCTGGTGCGCTTCTCACACACCTCTCCCTCAGAGGCAATATGCTCCACCGCACGACGCCTTATTTCAGCGAAGGTCCTGGGGCGATTGCGAATGATGGATTCGCAAAAAGGTCCGGGACACACGCCCTTTCTGAATGCGTACACGATCATGGGCTCTTCCGTAGTACCAACCTTTACTACCTGGGCCCCGAAACGGTTGATGTACTCCTTCAAGGTCTCTCCTTGATATTGTTTCACATCAAACAGGTCATACGAAACTGGCGGTAGGGCCCTGTTCGCTAAGTATTGCTCCCTAAACAACCGCGACAGCTGCTGGAAGGAGGTGATATGGCCGTTTGGAAGGCTGATGAACCAATCCATGGCCATTCCCGTCAAGGTGCTCATAAAGAGCTTGCACCTCACGGCATCGGAGCCGCCTACTAGCACCATCTGCGTGTGGAATGCAGTGAGGTGCGCCTCAAGATCCTCCATCCCGGTGAAGATCACTTTGGGTCCCGCGAACGTGTTGGGGATCACAGCTTCCAGAATCTCCTGCGAGAAGGGTGTGGAAAACTCCCTTGGTGGGGTGAAAGGCTCGGTCTCGTTTTGGTCACGTTACCCTTGGTTATCGCCCAAACCACGGCGCAACTCTTCATTGATACGATGGAGCTCATCGTTTCTCACATGGGAAGCCACGAGATCCGCCTGCATACGCTCTTGCTCCGCCCTTGATTCCGCCATTTCATCTTGCAGCCCCCGTATCATGTCCATGACCTGCTGCATGGACATTTCCTCGCCTGCTGCGCGCGCGGAACCTTGTCTCGTGCCCCTCATTCTTCACTGTTTTCCTCTGAAACTTCCCCAGTCGTTATGGTAGGTCTGATCAATTGCCTGAAACTTGTGATGGGACTGATGTTTTAAATCGGCCCCACGGTGGGCGCCAAATGTTCCGGCCGGTTGACCTGGATACGTCTTTGTGCGTAACCTTGCCCGTCAGCTAAGGACACCTTCCCTCTGGCAACCTGTGAATACCTGCAAAGAAGGACAAATGGGCGCCCTAGCGGCCGTTTGCACTTCGACGCTCAAGTCAGCTAGCAAGAAACACCAAAACTCTGCACCTCCGTATCAGAACACCGTGGATGGTGCTCTGAAGGTGGTAAAAAGAACTGTGTATTGTGTATCTTTTCTCCCTCTGGCAAACAACCTTTCTCTAGTCCCTTGTCCGTAGCCTCAAGACTCGAGCAAACAACTAGAGTGTATTCTGGGAAAATTTGCCAAAAGTTCGAACCACGTTTCCAACATCCAAGGTTCTATTTAAACGCCTCTAGCATTTAAAGCGTCTTAAAGCGCATTTAATTCAGCGCCTTTAAGACGTTTAAACCGCATGAAGCATTTAAAGTACCTTAAAACGCTCGAAATGTAAACTTTAATTACCTTTAAATAGCTTTAATTACCTTATACCTGACAAATGGATGTTTCTGTTGACTTCCTTTCTTTGACCCCTTCGTATGGCCACACCACATGTTGACCTTGGCCCCGACGCTGACTTTGACTTTGGTCCACGCCCGGGGGCGGGACGGTACAGATACATATCATCAAGGAGTATATGTAAAAGTCTATAAGGTTAAGTGATTATCATTACCCTTATGCTATCTTGATTTCTAAATTCTTACATAATTTTGAAGTGAATCTTGATGGTGAAACATCTGAGTTAGTGAAGTCAACATTTGAAGTGAACAATGGATCACTAAGCAAGATGGGTTTTGATCCTACCGACCCCTCGAGCGTGGAGGAATCGCTTCGTAGCACTCTCTACCCCGTCTACGCGACTGTGTTATCTGCAAAATCACCCTTAGAACCTTCTCTAGGATCTCCAAACGCGACCTGCAAAACACACAGACGGCGCCTCTAGCGGCCGTTTGCACTCCGACGATCAAGTTAGATCACAGAACCACCAATGAGAAAAACTAGTAGTGTGTGTGGAAACTCTTGCTCTTTTTTTTTTTTCTATCCCCTTTTGAATCTCACCCTGATTCTCTTTTATGCCTCTCTCTGTATCTGGGCCTAACAGAATTCTGGTATGCCCCTCTGGCATGTGTCAGAACCCTGTTATGCTTTTCTGAGACAACGTACCTCCAGAATCAGTAGAGTGTGAGTGTTTGTGCGTGTCCGCGCGTCTCTGCGCTTGACTGCGCTTGTCTGTACCTTTAGCGGTACGGAGTGCACCTTTATCTGGACCGCGCCCTTCTCAGATGATGACACGTGGAGGGATGCGACTCACATCTGACCATACACGTGTCACTACTTGAAGGGCTCTAGCGCTTCTCTTTGTGCGCTAAGTTATTCCCTTGCGGAGTAACTTAGCATATTTCTTCCACCTGGGTAAATTGCATACTCTCAGGAGAACACTAGGTGTGGCTGGTCTAGGCACACTCACCAAGCGTTGCTCTCTGCGTAGACGGCTTATCCTTCACGCACGTAATGGGTTGAGGGAATCACCAATCACTGATCGGTTTACTAGCTCCCTCAGGCCACTCTCGTGCGCGATTCCCTGAGATGTGCTCATGCGAGGTCCATGCGTAACGCTCTCGCTGGGAACCTCAGTCCCAGTTTAACTGCGTGTAACACGAGACCCCGATGACCATGCACCCGATGACTGATCAGTGCTCTATTGCTTCTCGCGTTCTGCCCCCAGACGTTCATCTGGGAACTGGTCTGTTGGTGACCACTTGGTTACTGACCACCGATTACCGTTCTGGGTGATCTGTCCCCTGACCTCTCTGCCGCCTGATCTGTCGGTGGTCACTTGGTTACTGACCCCCCGATCACCGCTCTTGGCGATAGCCTCCTTGATCTCTCTGTCACCTGGTCCACGTGTCACCCTGCGAGTGGTCCACGTGGTAATCTGCTGCTGACGTCATCGACTACCGATGACCGATCGGATCAGGTTTTACCAAGATCAATGGAAAATGGGTGAGTAAGGATGGTGGACAAGGTGGTTCCTCAAGTGGCCTTCATGTTGAACATGGTGAAGAAGATCAAAAATATGAGGAAGGTGCTGATATGGATTTTCCAAATACAGAACAACCTGCTACTGATTTTGGTGCTGGGACAAGTGTTGGACATCAAGGAGATGTGACTCCTTCAATGTCTCCCTTTGAGAGCTAGATGGTGAACAAACTAGATGGCTTTGCGGAAAATCAAAGGAATCTTCATGATCTTTGTGTTTCAAAATTTCAGAACTTCGATAATAGATTCCAAAGCATGGATACACGTTTTAAAATGCTTGATGAATAGATTGAAGTTGTTCATAATCAAATTTTCGAGCTGCAGTATGGAAAGGAAGACTGAAGAAAAACAACCGGTTGATCTGTCGAAACAACCGATTGTTAAGCTTGAGTGACAAGGCTTTGCTGTTCTTTCTATCTTTGTATTGATTTATTTTGATCTTTTGTTTAATCTCTTCCTATAGTCTATTTGTGAAGACAAGTAGGGGGAGAATATGGTGTTTGTTTTGTTTTACAAACTCCTATAACTCTGCTTTTATTCAGTTTTTAAATTCTGCTGCATTATTGGTTTATATGAAGCTGTCTTGCTACATTTTTTGGCTGCTTTTTTCTGCTCTTATGTTTATGCAGAAAACTAGTTGATGTATGATCATGAACTGCTATGAAAGATGCTTTGGATTGCATAGTTTTTTGTTTTGCAGGTACAGTTTCAGATTCAATCAAGATCAACACACGCAACCAGGGATTTGTCTTCATTAAATAGGGGGAGATTGTTGATCAAGAGTGATCAAATGCTTTGAAGAATCCAAATCCTATGTGTTTGATGCAAGCCTGGTGTTGCTGTTGTGTTTTGGAAGGGATCTGGGTTGAATAGAATGTGATCCACTCATTTGTTGAATCTAAAACTGATGTGATTTAAAACCTTTTAGAAAATAAAGTGTTTTTCTAACTAAGTGAAAAACAACTTTTTGTTTTGTCGAATCAAATGGTTGTTTTACTCTTAGGAGTTTTTGAAAAGGTTGAAAACTGTTTTAGTTTGGTTGACTTACTGCCAAACCAAACAATCAGTTGTTTCGTGGTTTCAACCAATTGTTTCTTTGAAAATCCTAACATAATTCTGTTTAGGTGGTTGAATGTGCTTTAAATGATTTCCAACTGAATACGCTCCTTCATTAAATGCTTTGACCAATCTTTGGAAAATATAAATAGTTTGTTTATGTTTTCAAACAGAGAAGAGAAAGAGATTTGAGTTTTTCAGTTGTGAAAAAGTTGATTTCAAGATTTGAACATTCATATCAAGCTTTGGGTTTTCAAAGAGAGTGGAATAGGATTGCAATTGTATTGATTTCAGTTTGTTCTGTAAACAAGTGTGATCCATTCCCAACTTTGGCTTAAGAGAAGTATAAATTGTTGGTGTATCTCTCGCTTACCTTAAACTCATTTAAATTTTGTTTTATGTTTTTCTGGTATAAACAACTGATTGTTTCGAAGAAACAACTGATTGTTTTTCTGTTGCTTTGCTGATTTAGTGCTTATATTCTTGGATAACCTGATTTCTGTTCTGGATTCACACAAAGAATTTTGTTAAACTTTAAAAAGATTTCAAAAACTTCTCTTAAACAATTCACCCCCCGCCCCTCTCATTTAAGGCCATATATTCTAACAAAGAAAACCTATAAAAGAAGTTCTACAAGCACATTTGTTTATCTTGAATAACACTAATGAGATGTTACCATACTTACATGCACACAAAGACATTGTCAAATATAAGAATCCAAAGCAATCAGAAAAATGGGTGTTGATCGAGCATAACAAAACTTTCATGTCATGGTTTAAGAAACAAATCATGAATGATCTATCAACATCTGAAACATTAACATGGCTTGCAAATGGTCTAAAGTTTGATATTTTATGTTGTTCTAGCTACGAAGTGAACGTTTGTTTATTTTACACAAAGTCTCAAGATGATAAAAGTACAATGCAAAAATAGTGGAGTCACTTTGGAGGTAAAATCCATGCATTTTTCAACTTCAAAAGATAAAAAATCCTGTTGTGAGATCAATGCCTTATATATATCACTAGTGCAAAAATGTAAAATAAATGCGACGATTTTACATTTACAAATGCGGCTATAGAACCACAGTTGATCAACACGCATTCGTAAATCAGAGAGATACAAATGCGGCCATAGAGCCGCATTTGTAAATTAGATTTACAAATGCGGTTATTTAAAATAACCGCATTTGTATCTTCTTCTGAATGAGGGTTTAGGGTTTAGGGGTTTAAGATTTACGAATGTGGCTTTGGTAATAACCGCATTCGTAAATCACATTTACAAATGCGGCTTTGGTAATAGCCGCATTTGTAAATCTTATTTTTTGATTTACAAATGCGGCTTTGGTAAATAACCGCATTTGTAAATAATGTTTTTTTTTTAAAGTGCAATTTGTATTGTTCCTAAACCATATAAATTAACCTACATAATGATCAAACCCAACCAGACAAATATAGAAAATATATATTTAAATTGAGAGCATCAAAATGTACATTTACAAGTAATCAAATTACATATAATAAAACCACTATTGATTACCTATGCTAGAGTTATAAAAATTTATGAAATATGTGGACCAAGATTCTCTAACATATGAAATGCCTTCCGAATTCATTGGTGTTTCTTTTGTGAATAATTGCATTGCAAAATATAGTTGACATAAATTAGTTTTTAGATATATATATGTTCAAGAATTATAAAAATGATTTAACATATAGTACCTCTTTCCAACCAGTTTTAACACCTAGTCTTATAATGGTAATCATCCATTGCATAATGTAATAGTCACACTCATAGCTTCCTGGTTGTTTATTACACTATAATTCAATAAAAAGTAATATGTTAGTATATTGATAAACAATGATAATAGAGAAAAAAAAAATTACAAACCTTTATTCTTATCCAGTTCAAATTATTTGAACTGGATCAACCTTTTAGGATGTTATATCCATGCCATGAACTGGTTAATACAAAAGTTAAGTTTATAATGTACTTACGTATCAATGATATCCTTAAATTTTGTGGGAATCTTCTTGTGTAGTGAACAGAACCACACAACAGTCTTATCAACCATTGATAAGACAAGTAACTGCCAATGATGCCTATATCATCCATGAAAAGAGTTAGTAAATATTTAAAACATGAAATAATAATAACTGATGACATATAATTAAACTTACTCATTAATATAAGGGCATAAATAAATTTGTTTTCCCTCTTTTTCCAGGGTGTTAGTGATGTAAGCTTGAGTCTCAGATAAGTTTGGTCCAACGGGATTAGTGATCTAAGAATCCATACATATTTTCCTTCCCCTCAGTGATACAGACTTTATGCAAAAACCTACAAGTTTTTAGTTAAAGCATAATCAATAATAATTTAACATAAAGTAAATTGAATAATAGGTAAAGATACTTACATCATAAAAAATTGAATTATACTTATATTGAGCTCCTGATTCCCATATATAAATTATGATAAATCTGTGTTGTACATCATTAGTGGCAGTTCAGTGTTTATATTAAAAAATGTATCATTCCACGGAACTAGAAAAGGTTCATTGCCAATCTGACTAGCAATGAGACGTAAGGAAGTTATATGATTGTCAATTGGAACCTCACGCTTCTTTTCCGGACTTGGTGGCCTAAAAGGTTTCTACAAGATAAACAACATTTGTATTAAATTATATGTAATATATAAATATAAATAAAAAATAATATAATGAAATGAAATTATTACATGAGGTTCGGGCATAAATCGAATGAGCTCTCTGGGCCAGACAACATATGTCTGAAATGCATCGGCCACAGTGGTTACCTCATCTGAAGGTAGTGGAACACGAGCATCAAGAAATCGTACTTTTTCAACTGTTACCTTCGCCACATCAGGGGAGAGAGGAACGTTATGTAAGGTGGTGGCGTCTTGATAGACTTTTCCAAGGGCCACCACCCGAGGAAGTTTGCCGCCCACTACCAATAGCTCACAATCCTTCGTCTGCCCATTGATATCATCCCTGATGTTGGAGGAGCCGCACAACTCCCCTTTGTACTCTTGGGAGTGGGACTAACAAGGGGTTCAACACAAAGTTGTTGCGATAGAAACTCTTGTCGCATTCGATCATTCTCCTTTTTCATCTCTAGCCACATCAAATCAGTCTTCTTTCTCATCTCCTCCATTAATTCTTCACGTATCTTAGTCTTCATTTGAGTTTCGTTCTCTTTGGAGGAGGAGGATGACTGTCGTTTTGAAACTCCAAAATATAGTTTAATTCCTACCCCTTGTCCAGCTGCACGAACACAACCAGAGTGCTCAGGTCGTCCAATTGCTTCAACCAGGATATCGTGACGACCTTCAGCAACAAATTTACTGTTGGATTCCAAGGAATCCTGCAAGAGTACACAAAAATCATATTTTCAAGCATTAATATAATTAATGCTTTAAAATAAATTAAAGTAACAAAAATAACTTACAATTTTTTGGATGATAACCCCGGATTGCTCAGAACTTGGTGCACCCGACTTTTTAATTTGGGGCCTCTTCCATTTTACATGGAGAAAAGGTGGCGATGGAGGAGAAGTGACCCCTGTTTCCACATTCTCAGACAACGTCCCCTGTTTAGATTTCTCCTTTTCCACCATCAGTGCTTGCTCAAGTTTTCGATACCCCGAACGAGACATAACGTGCGGGATAAGATTCTTCAAAGCTATCTCTTGAGCTTTCTTCCGAAGATCTTGTCATAATTGAAATAAACAAACTGAAGTAAATAAGATAAACTTATTAATGTTATATAAACAAAAAAAGTTAAGTTACTTCACTTACCATCCAAGCCTCATTTTGACGGCTTTCTTTAAAAAGACGCCATGTTTGTACTTTAAAAATGGATTTTCGTCTTTAAGGTCGCCAAAAATGTATCTCGAAGTCAGTCTTGACTTAAAGGTATGAAATTTGAGTTCGATATTGGATATAATCTTTGATCGAAGCGGTTCCACATCAGGAATTTCAAAGTTTGCCTGCAAAATAACATCAGCAAATTAAAATTAATCAATGAATATTAAAAAGCATTATATAAAAATGTAAAGCTTACCAGAACATCCTCCCAGATCATTTTCCGGTCGACCTCTGACACCTCATCCCATGAATTAATCAGAATGGAGAGCCTCTCACGAGAAACAACTCCAAGATAGCTCATAAACTCATCTGCTTTAGGACCAAAAGCCACTCCAGTGTTGACGTCAATGTCAAAACGTGTCTTCTCACCAGCAGCACGTCTCAATGCGAGACGCTTCAATCTAGTAGGTCCTCTGCTGCCTCGTCCGGATCGAGGTTTGAGTGGGGTCTGATCGTCATCCATGTCTCTGTTAAAAAAATTAGGTAACAAACATTAGTTAATCTGCATCGAATTAAAATCTTATAAAAATAATACATAAAAATCTAAATCTAAAATGCTTATTTACAGGTTGCATGGGGGTTGAAAGTTCATATGTAAATTCCTTCACTGTGGTCTTTACGGGTTGCATGTACATCATCAACTACATCGTCATCTTTATTAATTATCATTGGTGTGAATGAACAGGGGTCACCATTTTCAATATCATCTATGGTCTCCCCTGGTTTTTTCCCGTGTAAAACGACATACCAATGTTCTGACGTAGGATCTTTCACGTAGAAAACTTGAGATGCTTGTTGAACCATTATAAATGGCTCATCTCGATACCCTATCTTTCGAAAGTCCACTAGTGTGAATCTTGAATCATCAATTTTAACCCCACTTTTATTGTCAACCCATTTACACTTGAAAACTAGAACGAAAAACTTAATGTAGTCAATCTCCCATATCTCTTCTATAAACCCATAGTATGCCATTGATCCAAATACTGGATTTGTATCTTTCGAAGTCGAAAACTGCATTGACTTGGTTTCAAGAGTAACACCAGAATTTTGAACTGTACTCTTTTCATCCATGGACTTCGTGTAAAATATACAATTATTCACTTCGTATGCTGTACATGAGATGACATCAAACTTCAATCCAGCAGCCAACCAGGTCAAGGTCTCTTATGCCGTTGAATCCTTGAACACCTCGTCTTTAAACCAAGGCATGAAAGCTCTATTATGTTCCATCAAGACCCATTTCTCTACTTGTCTTGGGTTATTTGCCTTCACAATGGCTTTATGAGCTTCTACGTAAGGTACAACTTCATCTGTGTTATTCAATATGTACAAATGTGCTTGCAAGACTTCTGATCGAGATTTGCTTACAATATTCACACCACGTAAACATTTACTTGTAGAACGCCTGTGGTGCCATGAATTAGCTGGAACACCTATTGGATTTGCTTTTGTCATGTACTCTGAACAAAATTCAATACTTTCTTCAGATATGTACCTTTCAATCATTGAAGCCTCTGGATGATAATGATTTTTCACATAACCTTTCAAAATTTTCATATACCGCTCAACAGGATACATCCATCTTAAGTACACCGGTCCACACAATCTAACCTCTCTTACCAGATGCACCACTAGATGAACCATGATGTCAAAAAAAGACGGAGGAAAAAACATCTCCAATTCACACAAGATAACAACAATTTCATTTTGAAGTTCATCTAGTTTTGAGGGATCAATGACTTTACAACAGATGGAAGAGAAGAATGAGCACAAACGGGTTATGGTATGTCTAACATTTTTTGGTAAGATCCCACGGATAGCTACCGGCAACAACTGTTGCATCAAGATGTGACAATCATGAGACTTCAACTCAATTAACTTCAAATCTTGCATTGACACTAGGCTCTTCACATTTGAGGAATGTCCTTGTGGCACTTTCACACCCTTTACACATTGACAAAAACTAATTTTTTCATCTTTTGACATTGTGTAACAGGCTGGGGGCAAATATGTATGCTTACCCATTTCTATGGATGCCACCTCGCCGCGTATGTTCATCTCAATCAAATCTAAATGAGCATTTAGACCATCCTTCGTCTTCCCGTTAATGTTAAGAAGTGTACCAATTAAGCTATCACACACATTCTTCTCAACATGCATTACATCTATACAAAGTCTGACTTCTAACCTCGACCAGTATGGAAGATCAAAGAAGATTGATTTCTTCTTCCAAATATTTGTCACAGATGACTTTTTTTTTTTACTTACCGAAGGTGTGGTCTATGTTATTTACCTTTTCGTAAACCTCAACACCGGTTAATGGAGTTGGTGGACCACTACCCTCTTGGTGTCCATTAAAGGCTTTTTTCAACCTCTGGTAAGGATGATGACTTCTAAGAAACCTCTGATGTCGAAGATATACTGTTTTCCTTCCATGTTTCAATTGTTGAGAAGCAGTGTCTTCTTTGCATATTGGACACACTTTATGACCCTTAACACTATAACCTGATAAGTTACCATATGCCGGAAAGTCATTGATGGTGCAAAATAACATGGCATGAAGCATGAAAGTTTCATTAGCAAATCCGTCAAATACTTCAACACCCTGGTCCCACATTAACTTCAAATCTTCAATTAGGGGACTTAGATAAACATCAATATCATTCCCTGGCTGTTTCAGACCGGATATCATCATAGACAACATCATGTATTTTTGCTTCATGCACAATCCAGGAGGTAAGTTGTAAATAACTAGTAATACAGGCCATGAACTGTGATTTGTACTCATATTAGCAAACGGATTCATTCCGTCTGTAGCTAAACCAAGTCGGATATTTCTTGATTCTTTACCAAACTCTGGAAAGTCATCATCAAATTTCTTCCATTGAATAGAATCAGCTGGATGTCGGTACATGCCATTGCATTTCCTCTCATCTGCATGCCATCTAAGATTCTTAGCATCGTTTGGGTTTGCAAACAAACGCTTCATCCTTGGAATGATGGGAAGATACCACATAACCTTCATTGGGGGTCCATGCTTTTCCATCTCATCAATAGAATCATCATCTTTTTGTTTCAACTTATAACATGATAACCCACACCTCGGACAACTTTTCAACAATTCAAAATCTTTCCGATATAATATACAATCATTAGGACATGCATGTATCTTTTTGTACTCCATACCCATTGGACAAAGAATCTTTTTGGCCTCGTAATTACGATTAGGTAGAGTATTTCCCTCTGGAAGCATATCCTTCAATAGTTGGAGCAATTCCGTGAAGCTTTTATCAGTTCATCCGTTTATTGCCTTCAAATTCATCAATCTTAACACCGTCGACAACCGTGTGAAGTTAGTTGATCCAGGATACAAAGGAGTCTCTGCATCTCTTGACATACTTCCTTATCCATGCGCTTTTGCAAAACACTCAGCTCCCACATCACGAATCATGTCCTCCAATCGATCATCATCTCCATCATCGTGTACTGCTTCATCCATGGTAGAACCCACATATTCTTCAGTTACGGAAACACGTGGTAAATTTAATAATTCTCCATGCCATGTCCAAGTTGTATAAGATTGAAGAAACCCATCACATAGCAAGTGTTCCCTCATGATATTCACATCCAGTATCCTTCCATTCAAACAGTTAACGCACGGACACCTGATCTTTGCTCCATCATGACCACTAATAATCGCGTTACGCTGCGCAAATTGTATAAATTCTTCTACTCCCCTTTCGTATTCATCACTTATACGAACAACATTAATCCAACCTCGATCCATTATATATTCTGGAATAGTTAGGATTTTCTAATAATTAGTATTCTATCTCACACATTTGCCGAGAGTCGAACACCCCCGGACTCAATCCAAACACGATAATTCTATTCTAAAAGTAACAACTAACATAACATAAAACTTTTATTAAAACGTAATTAACAACTAACTAAATATATAATATAAATTTAAGAAAATACAAATTTATATATATAAATTATATTACACAAAAATATAAATTCAAAATATTAAATAAAAATTCAAATTTTTTTAAAGAGAACACCAACCTTTCCGTGAACCAAGGTTGCTGGTGATCAGAGTGGCAGAGGCACGCGACAACGGCGGCGGCGGAAGCGGTGGCGGAGCAGCGACAGACCAACGAAGAGCAAATATGAATGATCAATTCCAATGGAACAGTAACCTAAAATGCCAATGCCAACGAAAACTCGTAAGGAAAACGAAAAACATAAACCAAAAACATGCCAATGCCAATGAAGAGATTCGCGAAACTTACAATGGCAAAAAGGAACGAAGATGCAGAGAAGAGTTGAACTCAAACGCGAGCACAAGAACAGTGAAAACGAAGGCCAGAGCGGAGAAGAAAGTGAAAGTGTGAAACTGGAGTGGCGCGCTTCAAATTTTTAGGGTAAAAAGCATTTACAAGTGCGGTTGTAAAGTAAAACCGCACTTGTAAATCAATGCCCAATGATTTACAGGTGCGGTTATATGAAAAACCGCACTTGTAAATCAATGCACATTGATATACAAGTGCGGTTTTACTTTACCCACAATTGTAAATCATTAGGCATTGATTTACAAGTGCGGTTATATGAAAAACCGCACTTGTAAATCAAATTAATTTAAAAAATGCCACCGCATTTTTTACAAATGCGTTTAAGCGCGAACGCGCACTTAATAAGGAGTATTCTTTTAATCTTTTTGAACTAGTGTATGATTCCAATAACAAGATAGAGATGTTTCATAGACATGTTATGGAGTCAACTTGAGTTGGAATATGAATAGACACTTTTCTAGAAGTGGATCAATGTTCTTTCATTCAAGAACTCACCAAATCTTAAGCCACCAAACCAAAACTCATGTTTAAACCCATTTCTTGTCAAATGAACCGATTGTAATGTGCAAGAATGTAAAAGCACCGATTAAAACTATCTAGGAAGCAAATGAACCGAACAAAAGCAAGAAAGAAAGTTATTGAACCAATTAAAATTGCTAACAAATGAAATGAACCGAACAAAACAAGAAATGGAACAAATGAACCAAACAAAAGTACAAGAAAAGCCTAAGACATGTTTCTAGAGTTTATATGGACATGGAGATGGATGAATATGATGGAAGGGAAAAGAGAACTTATGTGGTTGGAGTCCTTGGAGAGGAACACGCCACTTGAAGGATGCAAAGCTCCAAGATGAGTGTAGATGTCGCCACTTGAGGCTCCAAGATTGCTCTCAAGATAAGACTAGGGTAAGAGAAGACACAAGTCTCTCAAGCACTCACCAATTTGGGAGAATTTCGTTAGTCAAAATATCAAATCTGTATTTAGAAGGACTCAAGCCCTCCTTATATAGGAAGAGGACCGGTCATGAAGTACAAGAAGCTATCCAAAATGTCCCTTGCAAATCTCCCACTTTCTAGCACCTAAAGTGAGTGATGAAGGGTCAACTACTAGAATGTTCTAAAACTAATATCTAAAGATGCTTTACATAAGAGGTATGTTTAGGTTTCCCTCTTAGCACCTTTCCTAAAGACTATATTTAAGCATTTTAAAGTTTATACAAAAGATACTACAAAAAGAGAAAACATTTTACCACTACTTCCTAATTTTTTAAATTTGCTCCTAGTAATCCTTTGAGGTGAAAAGGATGATGAGCGAATATCCCTTTGAGCATCTTCATCTTCGGCTTCTTCTTCTTGAGCTTGATCTCCATCATACTCCCCGAGTTGGAGAGAATTCGACCACGAATTATGGAGACCTATAGAGAAAGGAGTTAGATCACTGATATTAAATGTATGACTCCCAAGGAATGTATCAGGCATATCTAACTCATAAGCATTATTATTAATCCTCTTTAGGACTTGAAAAGGTCCATCTCCACGAGGCATAAGTTTGGACTTCCTTTGAGTAGGAAAACGATCTTTCCTCAAGTGAAGCCAAACCCAATCACCCACATCAAACAATAATGCTTTCCTCCTTTTGTTGGCAAGTTCAACATACTTGCCAACCTTCTTCCCAATTCGTAACTTGATGTCATTATGCAATTGTTTTATAAAAGAAGCCTTTTCATCCCCATCTTTGCATAATACATCATCAAGTATTGGAATAGGAAGAAGATCAAGAGGTGTTAAGGGATTAAACCCATAGACAACCTCAAAAGGAGAATGTGAAGTGATAGAATTTACTACACGATTATAAGCAAATTCAACATGTGGTAGTAAATCCTCCCAAACCCTTGGATTCCCGGAAATAAAGCATCTCAACATTTGTCCCAAGGTTCGATTGACCACTTCGGTTTGACCATCAGTTTGGGGGTGACAAGTAGTAGAAAATAAAATAGATTGATGATCACTATGAATCACAAATTCTTTAGGAAAAAGGTAATGTTGCCAAGTAAACAAAGCTCTAACAAGTGCATATAATTCTTTATCATAAGTGGAATAGTTGAGATGACTACCTTTCAATTTCTCACTAAAATAAGCTATGGGGTGGCCCTCTAGAAGGAGAACGACCCCAATGCCTATACTTGAAGCATCACATTCTATCTCAAATGTTTTAGCAAAATTAGGAAGGGCTAAAATGGGAGCATTAGTCAATTTTTCTTTTAAAACATCAAAAACGTGTTGTTATGCTTCTCCCATTTAAAAACCACATCCTTTTTCACTATATCATTGAGAGGTGCGACTATTGTACCAAAGTTAGGCACAAATCTTCTATAAAAAGAAGCAAGGCCATGAAAACTTCGGACATCATTCACATCGGTAGGTATTGGCGAATTTTGAATGGCTACCACCTTAGATTGATCTACATGCACCCCTATAATACTAACAATAAACCCTAGGAATTCTATATGATCAAGTGCAAACATACATTTAGCAAGGTTAGCATACAAATGTTCTTTCCTAAGGGTTTCTAAAACTTGTCTAACATGCATCTTATGGTCAAACAAAGACAAGCTATAAATGAGGATATCATCAAAATAAACAACAACAAACTTGCCAATGAATGGTCTTAAAACATGATGCATGAGGCGCATGAATGTACTTAGTGCATTAGTTAAACCAAATGGCATAACTAACCACTCATATAAGCCAAAGTTGGTCTTAAAAGCGGTATTCCATTCATCACCCGGTTTTATACGGATTTGATTATACCCACTTTTGAGATCAATTTTGGTCAAAATTTGGGAACCATGCAATTCATCCAACAAATCATCAAGCCTAGGAATGAGATGCCTATACTTAATTTTAATGTTGTTTATAGCCCTACAATCGGAACACATCCTCCATGTTCCATCTTTTTTAGGGACAAGTATAATAAGCATGGCATAAGGGCTCATACTATCTTGAACCCACCCTTTAGCAATCAACTCTTCTACTTGTTGGCGAATTTCCCTAGTTTCACTTGAGATGGTCCTATAGGCGGGACGATTTGGTAAAGAAGATCCCAGAATTAAATCAATTTGGTGTTCAATCCCTCTTAAAGGTGGAAGTCCCTTAGGAGGGTCTTGAAACACATCATGAAATTCCTTTACCAAATTATCCAAACAATGGGGACTATCCTCAAGTCTTTCTAACGTAAGAGGTCTAGGAAGAGCTAAAAAATAGGAGTGTGAGAAACTATTTCCTTTTGGACCTCATGTCTAGAAATAAGAAGGATTTTCTTAGAACTCTTTTCGGTTTCACTCTCCTTCTTTTTTTTTCATAAGAGTTTGGTCCTCATGGACTTCCCTTGGAGAGAGAGATTTTAAAATGACCTTGTGACCATGGAAATCAAAAGAAATTTTATTGGTAAATCCATCATGAAAAACTTTTCTTTCAAATTGCCATGGCCTTCCCAAAAGAACATGTGTAGCTTCCATGGGCACAACATCACACAAGACCTCATCTTTGTATTTTCCTATAGAGAAATTTATGAGGACTTGTTTGTTAACTATGATTTCGCCCACCTCACTTAGCCATTGTAACTTGTAAGGCTTTGTATGAGAGATAGTAGGCAAACCAAGTTTCTCTACTACTCTTGTACTAGCCACATTGGCACAACGACCTCCATCCACAATTAAAGAACAAATGTTGTTGTGAATGACACATCTTGTATGAAAAATATTTTCCCTTTGACTTTCATCAAAGGGTTGTAAAACATGACCAAGAAGTCGTCTCACAACCAACAAATCTCCTTCAAGGGGACTTTCGCTTTCATGCTCACTGGATGCCCTAAAATAAGAAGAATGCCTAGATGAATCGGAATCATGCTCACTAACTACAATGCCATTATGCACAAACATATTCCTTTTAGAAGGACAATTAGAAGCAATGTGACCATAACTCAAACATTTAAAGCATTTCTTACTAGACAATTTGATTGGAGATTTAGGAGTAGAAGTGGAAGGCCTAGACTCCTTAGGTTTGAAAGAAGAATCCTTAGAGGGAAGTTTTGAAAAAGACTTTTTATTTTCCAAGAGTTGTTGTAGTAACCATCATTGGGAGAGTTTTTAAAAGCATTTCTTTTAGCAATTTGGGCTTCCACCTTCATTGCAAGATGAACCAAAGATCCCAAAGATGAATACTCTTGAAGTTCAACAACATCTTGAATATCCCTTCTTAGGCCACTTACAAACCTAGCTATCATAGCTTCCTCACTCTCTTTCAAATTAACTTGAAGTAAAAGCGTTTCTAACTCTTTAAAATAGGCATCCACACTTAGCGTGCCTTGTTGAAACCGTTGGAGCTTCAACATGAGGTCTTTCCTAAAGTGTGGTGGCACAAATCTAAAACGCATACACTCTATCAAATCGTTCCAAGAGACCACGAGAGGTCTCTTGTTATAGAAAACGTCCGTTACAAGGCTATGCCACCATTTCATGGCATAATCTACAAATTCTAGGGTGGCTATCTTCACCTTTTGGTTATCCTCAACCTCATAGGTGTTAAAAATCTGTTCACATTTAGCCTCCCATTCTAAATACAAATTAGGACCACTATCACTACTAAAACTAGGGACTTTTTACAAAAGGAACTTGAGGCTTGGTCTCTTGGTGATGTCTTTGTTCACGGTGGTGGCTTCCCCCATTGGAATGATGACGATTGCTCCTTCTTCTAGTATCCTCTCCATGGCCGTGAGTAGTTGAAGAAAGCCTAGGAGAAGTTTGTCTACCATGAAAAGAATGGGAAACTCTTTCTTGCTTCAATTCAACCTTTGCCATTCGTTCTTCCAATCTTTGCAATGCCTCATCTTTTTTAGCAAGAGCCTTCTTTGCTTCTTTTAACTCATTAAGAATATAAGCCTTATGATTAGAGTGTGGTTTTGAAGATTCAGCACTTGAATATGTATCCATTAGAAAAGGAAAACAACAAACACAAGAGCAACCAATGTTAAGAAAACAATCTTAGCAAAAACAATTATAACAAAGTGCCGAAAGGTAAAAGGCACTCAAATCACTCTATGAAAGCATACTTCCCTTAACCAATCTTCTCTTGAGGCCTTAGTAACCTCAGATGAAAGATGTCAAAGCAAAAACACTCAATCAAAAAGCTAAGCACCACAAAACCAAAGAACAAACAAAGACAAACAAGAAAAGGTGTAAACAAGAAAGGCTACACAAAAGGAGTACCAGAGTTATGACAAACACAAAGAATAGTGAAGAAAAGACAAGCAAGAAAATAAGGTACTCAATGAAAAGGAAGGTACACAAAAGAAACCTAGAGAAAAGCACTAGAATAGATGAAGAAAACAAAAACAAAACTACTGAAAAAATATTTTTGTGCAAACTGTGCGTGACTTCAGAGATTTATCTGGAATTGTATAAAGCTAACTGGATTATGAAATTGTAACCACAGAAAGTTCAAGATCTTATCTCAATAATGGCACTGGAATTACACAAAAACAGTAAGCCAATTAATTGCGATAAATTTTGCAAAATCACTACCAGATTACTGTATTTTTTTCGGCAGAATTACACACTGAACGTATTTCATTTATCATTTTTTTTGTACTTGGAATTTTGATGTACTTCTTTTTTCTAATTTTTTTATAACACTTTGAAGAACTCAAATCCAGAATTTCAGAAATTTCCAGTAAGAAAATCAATTGCAATAAATCGAAACAGTCAGCACGTTTTCAAGAAAACAGAGAAAACCTAATAGGAATGAAAAACAGAATTAAGAACTAGCAAAGACATAATAGAAATGATGTTTAAGAACTTGTATAGGTCTATTACACAAGTATTAACTCAATACCAAAAAGAAAAGGCACCAAAGGATCAAGAAACAAACATATAAAACTGTGCTTAATAATAAATCAAGAAACAAAAATTACAATAAAAGGACCACAAAGAATTGATAACATTTTTGGAAAAACATGACTTTGACAAAACTTATAAGGATTCAAAAATCAAAAGGACACAAACAAAATGTTATAACAACAAGAAAACAGCAAGAAATACCCAAAATAAACCTAAAAGAGAAAGGTAACCACAAGAATGTAAAGTTCTTGAATTAAAAGTGCCAAAACAACTCAAACACAAACAAGAACAAATCTAAGACTCATGATACCACATGATATGATTCCAATAACAAGATAGAGATGTTTCATAGATATGTTATGGAGTCAACTTGAGTTGGAATATGAATAGGCACTTTTCTAGAAGTGGATCAATGTTCTTTCATTCAAGAACTCACTAAATCTTAAGCCGCCAAACCAAAACTCATGTTTAAACCCATTTCTTGTCAAATGAACCGATTGAAATGTGCAAGAATGTAAAAGCACCGATTAAAACTATCTAGGAAGCAAATGAACCAAACAAAAGCAAGAAAGAAAGCTATTGAACCGATTAAAATTGCTAACAAATGAAATGAACCGAACAAAACAAGAAATGGAACAAATGAACCAAACAAAAGTGCAAGAAAAGCCTAAGACATGTTTCTAGAGTTTATATGGACATGGAGATGGATGAATATGATGGAAGGGAAAAGAGAACTTATGTGGTTGGAGTCCTTGGAGAGGAACACGCCACTTGAAGGATGCAAAGCTCCAAGATGAGTGTAGATGCTGCCACTTGAGGCTCCAAGATTGCTCTCAAGATAAGACTAGGGTAAGAGAAGACACAAGTCTCTCAAGCACTCACCAATTTGGGATAATTTCGGTAGTCAAAATATCAAATATGTATTTAGAAGGACTCAAGCCCTCCTTATATAGGAAGAGGACCGGTCATGAAGTACAAGAATCTTACACAAGAAGCTATCCTAAATGTCCCTTGCAAATCTCCCACTTTCTAGCGCCTAAAGTGAGTGATGAAGGGTCAACTACTAGAATGTTCTAAAACTAATATCTAAAGATGCTTTACATAAGAGGTATCTTTAGGTTTCCCTCTTAGCACCTTTCCTAAAGACTATATTTAAGAATTTTAAAGTTTATACAAAAGATACTACAAAAAGAGAAGACATTTTACCACTACTTCCTAATTCTTTAAATTTTCTCCTAGTAATCCTTTAAGATGAAAAGGATGATGAGCGAATATCCTTTTGAGCATCTTCATCTTCGGCTTCTTCTTCTTGAGCTTGATCTCCATCAGTTATTATGGTGTCATAATATAGATTTGGAAGGTTAATTATAACAAGTTTTTTGTACCTATTTTTAAATGCTAGTAGGTTAACAATAAGACTGGTGCGAAAGTTGATGAATCAGGAATGACTTTGGTTGACTTTCAAAAGATAGGTTAGAATGAGGAACCATTTATAATGGCATATCAGGCTTCCCAAGTTTTTTATATCCAAGACCCTACGTCTGAAAACTGGTATGTTGTGTTACATGGAAAATATATATTGACCTAAAAGATGAAGAACCAAATAGTGTCATTTGTGAGATTGAATCATATACAAGAACGACGATCAATAAAGAGTACGAGGATGTTGTCGATTTTGTACATGCAACTCGAAATGGTCATGACGAAGGAATATATATTTATATGTGTATGTGTTTTAGGTTTATTTTTACATCATATGATTTTTATTATGTTTCATATTCTTAATGCTCATCACGTCTAAAAACAGGTACATGGCTGATGATGAACTTCCTCGTTTAAAAACTGGTAATGATCCTACTAGATTAAAGACTACGTGTATCAAGATAAATAAAGGTAAAAAAGTTCCATTGACTATTGGTGTCATCACTGGCGTCGCTAGTTGACCAAATTTAGATAATTTTAGCAGTTATCTCGGAGTAATTGCTCGTGAAAGGATCTTTATCCTAACTCCTTCTTAAGATAACGTTACCGAGCACGAGAGAAACATGATTTGGCAAGATATTCTAGTATGTAATTGTTTTTACTTTGTTCAATTTAAAGTTTGATTTTACTTTATTCAATCTAAAGTGTTTACATTTGTTATGAACTAATTATATTTTAACATTATAGATGCATTATGATATCCTAAATGTGGAAACATTGAGAGTGAAGGTTCTATCTTCAGTGGCTGTCAAGTTTCATCAGCTTAAATCAAAATTGAAATCAACTTATATATTTAGTGCAAGGAAAGGACAAAATCCTTGTACAAAATACACATGCATTGATGAAGAAACATGGTAGTAGTTTGTACAAACTTGACAAACTGAGAAATGCCAGGTTAATATCACTTGTTTTATTTTGATGTAGTTTTTATATTAACATATTATTAACTTTTAAATGTTGATAGGGTGTTTGGAAGAAAGCACAATCCAATTAGGCATGTAATGAGACCCCACACTTATTGTCTCGTGGTGGTTATCAAAAGTTAGAGCAGAAGTTGGTTCAATAAAAGATTAAAGCACATTCTACTTATACCGAGGAAGGGAATAATGTAGATTCTTTGAACCCTCCATCCCCACCTTCCCGCCATGACAAATTGAAGAATGCCTGTCTAAAGCATTCAAGGACATGGACTTCTGAGGAATCACATTGAACAACTGAACAAATTGTAAGAAATATGTTTTGTATGTGTTATTTTAAATTCAATATGTGTGTTGAATTCTGACAATTTGTTTTCATTTGTTGTAGGATTCTCTTGTTGAGCAAACAACACAAGGGAAGTTTAATACTTATGGTGAGGATACTGTTACTGTTGCTATCAAATGACTTGAGCACCCTAGACTTGTTCGTGTTATTGGATATGGTGTGGGGATTCGCTTATACTTTGGACCATCATCACAATGCAAGGAACATTCGTTCAGTAAACCTAGCTAGAAGTATTTATTACAATTACGAAAACATATAAAGGTTGAGGTCACTCAAGAGATTAAATAAAGCTTAATGGAGTTGTATGTTGATTATGATTCTTCCTCCCGATTCATGGTCCTAGGTAAGTGTTATGAAGGGATCACAATTTTACACAATGTGCCTCTTCCTCCTAATTTGATAGAGGTCATGATGGAGAAGGTCCTTTATGGTGATGTTGCAGTTCCTGTACTGACATCAGAGGAGACAATTGTAGTAGAGGCATTACATACTTGCATTGCCTAGCCTAGACATCTCGTCAAACCTATATCAAAATCTATGATATATCTTTGCACTAATATGATTACATATGAAATATGTTATGTACTAAATAATTTAATTATTTTTTTTGTTGATAAGTAGCAAGAACATAAGACAAAAATGTCTGTGGAAAAGAAGAAAATTCTCCATTGATGATCTTGTGGCAGCATTGGTGGATATTGTTACGACTTTAGATACAATTGTCATAGAGGTTCCATGGGATGCCAATGTTTTTGGCAGGCATAGTGATATACTGTTGTACTTACACATGTCTGGTTTGTTGGACGTTTGATGTCTCTTTTACAATAAGTACCCTGTCAGAAGTAATAATTTGTCCCTAAGGACGAATATTAAACCCACAAGGAACAATTCTAAAATCTCAAGTATAATATTCACTAAATATAAGACAATATGTAAAAGTTTGTTGGAAAGTTTGTGTGTATGATAAATTTTTAAGAAATTAAATAAAGCAAAGTAAAAGATTTGTATGAGTCAAATGAGAAAATTGGGTTTGGGTTCATGCTTCTCACTCTTCTATATTTCTCAAAAGAATATAATATTTAATCTTGATTGATATTGATGCACTTATAAAAATCATTCATATTAATTCCTCGAAAACAAAATTATTAAGAGAGTCTCTTATATATCGATTCCTCATATATTTACAAAAGCTCATTATCATTACGAATAGATTTTATAAATAAATTAACACTTCAAATTTATTCCTAGCATTCAAATATGTTAAGCATTATCATTTAGGTCAGATGCTTAGAAATACTTTCCAGTCAAATCTAAGGATCAAAATCATGAATAATTCAAGATTTGATAATAAAATGATAATACCAATCATCAATCAAAAACTGAATATTACAGATAAATATCACCTCAATATATAAGAGTTTAAACAGATTACTTCTAATCCTAAAGAGAATAATTAGCCACTCACGTTGGCCATTACAAGCATGAAAAGTAAGAAAAGAAGATCCAAGATGTTTCTCATTAACAATTGTCTCCTCTAGGGTTTTCTATCTCGCTCTATTCTTCCAATGATTTCTAGGGTTATGCATCATGCCTAACCTAGTTGTGTTTAGGCTAAGTGACATCTTACTTAAACGAGTTATTACTTGCTTAAGCGAGTTTGACAAGAAAAAACCCAACTTCACTGGAGTGAACTCGCTTGGGCGAGCATTAGGCGAGTCTTGGGCAAGTTCCTCTGTAGTGATCATGCTTGGGTAAATTTTGAGCGAGTTTCCAATGCTCCAACTTTCCCTTTTGATGAGAATCAAAAAGATGTTATTAATAGGAAGAATGGTCAAGGACCAAAATACTTGAAGTTCTTCTTATTAGTATTCTTAATATGGAGGCCCAAGCCCAAAACCCAAGCCCAAGAAGGCCAAGCCCAAGAAGCCCAAGTTTTCATCCCATGATGGGCAAGGCCAAGCATTAAATAAATTAGCATCTTTGAATGTCTCTATTTGTAATTTCCTTTTGTGTAGTTTTTAGTAGAACTTTAAAAGGAAGGTGTAGATATTAAAATTAGGGGTGCCAATGTATAAAGATAGGTCACACCTTCCATTATTCCTTTTCATGAAACAACATCACCCTTACCACACTATCGAACTCACAATTGGCTTCACAAACTTCGCCTAGTGAGCCCATTACCAAACTCATACCCATTTAGCCTATTCCTGAACCAATAACCACTGAATCTCATGGGCCTAATTCATCCGCTGATTTTCTACATAACCACTTCAACATTCTACATGTGTCAAGCATCCTCCTGCATGGCATAAAGATTACTTACTGCCACCTCATGCCAATCAGTCCACTCCTAGCCAAGGTTCTCTCCCAAGTACACGATATGCACCTTCTCATTTTGTTTCTCATTCCAACTTATCTTCTGCTCACTGCATTCTTTTATCTAACATTTCTACACATAGAGAGTCTTCATGATATGATGAAGCCATTATATTCTCCCGACTGGAAGGAAGCCATGAAATTTGAATTATCAGCATTGAGAACAACACCTGGAACATTGTTTCATTACCAAATGGCCACAAACCCATATGATGAAAACCATCCGACCTCAAAACTTTCGGATAAGAAGATAGACGAAGATTGAGACTTACTGAAGAGATTGTAAAATATGAAGTCGAAATCAAGCATCTCAAGAAACTTTTGCTCCAATATTTTTTAATAAAGGATCTTGGCACCTTAAAATATTTTCTTGGAATTGAATTTTCTCGGTCTAAACATGGCATTTTTATGTCTTAAAGAAAATATACGTTGGACATTTTGGACGATACAAGTATAACTAGGGAAAGACCAGAGAAGTTTCCCATGGAGTAAAATTTAAAACTTACTCTTACTGATGGTGATTTATTACATGACCCAACTAAATATCACAGGTTAGTTGGAAGGCTCATTTACCTCACCATCACAAGGCCAAATATTGTATACTTAGTTAGAACTTTAAGTCAGTTTATGCAAGAGCCTCTCGCAAAACACACTGGGATGCAACATTACAAGTTCTAAAGTACATTAAGGGGACACACAAGCAAGGATTATTACTTCCCTTTGATAATGATCTTAAGATGAAAGCCTATTGCGATTCAGATTGGGGAGGATGTCATATTACTTGAAGATCAGTCAACGAGTATTGCATTTTCCTGGGAAATTCATTGGTATCCTGGAAGTCTAAGAAACAAACCGTGTTAAGGTCATCAGCCGAAGCAGAATATCGAGCCATGGTAAATGCTTGTTTGGAGCTAACATGGTTACATTTTATCCTGAGAGATCTTAGGTTCCAATTAGCATGCCTACACCTTTGTATTGTGATAACCAAGTGACACTCCATATTGCAACAAATCCTGCATTTCATGAGCATACAAAGCATATCGAGATAGACTATCACATCGTACGAGACAAGTTGCAAGTTGGGTAATAAGTGCCTAATTTCATTAATATTTCACATTAACATATAGGCACTTATGAGGATTTATTGCTAATTTACATATAAAATAATCCCTATTTTATGAATTTATACCTTTTGATATCTTTTATGAATTTTATTTGAATAAGAGCATTTTATTCCCAAATTTGGTGTTAATTGCAGATTTCTAGGGAGGATTAAAGATTTGGAGTAAAGGAGAATAATTTGAGCTAAAAAGAGAAAGTTGGGAGGTCTCAAAATGGAAAAAGATGCACAGAAAGATTGTGCCTTTTTTATGTTTTATCACTTAGCCCATTAGCGCGACACAGGAAACAACCTAACCCCAGAAAATTAGAATAAATAAGGGGCTAGAGGTTCAACCCTAATGTGCAAGATTAAGAGGAAAACACCATAGAGTGAATTGTAATCCAATTGGGAGAATGGAAGGTGCTAGAAGTATGCGTGGCTAATTCTACCCTTTGGGATTGGGAGTAATCTGCTCAAACTCGTATGTATTGAGGTGATATCTTATATATTAATATTCAGTTCTTGATTGATTATTGGTATTGTTGTTTTACTTTTAACTTTCCGTGACAAATTGAGAATCTTAAATTTTTCCGAGAGGTATTTTTAGGGTTCAGACTTAAACATCAATACTTAACATATTTGAGTGCTAAAGATAGACTTAAAATGTTAATTGCCATTAACGTCTGATTGTGATTTCTAAGTTGTTTTTATAAGTATGCGAGAGATCGATATTTATGAAACATTTTTAAGAATTTTATATGCGAGAGATTGATATAAATGAATTTTCTACGGGCATCAATTTCAATCAAAGAACTTAATATTTACATGCTAATCAAAATACATGAGAGTGAGAGAGATGAAACCTAATCCCTATTTTTCTAACTGAAGCAACTAATTCTTTGTTTGTTTTCACATTGATCATTGCCAACACACTCAATTCAACACACTTTTTATTGTTTTGTTGTTATATTTAGCGAATATTGTACTTGATAATTCACTGGTCCTTATGGGATCGATATCCGTCCTTAGGGACAATTATTACTTCTGACAATGCGGTACACTTGCCCTAAAAAATCATCAAGTTTTTGGCGCCGTTGTCGGGGAACAGGTTATATTTGTTGAGTATAATTTCCTAAATATTGTGAATATTTTAATTCTTTTAATTTGTTTTAATTTTGTGTTTATATTTGTTACTGTTTTTATTTGATTTGTGTTCCGTCCGGTTGATCGGGACGTCTTCGTGCGCGACCTCAACCGTCAGCTAGGGACTCCTTCCCACTGGTTGCCTGTGGATTCCTGCAAAAAAAGAGGACAAAGAGGCGCCCTAGCGGCCGTTTGCACTCCGACGCTCAAGTCAGCCAGCAAGAAACACCAAAACTGTTCACCTCCATCTCTTAGCACCGCGTGTGGCACTCTGAAGGTGGTAAGAAATAACTGTGTATATGTGTGTGTTGTCTCTTTCAGGCAAAAATATTTCTCAGTCACTTGTACGTAACCTTGAAGCACGAGCAAGCAACTAGAGAGTTCTCTGGTAAATTTGCCAAAAGTTCCAACCCTTTTTCCAACATTCCCCGCGCTATTTAAACTACCCAAGCATTTAAAGCGCCTTAAAGCGCTTTTAATCACAAACGTAACGCACTCATTAAAGCGCTTAATTAGAAAACGTAGCGCATTTAAGACGTTGAAATGCTCGGGAGCCATTATAGTACCTGAATGCTCGAAAGGGAAACTGTATTGAATAACTTTTAATTACCTGGCACCTGACTAAAGGGTGTTTCTATTCTGGCATGGCTGTCGTACACGTGGAGGGCCTCACGACGCCATGACCCCATCTGGGGGCGCTTCTGCCCACCTGGGGACGTTTCTACGTGTGAGTCCTCCTGCTGGGAGTGCTACTGCGCTAGGGGTGACTTTTTGGGTGCCAACTCATGCCCCCAAGTATCTAGTCACTTACTTTGAGAGCGTATCTGCCTTCCTTTTGTACTCTGCACCCGGTTGCCCTGGGCGTGACTTTCCTCTTGAGTCGTATCTGCCCCACAGGTATCTCTGGGGCGGCAGGAGCACTTCACGAGTCAGGCTGCCCTTCACTGGTACTATTACTATGGCCTTGAAGCCACCTTTTCCTTCTCTTTATCTCTGCCCCGTGCTATTGGGACCTGAGGCCTTCCCACGGCGTCGCTCCCTCCATGGTCTTTCCTACCCATGGGTATCGGGGAACCACACCGTGATTGCCTTACTTTAGCACTGTTTGACCTGGCGAAGCCCTGGTTGGGCGACGCCTTCACCTAGGCGACGCCTTGCCTTGGCGACACCTTGCCTTGGCGACGCTTCCTCTTGGCATTTCTCCACCTAGGCGACGCCTTGTGTTGACTTTGACTCTCCAGCCGTTGACTTTGACCTTGACTTAGTCAACGCCCGGATACGGGACGGTACACAAGCCCCCAGTCTTAAGCCGAAGACTTGTCTTCAGCGTCAAGACTAAAGCCTCGCCCACGCCGTCCACGTGCCATCCTGATGACGTGTCATTCTCTGCTGACTCAGCAATTCTTCGAATTATTGACGTGACATTTTCTGAACCACAGGGGTATTCTTAATGACTGATTGGACATCCCCTGAAATGAGGATGATAACACCTTTTGGGCTACCCTTGATCGCGCGCCACGTGGCCCATCGCGCGGCCATCCTCCAGGGACCTTTGCGTTTCCCTTGGGTAATTGATCCTCTGACGCGTGGCACGATCCCACGGCCCTAGGTTAGCGCCTCTCGAGTTGCGAAATGTAACGTTTAAGTTACTCTAAACCCCGCGCTCACCCTACTGTTACATTCATTCACTCTGCAACTCCGCACTGTTCATCGCCTTCAAAACCCCTTTTCTCTGCAATCGCGATTCTCTCCTTGATGCGCTCGTCTACTGCCTCCATTCCAATAACAAAGGTACGAACTCGAGTATTCACGACTCTTCCTTTTCGTCGCATTATAGGATTCATTGAACTGCCTGGGACTGTTGTTATTCTCGTATTACTGCATTTCTCCGCTTCTTCTTCCTCCTCTGATTTTTCTCGCGTGGGTGACGCTTCTTGGGGCTCTTTCCCCTTCTTGCCATGGCTAAACTTGCTAAACCCTTTTTCCTCTCTTCTTTCTCCAGCTATCTATTTTCACCATGACGCGCGCGAACGCGGAGCCTGATTCTTCTCCCACGACCCCCAAGTCCAACTACAAAGCCTTCTACCCCTGGGCCCCCGACGAGCTCCTGAGTGAATGCACCAGCCTGACTTCCTTCCAGGACCTGGAAGCTCACCGGGGGGATCCCCATTTGTACAACTTTAACGCCTTCTGCCGCACACACGACGCCCACATATCCGTCCGTCCCGGCAGGCCTGGGGAACCTGTTTGTTTGGACGACAGACCTAGAAAGGGGAAACCCTTCTTCTTCATGTACCAGACCGTGTTCAAGCGCGTAGGAGTGTGTCTCTCATTCACTCCCTTCGAACGGGAGCTTCTCACTGAAATCAACACTGCCCCCGCCCAGCTTCATCCCAACAGCTGGGCATTCGTGAGGGGCTTTCAAATTCTTTGTGGATACCTGGGCATCCCACCTTCTGTAGATATCTTCCTGCATTTCTTTGAGGTGAAGAAACAGGGGAAAAGCTTTTGGGTAAGCTTTTCCGGGATCGCAGGCAGGATCCTCCTATCCCTCTTCTAGAATTCTTATAAGAACTGGAAAGGGGTGTGCAGCGCCAAGCACGATCCCACAGCTTTGGATGGCTTCCCCCTTTACTGGACGGAGCGCCCTAAATTGCTCAGGGCCAAGACCCTGGAAGAGCTATCTCTCGCTGATAGGGAGGTAAGCAAAGCCTTGGCTGGGTTGGGGATCGTTTTTGATACCTTGAAGCTGGTCGCTAGCGAGTACAATGCTCACGCCCTGACTACCTACTTTGGTAAGGGGCTCTCCCCTCATCTTTTTGTTGTGAACAGCCTGCTATCGAACGTTGGTTCCCCTGGACTCTTATACTCATTTTATAGTGTGCTATGTTACTTGCATTTCACGCCTCCATGTGTGTTGTAATTTTGCATAGTTGCTTTGGTCTTAATTCTTGTTGTTTGGTCTATCTTGATGTAGGATCGGTGATGGGCGCTTCCAAGAGAATGATGCTGGCGAAGGCAATGAAGGAGGCACGTGCCGCCAAGGCGGGCGCCTCCTCCACCCTTGCTGCTGATCCGGTTCCCCCACCGATTCTGTCGCCGCCTCCTCCGATCACTGCCGAGGCTATCTCGAGTTCACCTCCGTCATCTCCTCGCAGCCTTGCAGCACTTCAGACTCCTCGCTCTCCTCTACCCATCGCCGCTGTTTCCCTAGCCGCGGCCTCGTCACCGGCTCCAACCCCCCTTGACAAAGGGAAACGGGTTTTGGAGGTTCTAACAGATGATAAGGACTCAGAAGGCGTGGCTCCCTTCAGAAGAAGAAAATCTGCGCGGCTTCCTCTTTCGGTAGAGGCGTCGCCCCAGGGAGGGAACCCCTTCATGGATAACCCCCCGAGCGCAACCTCACTCCCTCCCATGACACTCCACGAGGAAAGGGGCGAAGGCGCCGAATCTGCCCCGCCTCCGCCGCCGGCAGAAACCATTGCTTCCCCTGCTTCCGTCGCTGTCGCCCCTGACTTCATCGCCATCCCTCCTCGGATTATGCATCTAATGAGGGGCTTCAGCGGCAGGACTCTGCCAGAGGGCACCGACAGGAAGGAAGGCATGCCCTTCTACTTGGGGGCCTTCCTGGCGGTGGCCCTTGAATGGCGCGCCCAGGCCAGAAACGCAGTTATGCAAGCTCAAACTCTCCAAGCCTTGGAAACAAAGGCGACTACTCTGGAGGAGGAAATGAGGACCCTGGGGCGGCAGAACGAAACTTACCAAACCTCTCTGAAGCAAGCGCAAGAGTCCAAAGCAGAAACTGAGAGGCAACTGGCAGAGGCATTGGAGCTCCAGGCTGGCTTTTTTACTCGTGAAGTCGCCCTCCAAGTCCAGGTAACGGGCCTTCAGGAATTGCTCAAAGCTGATGCAGAAATTCAAAAGGACCTGAAGGACCGTTGTCGTGAGCAAGCTGACAAGACGGAGCGGATGGAGGGGGAAATGGCCACCCAGGCCAAAGCTATGGACCTTCTCCGGGCTGACTACGACAAACTACAGGTCGAGGTCAGTCGACTTCGCGTTGAGAAGGAGGCTCTGGAAAAGCAGGTGGCCTCTGGGGATGCCGCCGTTGAGGAGCTGGAGAAGGAGAAAAAGTCCCTTATCCAGGAGATGGCGGGTACTTTCGAGGAGGGGTTCCAAGAGGCTCTAACCCAGGCGTCCTGTGAGAACCCTGGCATCAATATTTCAAACTGTGACCCCATGCACCATGTCGTCGACGGGAAGGTCGTGCCAATGGACGTGGATGACTGAACCGCTGCCTCTCAACCGCCCCTTCACTTTCAAGCTTAATTCCTTTATTCTTTACGCTTGCTTCTGACTTTCTCTGTTCAAACTTGTAATTCTTTGAACTATCCATACTCTTGCTACAAATTTGGGTGTTCGTATGATTGTTTTTGTGTCTTTGCCATATACGATTCTGCTTGTGCGATCTTATTCTCATCTTTTTCCTTTTTGTGCTTCGGTTGTTCTGTTTGTATCATATTCGCTTCTTTGCTTCGTTGGGCGGCTTTGTATAACCGAGAAAGGTCGCGTGCCAACCCTCATGCCCGTGGAGAGGCTCACCTAGTGACACCGTATCGTCCACGAGGTGTTTCTAATACCGAAAGGTCCTTTCCTTGATCCTTAACGCCCGGCGCCCACGCCTAAGGAGAGGCCTGCTACAGCAGCACCGTATCGTCCCCGGGTGTCTAAAACGCCGAGTGCCCTGGGGGGGTGATGTGATTCCACTAGCCATATAGAGAATGATTCTTGACATTCTTAGGAATCACCTTGAGCTGGACATTATAGAGGCACTTTTCTTAGAGTTGGATCATTGTTCTAAGACAAGAACTCACCAAAAACTAGTACCAAATCCCAAACTCATTTGGATGCTCCACATATTATCAAATTGAACCAACAAAGAGAGGTAAAATTGAAAGGACCGAACAGAATTGAATAAGCAAACATATGAACCGAACAAAATTGAAATTAAAAGACAAGAACAGAATATAGGTGCTGGAAAAACAGAAAAACTGAACCAAACAACTCAAGAACACAAGACAACATGAACAATTGAAAGAGAAGAAAGGAAGGAGAAGAGAATGCTCATGAAGATGGAAGAATGTTGGATGATCTCGCCACTAGAAGTGTGGAATGCTCCTAGATGAGAGTGATGCCGCCACTTGAGGACTCCAATGATCCATCAAGATAAGACTAGAGAAGAAGGCTCCAAAAGCTCTCCAAAGTTCACTCAAAATTTGAGTAGAGTTTTCTTAGATTAATTCCAATCTGAATTTCACAAAGAGAGCACCTCTATTTATAGCCTAAGGTGCTGAAAAGTAAGCTACACAAATTCAAAAACTCCCTCCTAAAAAGCTTCTAGAATTTGCGCCTAAAACAAAGCTTGAGGAAGGTGTGATCCCTTCTCTCACTTTGGCACCTCCTTATTTACTCCTACACCTATCTACTAATACACCCCCCCTCCTAAAGCTCCTAACTAAAGCCTAAAAGATGCTAAAACAAAAGAGGTTTCTAATGTTTCCCTCTAAGCACCTCCAACTAAAGAAATTACAAAAAGAGAAAATAAATGTCCTCTAGCTCCCAAAGCTTTGAACATGCTTCTTGTAATCCTTTGAGGTGGACTTTGACCTCCATGGGCGTCCTCCATTTGTGCCTCCACCTCTTCTTGATCTTGTTGATTGGCCTCCATGTCCTCTTGAGCTTGATCTCCATCAAGGGGTCTGTTTCCTCCATGGTCTTTCCTTCCCATAGGTATCGGGGAACGCCCTGCCAGCGATTCGATAGCGTTTGGCGGTCTTATCTCCCTCCACAGTCTTTCCTACCTGTGGGTATCGGGGAGGCGACGCCTGTGACTAACTTTGCCTTCTTTGATGTCGTCTCCCTCCACAGTCTTTCCTACCTGTGGGTATCGGGGAGGCGACGCCTGTGACTAATTTTTCCTTCTTTGATTTCGTCTCCCTCCACAGTCTTTCCTACCTGTGGGTATCGGGGAGGCGACGCCTGTGACTAACTTTGCCTTCTTTGATTTCGTCTCCCTCCACAGTCTTTCCTACCTGTGGGTATCGGGAAGACGACGCCAGTTGGTATTTGGGTTGGCGACGCCCGTGACGTCTCACGCTGGCGTCGCCCTTCACGTCCTTCCGAGCGACGCCTCGGGCGTTACCTTTACTTCGACATTGACTTTGATTCTTGCCTTGGTCGACGCCTGATGACAGCGAAGAGCTCAAGGTTTTGTCTGTGCCATCCACGTGGCGCTTCTAGTATAGCTGATGGGACGTTCCGTCATTCGTCTTGATCCACGTGGCGCTGCTTGTATGGTTGATGGGGCATCCAGTCATTCCATTAAGTTCTGACTCCTGCTGTACCCCTGACTCACTTTCGACGGCGCATCGTACCACTGGATATTTTGCTGATACGACGTTTTCTGATTTAAACCAGTGGTGCCAGCGTCATCCTTTCATCTTCTGCCACGTATATCAATCGTGCGGTGCATCCATTCGCGTCGTTTGGCGCTCTAACCGCTTTATTTAACTCTTCAAACTCTGGAACTATCTTCATCATTTTCTAACTCTTCATAACCTACTTGCGTTCTTTCTTCTTGCACCCTTCCTTCTTGCACCCTTTCTTCTCTGACGAAGGGTTGTTCCAGCCTTCATTCCCCTTGCTCAACTCTTGCATTTCTGGCAGTCCTGATCTTGTTAAAGAATGTCGTCTCACGCTGCTTCCTCCAGGGTCCGTCCCAAAGACTTGTACCCTTGGGCTTCGAGTGAACTTCTTGACGAGTGTTCATGCTTACTCTCTACCAGGGCCATAAGGGAGCACAAAGGGGATTCGTGTTCCTATGACCACCGGGCCTTCGCGAGGAAACATGACGACGACATCGCTGTGCTCCCTTGCACTCTAGGGGAGCCAGTATGTGGAGACGAACGGGCCAACGAAGGGGTCCCTTTCTTTTACTTTTACCAGGTGGTGTTCAAGACCATCGGGGTGCGCTTACCCTTCTCCTGGTTCGAGAAGGAACTGCTGACGGAGATTAACGTTGCTCCGGCCCAGTTATACCCCAACAGCTGGGCCTTTGTCAAAGCCTTCGATATTCTCTTCGGGTTTCTGGGTTGTGCACCCTCGGTTGACCTCTTTCTTCACTTCTTTGAGGTGAAGAGGCAGAGACACAACCTCTGGGTAACTCTCAGCAATGTACCCGGAAGAGTTCTCTTCACACCCTTTCAAAGCTCGTTCACCGGGTGGAAAGGCCGGTTCTTCAAGATCTGCCGTACTGATCTTGTTCCCGACGCTCTGGATGGGTTTCCGCTGTACTGGGTGAGAGAGGAGAAGGTCCTCAAAGCCAAACCCCTCAAGAATCTGGCTCCAAGTGATCAAATAGCTTGCCGGATTCTTGCTGAGGCGGGAGGTTTTGACTCTGCTACGGTGATCAGCCTGGAGTTCAACGCTGGGACTCTTGAGAAGTACATATGTAAGAACCACTGCCTTAGGAAACTCGGCCTTAGTTACTTTCTAACTGTGCCTGTCTTTCTTCATGGTGTCTCTAACACGTCTTTTCCCCTGGTGCAGGTTCGAAAATAAACCAAGAAAAGAGGACACGACTTACTCGAGCGCTGCGGGCTAGAAAAGGGGCTTCGCCTTCCTCCAGTGATGACTCTGATGAGCGCTGAGAAATGGCTTGTTCGTGTTTTTGCATGATTTGTAGCGTTTGCTCCGTTTGTACTGCTCCCATTGTATTGAACATTGCTTGTAACAACAACTTTTCAATGTCATACTTGATTTTTTGTAACGCCACTTCACTTTGCATATGCTTCATGTACTGCGCGCTTTCCTTTCGTCCTGTTCTTCCAGCGGTGCATGTCTTCACTTGGGCGACGCCTGCTCAGGGCGACGCCCTTATCTAGGTGGCGCCTTCTTTCTGGGCGACGCCATGACCTAGGCGACGCCATGACCTAGGCGACGCCTTCTTTCTTGGCGACGCCATGGCCTAGGCACTTCTTTTTCTCAAACTGGTTTTTCCTTTTATTAGGGTGACCTCATTAAAAAACCCCCGAGAGGGAAAAAGAGCGTCCCCTTCAACTAAATTGTTACATACTGCATACATAAGTCAACTGAAATAAAATTTTAAGTTGGCTGCATTCCAACTGCGCGGGATGGGGCCTCCATCTAAAGTCTCCAGGTTGTACGAACCGTTGCCCTTAGCCTCAGTAACTCTGAAGGGCCCGGTCCACTTGGGAGACAGCTTATTCTCCAACTCGTATGGGTGAGCTTTCCTCATCACTAGGTCGCCAACCTGAAATTGTCGCGGCTTTACCTTAGAGCTATATTGTCGCTCTACTCTTCTCTTCATCGCTTCAGCTTTTATTCTAGCTTCTTCCCTGGCTTCTTCTAGCAGATCCAGGTTTACCCGCCTCTCTTCATTGGACTCCTCCACTACAATGTTTTGAAAACGTGGTGAGCTTTCATGTATTTCTACTGGAATCATCGCGTCCGACCCGTACACCAAACTGAAAGGCGTCTCCATAGTAGAGGATTGGGGCGTGGTGTGATACGCCCATACGATCCTCGGTACCTCTTCCGCCCACGCCCCTTTGGCTTTCTCTAACCTCCTTTTTAACCCCCTCAGCAGAACTCTGTTTGCCGATTCTACCTGCCCATTAGTCTTGGGGTGCTCAACTGACGCAAACACCTGTTTAATGCCTACTTCAGCACATAGGTTTCTCAACTGTTGACTGGCAAACTGGGTCCCGTTGTCAGATATCAGGCGCCTAGGTACGCCAAAGCGACACACAATGTTTCTCCACACGAAATGCTATACCTTATGCGCAGTGATCTGTGCCACGGGCTCCGCCTCTATCCACTTAGTGAAGTATTCGATGGCGACGATCAGATACTTCATCTGCCTGATTGCCAGTGAGAAAGGGCCCAGGATGTCAATTCCCCATGTATGGAAAGGCCACGGACTGTATATAGACCGCAACTCTTCTGGCGGCGCCTTGTGCCAGTCGGCGTGCTTTTGGCATTGCCTACACCGCTGGGCGTGCCGTGCGCAGTCCTTTTTCACTGTTGGCCAAAAGAAGCCTGCGCGTATTACCTTGGAGGCTAAGGATCTTCCCCCTACGTGGCTTCCGCAGATGCCCTCGTGTAGCTCCGCCATTATCCTGGTGCACTCATCGCCACTGACGCATGTTAGGATAGGGTGAGTGAAACCGTGCCTGAACAGCACCCCATCCATCAAAGTATATCTTGCGGCATTTCTTTTGACTTTTTTACCCTCTTCAGGGTCCGCTGGAAGAGCCCCATCTGCCAGGTATCGCTTATAGGGCGTCATCCAGGTGTCTCCCTTGGACAAAACACATACCTGCATCTGTTCTTCCTCAGGCACACCCGCGAACATGCTGATGCGGGGCGCCCTCTGCGTATCTTAGGTCAAAGAGGAATGACTCCTCGGCCTTCCCCTTGACGTGTAAATCTGGAGGACATCCACCCTGTTGTCTTCCACGAATCGACGCGGAGCTTTGAGAGTCTCCTGGATCACTGTCCTCTGTCTACCCCCCTTGCCTGAGCTGGCCAGCTTTGCGAGCAGGTCAGCTCTGGCATTCTGCTCCCTCGGGACATGTATCAGCTCAAGAGCGTTGAACGCCCCCTTCAACAACTGGACGTATTTCAGATACGCCGCCATCTGTGGGTCCTTCGCCTGGAACTCACCCGACACCTGCCCCGTAATCAACTGAGAGTCGCTCTTCACCAGGAGGTTCTGTGCGCCCATCTCCTTGGCCAAGAGCATTCCTGCTATCAGGGCTTCATATTCTGCCTGATTGTTACTTGCCTTGAAGGAAAAATGCAAGGCCTGCTCGATCAGTATGCCGTCGGGTCCCTCCAAGACTATTCCCGCACCGCTCCCTTGTTGGTTTGAAGAGCCATCAACCGAGAGCAGCCACTGCGAACACGCTTCCACCTCTTGCTCACCTCCGGGCGAAAGTTCTGCTACAAAATCTGCGTACACCTGCCCTTTGATGGATCCTCTAGGCTCGTACTGGATGTCGAATTCTGACAGTTCCACCGCCCAGCGTACCACTCTTCCTGCCACATCAGGTTTCTGCAGCACTTTCTATATAGGGAGGTTGGTCATCACCACCACCGTAAACCTGTGGAAGTAATGACGGAGCCTCCTAGCAGAGAACACTACCGCCAGCGCCGCCTTCTCTAGCGCTTGGTACCTCATCTCAGCTCCCTGTAACGCCTTGCTTACGAAATAGATGGGCTTCTGACTTTGGTCCTGCTCCTGGACCAACACAGAACTAATGGCCCGCTCTGTTACGGTAAAATATAACCGGAGGGGCACGCCCATTACCGGCTTGCAGAGGACCGGTGGCGTCGCCAGGTACTCCTTCAGCTTAATAAAAGCCGCTTCGCATTCATCAGTCCATGCAAAGCGACTGTTTCTCTTGAGGCACTGGAAGTACGGGTGCCCCTTCTCTCCTCCGACGGAAACAAACCTCGAGAGCGCCGCCATCCGCCCCGTCAGCTGTTGCACCTCCTTTACCGATGTCGGGCTCCGCATGGCGATAATAGCCGCACATTTGTCGGGGTTCGCCTCTATCCCCCTCTCGGTGAGCAAAAAACCCAAGAACTTACCGGCCTCTACCCCGAAAACACACTTCTCGGGGTTCAACTTGAGGCGGTACTTGGATATTGTGTTGAACAACTCCTCCAAGTCGGCCATGTGCTGCACCCTATTCTGCGACACCACCACCATGTCGTCTACATAGGCGTACACATTCCTCCCAAGCATTGGCGCCAGGACCTTGTCCATTAGCCTCTGGTACGTGGCGCCCGCATTTTTCAGCCCGAAGGGCATCACCTTATAGCAGTAACTGCATGTCTCAGTCATGAATGCAGTCTTGCTCTCGTCTCTTGGGTGCATCTTGATTTTGTTGTACCAAGAAAAGGCGTCCAGGAAACTTAGCACCTTGCTGCCGGACGCACTGTCTACCAAGGCGTCGATGCTGGGCAGCGGATACGAGTCCTTTGGGCATGCCTTGTTCAGGTCCGTGAAGTCAACACACATCCTCCACTTTCCGTTCGCCTTTTTCACCAAGACGACGTTGGCGAGCCACTCAGGGTACTGAATCTCCCTGATGTGGCCAGCACTCAGCAGCTTCTGCGTCTCGTCTTTCACCACCTGTTGTCGTTCCTCATTGAACTTTCTCCTTCTCTGACGCACGGGGCGGACCGTGGCGTCCATGCTGAGGTGGTGACACAGGAAATCGGGGTCGATGCCTGGCATATCCGAGGCGGACCATGCGAAGGCGTCCAGGTGGCGTGAAATCACTTCTGCCACCCCCTCCTGCTCTTCTGGGCTTAGCGAACTTCCTAACTTGAAAGTCTTGCCGCCAATCTCCCTTTCTACGGCGTTAGCCGCAGGCTGCTCCCTGCTATCATCTTCGACGGGCGCGGCCTCTTCCACGGGCGTCGCCTCTTCCACGGGCGCGCGTCGTCAGGGCCTTCCTCCATTGGCACATCTTCTTCGGGCATCGCCCTCTCCGCGATGGCCTCTTCAGGCGTCAGCCCAGCGGGCATCGCCTCAATCATCGTCGCGTCCGCACTCGGCGGACGTTCATACACCATGAATACGCCTCTCTTCATTTTCAGACTGTTTTCATAGCATTTCCTCGCCTCCTCCTGGTCTGACCTGATGACTATCACCCGGCCACTGAGGTCCGGCAGCTTCATCTTCATGTGATGGGTGGAGGACACTGCGCTCAGACGGTTTAACGCCGGTCTGCCCAGCAAAATATTGTAGGCGGAATTAGCGTTCACGATGAGGTACCGGATGCTCTCGGTACGGGAGGCCTCTCCGTCTGTGAACGTAGTCCTCAACTCTAGGTACCCCCGGACTTCTACCTGGTTATCCCCGAACCCATACAAGCACCCAGTATAGGGACTCAACAGATCGGGGGACAGCCGTAACTTATTAAAGGTCGACAGGAACATGACATCTGCCGAACTTCCTTGGTCTACAAGCACTCTGTGCACCTTCCTTCCGGCGGTGACGACTGAGATGACAACGGGGTCGTTGTCGTGGGGTACCACATCTCGGAGGTCTCTTCTTGTGAACACAATATCTGACTCCCATGGTTCCCCCGAGAGCCTCTCTTCGATCGAATTCACCCCCCTCGCGTATTTCTTCCGCTGGGAGGCGGTGGGTCCTCCGCCGGAAAAACCTCCAGCAATGGTGTGGACCTCGCCAAGCACAGGCATCTCGTGTGCTGGTTCATCTGCCGGCGGCGGCAAGGTGGCGGTCATTGTGGAATCTGCGACATAGTCTTTCAAAAACCCAGTCCTCACCAGCTCATCTAGCTGGTAGCCCAACGACAGGCAATTATCAATGTGGTGCCCGAAAGCCTCGTGGAATTCGCACCAAGAGTCTTTACGAGGCCCTAACACCTTGTCGGTCTTCGCCGGTCGCCTCAGCCTCTCAGCTATGTTAGGCACGGCGATCAAATCCTTCAACTCAACCACGAAGTTGTACCTCGCCGGTCTCGCTCTTTCTCTGGCGGGGCGATCGCCTCCTGCTGGACCCCGGGGCTGGGGCTTTCTGGCCTCGTAGGGGCGTCTCGCTTCTGGCTTCTTTCTCCCCGTCGTGGTCTCATTGACCCTGACGGGTTGAGCTCGCGTCGGTCCCCTCGGGCGTGAGGGCACGGCGCTGGTGCGCTTCACACATACCTCCCCTTCGGAAGCAATATGCTCTACCGCCCTACGCCGTAGTTCAGCGAAAGTCCTAGGGTGGTTGCGTATAATGGATTCTCCAAAGGGGCCGGGGCATACGCCTTTCACAAATGCGTACACGATCATAGGCTCCTCTGTTGTACCAACCTTCACGACTTGGGCCCCGAAGCGATTGATATACTCCTTCAGGGTCTCCCCCTGATACTGCTTCACATCAAACAGATCGTAGGAGACCGGCGGCGGGGCCTTGTTGGCTAGGTACTGTTCTCGGAACAATCGCGACAATTGGCGGAAAGATGTGATATGACCCTCTGGGAGGCTAATGAACCAATCCATAGCCATCCCGGTCAGGGTGCTCATGAAGAGCTTGCACTTGGCGGCATCAGAACCGCCTATCAGGACCATCTGTGTGTGAAATGCAGCAAGGTGTGTCTCTGGGTCCTCCATTCCGGTGAAGATCACCTTGGGTCCCGCGAATGTGTTCGGGATCGCTGCGTCTAGTATCTCCTGCGAGAAAGGAGTGGAAAACTCCCTTGGTGGGGAATGGTTCTCCATCTCGTCATGCCCAGGCCGCCTCCTATCGTTTCTCAAGCCCTGGTGCAACTCCTCATTCACACGGTGGAGCTCTTCGTTCCGCTCATGCGAGGCGTCAAGGTCTGCCTGCATGCGTTCCTGCTCCATTTTCGAATCCGCCATGTCCTGCTGCAGCCCCCTCATTATTTCCAGGACCTGTTGCATGGATAGTTCTGCTGGGGCTGCGTGTGCTGTGCTTCGTCTAGTGGGGGCCATTGTCACTCCAACCTCCTTCAACGTTACTGTAACTTGGTAGATTTTCTCGAACTTGTGATGGGACTGATGTTTTATATCGGCCCCACGGTGGGCGCCAAATGTTCCGTCCGGTTGACCGGGACGTCTTCGTGCGCGACCTCAACCGTCAGCTAGGGACTCCTTCCCACTGGTTGCCTGTGGATTCCTGCAAAAAAAGAGGACAAAGAGGCGCCCTAGCGGCCGTTTGCACTCCGACGCTCAAGTCAGCCAGCAAGAAACACCAAAACTGTTCACCTCCGTCTCTGAGCACCGCGTGTGGCACTCTGAAGGTGGTAAGAAATAACTGTGTATATGTGTGTGTGTTGTCTCTTTCAGGCAAAAATATTTCTCAGTCACTTGTACGTAACCTTGAAGCACGAGCAAGCAACTAGAGAGTTCTCTGGTAAATTTGCCAAAAGTTCCAACCCTTTTTCCAACATTCCCCGCGCTATTTAAACTACCCAAGCATTTAAAGCGCCTTAAAGCGCTTTTAATAGTACTAACACCGTGTGATGGTACCCTATATCCATTGACCATGGTAACCGAAGGTAAATAACCCGTAGTAGATAGGGAAGAGAAAAAAGATTTATTACCAGTAATGTGATCAGTGGCACCTGAATCTAGAACCCAAGGGACAAGGGAAGTGGAGTGACTGAGGCCAACAAAAGATGTACTTGAATGTGCAACAGAAGCCGTGGAACTAGGGTTCTGACGATCCTCATACCATTTAAGAAATTCATTGAAAATAGAAGGTTGGTCTGGGGTATCAATTGAAGTATGGTCCATGGTAAAAGGTTGCACAGGGGCAATTTGAGCAACCGCAACAGATCTAGGAGGACGACCATGTAAGGCATAACATCTGTTAATTTTGTGGTCAAGTTTGCCACAATGGTCACACTTGTGACGCCCTTTGCCCGGCTTGTGAGGGAGAGTACGATCATTATGCTGAGAGACTAAAGCAGAAGAGTCATCAACATGAGACGTTATATCAGTGGTGTGTTTACCTGGCACGTGCAAAAGTGTAAAACAAGTGGAAGTAAAATTGGGCACAATAGGAGATCCCAAAATTTGATCACGAACGTGAGAATAATCATCAGAAAGGCCATGTAAACCCAATAACATGAAGAACTTGGATCTTTGTTCTAGTTCTTGAGATGGAGTAGGGGCAGTAGGTAATAACTCATTAAAATCATGAAGAAGAGCATGAAGTTTACCCAGATATTCTGCCATTGTACCATCAAGACATTTGGGAGCAACAATTGTGAGAAGATTTTGACACACACCATAAAGATGTTAAGTATCATTGGTGTATAATAATTTTGCTTTTTCCCAAACTTCTGAACATGTCTCATAGGTACGAAAAATTTGTTTTAAGGATGAGTGAATGGTCGATTTCATAACAATGCATAATTGAGCATCAATTTTCAACCAATGGGAAACCTCATTTTCAGCAACAGTATGATGAGTAAGATGATCATCATAACCTTGACTCTTAAGCCATAATTTAATATCTGATGCCCAAGTGTCATAATTGGTTCCATCCAATTTGTCAATGGAAAGATGAATATTGGCGTAATTAGTATAAATAGATGGATCCGGCATAATGACTGCGGAAGAAGCCACAGTGGTAGCGGCAGCAGAAGAAGCCATAGTGGCAGCGGCAGCGGAAGAAGCCATAGAAGATAAGGACAAATCCAGTCACCGATTAATTGGCGACAACAACAAAGATGAAGGCTCCGACAGCGATTCTGGCAACGTCTCCAGCGGAGGCTCCGACGAGATTCTGGCGGCGGGTCCGGCGAGATTCCGGTGGCGGTCCGACGAGGTAGTGGCAGTCCGGCAAGACAGTGAGGCGGTTGCTGGAAAATTCCAGTGAATAGTGGGTTCACCAATAAAAATTGAACCCTAAACCCTAAACCCTAACCTTATGCTTTAGATACCATATTAAAGAAAAAGAAAGAATAAGGTAAATCCCTTATGTATATTGAACACATAGGGTTATGTTTATATAGGAAAAGAAACATATGGGCTAAGCCCATTACATAAATATGAGATATCTAACAATATCTATAATATCTCATAATATCTCATAATATCAAATAATATCTAATTATATCTAATAATATCTAACATAGACAAAGGAGAACTTAGAGTAAGGTCTCATGATGAAGAGGTAAGATTTAATCTTTTTGATGATGTAACTAACTGTATTACAGATAAGAATGGGAGACAAGAGGAAATATCAAAAGATGGTGAGCAGTTGGAGGGCTCAAAGCCAAAGGAGGAAATTACTCGTCATGAAAAGTTAAAGGCAAAAGGAGACAGGAACAATAAAGGGAAGCTAGTGAAAGAAGATGAATATCGGCCAAGACAACCTATCATGCTCATTGCAGGTAGGGGGAAAGGAATGAAGAAGACAAAGAAATTGTGGGTTGTACCACCCAGGTAGTCGGAATAGATGACGTGGCAGCAAGCTATAATATAGGCATGCTGAACGGGACACCTGGCTGGCAGAAGGGAAGGAAGTCGGGAGGCTCGTGTAGTCGCCAGTTATTAAGTTGGCGTGCCCCGATCTCTAGCATACCTAAACCGGCGGTCACCAAGTTTGTGTCGTAGTCACCGGATGTGAACCCAGGCGACAAGGCGATCGGAGATCACCGAGAGGGGGACATCGTCGAAGGATCAGGAAAGCTTGTTCCAGGCTTTCGAAGCAAAGGATGAAGTCGTCAGATGGTCATTCCCTAGCTGGCCAGAGGTTGAGGTCGGGGAACAGCTTACCCGAGCATGCACAGTGAAGTAAGTAAAGTAGAATATAATGGCGGCCGGCGAGACCACAGGGAAGATGTGTATGATGACACCCGTACTCGCCACACAGAAGAGATCACGCTCCAAGGCAGCTATACACTGAGTTGCTTCCTGCATAGGTAACTTAGTCGAACAGCCTGAAGAGTAAGAAGTCACGCTTAAGTCAAGGATGCTCCAGATGGTGACACGTGTACAGCTGGATGCGAGCCACGTGTCCAGATGTGTAACTGTCAGGAGAGAGAAAGCGCACAGGTATATAAGGGATCGTAACGAACTTCTGAGGTACGCGCGTTTTAGAATACTTCTTTTACGCTTGCGAGAACTTGAGTACGCTGAGAGAGAACATTACACGGTTCCTGAAGTTCTTAGTTTTCCTCTTAGTATTTTGGTGGTTCAGTCGCTGACTTGAGCGTCGGAGCGCGATCGGCCGCAGCGGCGCCGTTCTGTCTTTTGCAGGTTCTTGAGGTGAATCAAGGTGAAGGACGGGAGCTAACACGGTGCAAAGTTGATCCAGAGGAAGCTACCTTTGACGAGGCAAGGCTCTCGCGTTCTGGTCAACAGGCAGGATCATCAGGCGCCCACCGTGGGGTCGTGTAAAACCTGTCCCCATCCACAACGTGAGTTCTTAGAGTTTCAGTAGTTTCTGTGTGGTTGTGTGCTGGTGCAACCGTTTTCCGCCGTTCATTCAAGATTTTGTTTGGTGATTTCGAAGTTTCTACCGTTCATTTGGGTTTTGATCGGTAGTGTGAGGTTTTCCACCGTTCGTTCAAGCTTTCGATCGGTTTTCTTGGAGTTTCTTGCTGTTCGCGCGATTTTCAGTCGGTTGTTCGGTGCTTTTCCCGTTCGATTGCGTTTCTGGTTAGTACATCGGGAGCTTGTGGGAGAAGCGGTAGTTTCGCGGTGAAGTTGCAGGCTTCTGTGAAGGTTTCGGCGTCCGAATCTATCGGCGTGCTGTTGCAGTTGCGTTTGCGGAGGTTTTAGGGAGTTTGAGGATTTCCAACCGGTTAATTGTTGGATCGATCGTTGCTGAAGGAGATTTTGTTCGTCGAACTTTGGTTTGCTGAGTTTTCATGAGAAAGATGAGAAGCAACCGTTCAAGTCCAGTTGTGCGAGTTGCTGCTGAAGGCACCATGACCATGGCGCAGATGATGGAGATCATGCGTACGCTACAGGCGAATGTGGAGACCTCGCGCATAGAGCAGACAAAGATGCATGAGGACCTAGTCGCCTCTCAGGCCAGAAATGAAGAGCTCAGCAAAGTGGCTGAGGAGTTGCGCCAAGCTCTTCAGGAGCAGAGAGGACGCCCGGTCGCTGACGAGGTCGCACCGTCGTCGCCACCTCGCATTTTCCCTATGCCATTTGCTCAGGCGATCACAGACACGCCTATCCCTGTGAGTGTGGTACCTGTGAAGGCTACTTTCACCGGCGTGGAGGACCCTGAGGCACATCTCACCACGTTCCACACGCAGATGATGTTGTCAGGAGGCTCGGATGCTGTATATTGCAAAATGTTTGTGAGCACGCTCCAGGGAACAGCGGTGGAATGGTTTGTGAGCTTGCCTACAGGTCACATAACCAATTTCCAGCAGTTTTCGAAGCTTTTCGTCGAGCAGTACATTGTGAACAAGGCGCCACCTAGGGTGTCTTACGACCTGTTCGACATAAGGCAATACCAGGGAGAGTCCCTCAGGGACTATCTGAAACGTTTTGGAGCACAGATGGTCCGCTCGCCTGCCAAAGACGAGGAGATGCTGGTATACGCCTTCAAAAAGGGCGTGCTGCCGGGACCTTTCTGTGAGGCGCTGATCAGGGCTCACCCCGCCACGTGTGCGGAGGTTAGGCGACTTGCGGTGGCCCACATCGCCGACGAAAGTGAAGTCGCCGAGAAGAGGGGAAGCGTGGCCCCTGCTAGGCCACGCGCCCAGACCAGGATCCAGCCACAGAGGGTGCTAGAGACAGCAGTGGCCAAGAGGGATCAAAGGACTCGCCATCCTTATGATCCAATGAAAAACAAGGGCAGAGGCCCAGGGCGCCCCAGGGATTACAATCGCCCGCCAAAGCATAAGTTTGTCATGGGGTTGGCGGATCTGATCGCCATCCCCAACATAGCAGCCAGGCTCAAGGCACCTGAGAAAGTGGGCGATAAGGTGTTAGGACCAAAACCAGACGCCTGGTGCGAGTTCCACCAGAGTTTTGGTCACACCGTTGATTTGTGTTTGGCACTGGGATACCAGCTCGACGACCTGGTCAAGAGCGGTTTCTTGAATGATTACCTGCTGGACAGGAGGACGGGGGGCGCGTCGAGCTCCCAGCCGGCGGGTGGTGAGGCTCAGCAGCATGAGATCCACACCATCGCAGGAGGTTTCTCGGGTGGTGGATGCACCGCATCACAGAGGAAGAAATACGCAAGGTCTGCGATGACGGTGGAAATGTTCGAGGACCACTCGCCAGATGTGGACATTACGTTCACAAGAGAAGATCATAGGGACGTTGTGCCTCATGACAACGATCCCATAGTCATCTCGCTTGTCACAGCGGGAAGGAAGGTCCACAGGGTACTGGTGGACCAAGGAAGTTCGGCAGATGTGATGTTCTGGCCGACTTTCACACAGCTGCAACTACCCCTTGACCAGCTGAGGCCCTATGGAGGGTGCTTGTATGGGTTCGCTGGCGGATCAGGTGGAGGTCAGGGGGTACATCGAGTTAAGAACTACATTCACGGATGAGGCGGGCTCGAGGACGGAGAAAATCAAGTACCTCGTCGTGAATGCTCCCTCAGCATATAACATTCTGTTGGGAAGACCAACACTCAACAGAATAGGAGTTGTGCCCTCGACCAGGCACAAGAGGGTGAAGTTGCCGTCTATGGAGGGGGTGGTGATCACCATCAAATCTTACCAGAAGGAAGCAAAGAAGTGCTATGAGAATAGCCTGAAGAATAAGAGGTCAGTAAGTTACATCACGACCACCTCGCCTCTCGCTGTGAAGCCCAGGTCGACGACGATGGAGGCGACCGCCGGCAGCGATGTCGTCATGGTAGATGCTGAAGCAAGGGAGGAGAACGCCGATCGGGAAGAAGAGGCGAGGAACCGCCCAGAGGAAGCGAGGGAACTGGGAATCGCCAGGGCGGTGATCGCCAGGGAAACCCGACCCAAACCCGTCGAGGAGTGGCTCGAAAGGGAGATCGAGGGAAAGGTCTTCAAGCTGGGAAGATCTTTGGAGGCCGAACTCCAAGACCAGATCGCCAAAGTGATAGAGCGGCATCTGGATGCTTTTGCATGGTCTGCTTCAGACATGCCGGGAATCGACCCCGACTTCTTGTGCCATCACCTAGCAATGGACAACCAGGTCAAACTAGTGCGGCGGAGAAGAAGGAAGTTTAACGAGGAGAGGAGGCAGGCGATCAGGGATGAAACACAGAAGCTCCTCGCCGCAGGCCATATCAGGGAGGTCCAGTACCCTGAGTGGTTGGCCAATGTCGTGCTGGTAAAAAAAAGCAATGGGAAGTGGCGCATGTGCGTCGACTTCACTGACCTGAACAAGGCTTGCCTAAAGGACTCGTATCCTTTGCCAGGCATAGACGCCCTGGTCGACAGCGCTGCAGGGTGTAAGTTGCTGAGTTTCCTGGACGCCTTCTCGGGGTACAACTAGATAAAGATGCATCCCATGGATGAAGAGAAGACCGCCTTCATAACCGAGAGATCGTGTTACTGCTATAAGGTGATGCCCTTTGGGCTGAAGAACGCGGGCACCACGTACCAAAGATTGATGGATAGGGTACTTGCACCAATGCTGGGAAGGAATGTGCAAGCGTACATGGATGATATGGTCGTGACCTCGCCGGAAAAAAGCAAGCACGTTGCGGACCTGGAGGAGTTTTTCACCACAATCGCCAAGTTCAGGTTAAAGCTGAACCCCGAGAAGTGCATGTGGAGGCAGGGAAGTTCTTGGGATTCCTCTTAACTGAAAGAGGAATAGAGGCAAATCCTGATAAGTGTGCTGCCATCTTGGCGATGAGGAGCCCGGCTACCGTGAAGGAGGTGCAGCAACTTACAGGTCGGATGGCCACCCTGTCTCGTTTCGTGTCGGCTAGCGGAGAGAAAGGCCATCCGTACTTCCAGTGTTTAAGGCGAAACAATAAGTGTGAAGAGGCCTTCGTCAAGCTTAAAGAGTACCTGGTGAGCCCGCCGGTTTTGTGCAAACCGTTGGTGGGAACCCCTCTCAGGTTGTATTTTGCTGTGACTGAGAGGGCGGTGAGTGCGGTGCTCGCCCAAGACCAAGACCAGGCTCAGAAGCCTATTTATTTCGTCAGCAAGGTGTTGCAAGGTCCGGAGGTGAGGTATCAGGCCTTGGAGAAAGCTGCACTGGCTGTGGTATTTTCGGTGAGGAGGTTGCGCCACTATTTTCACAATTTTACAGTACTTGTGATGACCGACTTGCCCATCTAGAAAGTCCTGAAGAAGCCTGATGTAGCTGGGAGGATGGTGAAATGGGCGGTGGAGCTGTCTGAGTTCGACATCAAGTATAAGCCCCGAGGTCCGATCAAGGGGCAGATTTTCGCCGATTTTGTGGTCGAACTCTCGTCAGAAGCAGCACGAGTTGAAGGGGATGATTTTCGTTGGGTGCTCTCGGTGGACGGATCGTCGAACCAGCAGGGTAGCGGTGCTGGAGTCATTCTCGAAGGGCCCAACGGCGTGCTGATAGAACAGTCCCTGAGGTTTGCCTTCAAAGCCAGCGACAATCAAGCAGAGTATGAGGCGTTGATCGCCGGAATCTTGCTGGCCAAGGAGATGGGAGCTAGGGTGCTGATGGCTAAGAGTGACTCGTTATTGGTCACGGGACAAGTAACAGGCGAGTTCCAGGCCAAGGATCCACAAATGGCGGCTTACTTGGAGTATGTGTAGGAGTTGAAGGGTTCCTTTGCCTCGTTTGAAGTGGTACATGTGCCCAGAGAGCAGAATGCCTGAGCAGACTTGCTAGCTAAGCTCGCCAGCTCGGGCAAGGGAGGTAGGCAGAGGACGGTGATCCAAGAAACTCTAAAGACGCCTAAAGCATTTGTGGCAGACCACCTGGTTCTTCAGATACGCAAGTCGACGGAGAAAGCGGCGAGGAGTCACAGGTCTTTGACCCAGGAGACCTTGAGATCGCCGAGAATAAGAGCATGTCGGGGGGAGAGGGTGAACATGACGCAGGTCTGCGCTACGCATGAGCCAGACACGTGGATAACACAGTACCAGCGATGCCTGGCAGACGGTCTTCTCCCGCTGGATCCGATGGAGGCTAGAAAAATAAAGAAGAACTCCAGCAAGTTCACAATGATTGATGGCGAGTTGTATAGGTTTGGGTTCACACACCCACTCCTGGAATGTGTGCACGGAGAAAAATGTACAAGAATTATGGCCGAGCTCCATGAAGGGATATGTGGAAGTCACGTCGGGGGTCGAGCTCTGGCCGCAAGAACCCTCCGTGCAGGTTACTACTGGCCAACAATGAGGGAGGACTGCAAGAAGTATGCACAGTGTTGCAAGCAATGTCATTAGCACGCCGATTGGCACAGAGCGCCCCCAGAAGAGTTAAAGTCAATTTACAGCCCTTGGCCGTTTCATACGTGGGGAATTGACATCCTGGGACCTTTCCCATTGGCGATCAGGCAGATGAAATACTTGGTGGTAGCAATTGAATATTTCACCAAGTGGATCGAAGCAGAACCAGTAGCCCAGATCACCGCACACAAGATCGAGAGCTTTGTATGGAAGAACATCGTGTGCCGGTTTGGTGTGCCTAAGCGCCTGGTGTCAGACAACGGGACTCAGTTTGCAAGTCACCTGCTGAAGAAGCTGTGCGAAGAGGTGGGAATTCAGCAGGTGTTTGCATCCGTCGAGCACCCTTAGACAAACGGCCAAGTAGAGTCCGCCAATCGGGTGTTGCTAAGAGGCTTGAAGAGAAGGCTAGAGAAAGCCAAGGGATCGTGGGCAGAGAAGGTACCCCGTATAGTCTGGGCGTACCACACCACCGAGCAGTCAGGAACCCATGAGACCCCGTTTAGCCTGGTCTATGGATGCGACGCAATGATTCCAGTGGAAATCCAGGAGAGCTCGCCGAGATTCCAACACTTCGTAGCGGAACACTCGAATGAAGAAAGAAGGTTGAATCTGGATTTGCTGGATGAGGTCAGGGAGGAGGCGAGAGTAAAAGCTGAGGCAGTGAAAAGGAGGATCGAACGAAGATACAACTCGAAGGTGATGCCAAGGCAGTTTAAAGAGGGCGACCTGGTGATAAGGAAGGCCCACCAGTACGAGATGGAAAACAAGTTGTCACCTAAGTGGACAGGATCGTTCAGAATAACCGAGGCGCTCGGGAACGACGTCTACTGCCTAGAGACATTGGAAGGAGGGGTGATTCCTCGCACTTGGAACGCCACACACCTCACGTTATATTACAGTTAAAGCTTTGTAAGTAAAAACAAACACGAAAGCTTGTAGAAGGGTGCATGCTCTCGGTTAAAGTTTTTAAGTCCCCATCGTTTTTCGGCGATCGGCGGCACAGTTAAAGTTTTAAAGTCCTCATCGTCTTTCGGCGATCGAGGCACCAGTAATGATTAAAAGACCTCAACGCCCTCGCGCGTCCTGAGGCGAGAAAGAGATAAAAGTCCTCCTCGACTTTGTGCGAGTGCAGGCGAGAACAGATTAAAAGTCCTCAGTGCATCCGGGGAAGAGGAGATGTAATCCCTGGGCAAAGTAGAGGCACTAGATAAAGACCTTCTCGCCGTCGAGCGAGTTCAGGCGAGATAAAGACCTTCTCGCCGTCGAGGGAGTTCAGGCAAGATAAAAACCTTCTCGCCGTCGAGCGAGTTCAGGCAAGATAAAAACCTTCTCGCCGTTGAGCGAGTTCAGGCAAGATAAAGACCTTCTCGCCGTTGAGCGAGTTCAGGCAAGATAAAATCCTTCTCGTCTTGAACGAGTTCAGGTATGGTGTAAAGGGTGGAAGAAGTTTAAAGGATGGCTAAGGTAGGTTCAAAGAGAACAGCTTGCTATCCGGCTTATTGTTCTGAAACTCAGGGAGGTAGAGAAGGATCCGAAAGGCGCCTCTACCCCCAGATGAGGGAACAATAGCCAAGTTATGAAGGCAAAAGGAAGCTTACATCGCCAGGACCCTATAGCGATCAGAAGAAGTCCAGGCGATGACAGGAGTAAGGGCCCATTTCGATGGAGCAGATCAGGTGAACTGTATCTTAAATAATCAGTTTGGTTTGAAGCTTACTGTTTAGTAAGTAGTTTCGCGCTGAAGTTCATTGCCTTAAGTTTGCAAGTTACATTAAATATCATCGTTTGAAGAATAACAAGTTGCTCGAATTTTCACTTTGAGTTAACAATTGATGAGTAGATGTAAGATTGATAGTTTGCTCGAGTTTGAAGCAGTGAGTAAACGATTGAGCCCGCGGAATCGCTAAGTTAATTTGTTTAAAGCGATTTCTACAAGGAAAAGCGAAGTAAACAGAGAGACCAGGTGCAAAAGCGGAAGAAGTTATAATAGAAGTGGTATCAGTTCAAATGCATAAGAAGAAAAGAAAAGTTATTACAAGTAAAGGTCGTACAAACAGGGAAAAACGCTAAATCTCAGGAAATAAGTGATGGAGGGAAGCGATTAATCTTCAGAAGGCACGATCTTCCCATCCACCACTTCGTTGCATATTGACACCATGGAGAGGTCGAGCTCGGGGTACGGGCAGGCGACTTGTTCCAGGGCGGCGTCGAACCCAGCGGAAAGGACTTGGGCGGAGCTTTGCTCAAGCTCTTCGGTTTGTTGCTTGAGCTCCTCGGTTTGTTGCTTCAGCTCGTCAGCTCGTTTCTTCAGTTCTTCAGTTTCCCCACGAGCTTGAGCAAGGTCTTCAGCTACCTTTTTGCCTTCGTCCCGCGCCTGGGCCAACTCTGCAACAATTTTCTTGTTTTCCTCTCGAGCCTTGGCGAGCTCATCCACGGCGTCGTCCCTCTCCTTCTCGACCTTTCCAAGGAGAACCTCCCGATCGGCCGACCTTTTTTCAAGATTCTCTACCTTGGCTGCATCCGCTTTCATTGATGCCTCCAAGTTGGCCACCTTGAGCCTGTAGGGAACCAGCTTACTCTCCAAGTCGATTTTCTCTTGAGCCAGGAGGTGCAGTTTCTGGCGCAGATCAGAGGCCTCCTTGCGCGCAGATCAGAGGCCTCCTTGCGCGCAGATCAGAGGCCTCCTTGCGCGCAACCCTCAGTTCAACACTCATGGCGTCCTCCACCCTTGAGTGATCGATCTCTGCCATCATCAGATTACAAGACAGTTTTTCCGCCTCGATCCTTATCAGGCGATTCTCCTCCTGGAGTGTTGAGATCTCGTCCTGAAGCTTTTTGTTTGAGCTCTTCATAGCCTTTGTTATGATTGAGGGGAGGTCCTCTGCCATCATCTTTAGCTTAGCTGTGAAGGGCCCAAGACTTCTTTGACCAAGGGGGGAAGGTTTGCAGCTGCTGTTGGTGGAGGTGCTGAAGGAGCCTGGTGCTGACTTTCATCACCACCCTCTTGAGTTGGTAGAGCGAGGGGGGCTTCCTGGCGTGGTGGTGAAGTGGGGGACTCGGTTATGAGTATCGGCGAGTTGTGGGCACCTTCATCCCCACCTGGTGCGGCTCCAGCAATCGAGGTGGTTGAAGGAGGACCCTCTCCAGCATATACGAACGGCATGGAGGCGCTAGGAGGGTTCTCTATGAAGTTGGGCTCGCTGCCTTCAACCACAGGGAGCGCGACCGCCAAGGGTGTTGCTTGGACTGGCGGTGTTGGAGCTGGGGGAGAGGGCGGTGTTGGTGTGGGGAGAGCGGGCGGTGAAGAAGGTGCCACCCTTTTTCTTTTGGTGACAAGGCCGTCCTCAGTCGCCTCATCATCCTCATCCTCATCCTCTTGAACCACTTGAGGGGTTTTCCTCTTTGGTTTCCTCAAGATGAGCTTTTTTCGTTGAGGGGCGGGCAATGTCTCTGGAGGAGCTGGACCTTGAGGAGGCGATCTGCCCTGGGCAGGGCGATCTCCACCACCGAGTTGGGCACGGTTTGGGAACCCGTCGCCAACTTATGAGTTCGGGCGAGCGCCCTCAGTTCAGCTAGCTTGCCTTTGCCCAACATGAGGTCTGCACAGGATAAAAATAGACAAGTAAGCACAAGAGCAAGGGCAAAATATACGAGTATGTGTGTGAATAATGCAAACAAATGGCGCATGAATTTAAAACCAAGTCCAGTACGCAACAAGCAGGACGCCCGATGGTAGATAACAAAGATGCGAAATCAGTCCCAACACAAAATGAAAACCCAAGTGTTGAGGTAAAGGCTAACCTATATGAGCTTCAAGTTGGCCCTCGAGGTACTCGAAGGAGATTATTGAGGAAGTGGGAAAGGTGATGTTGGCGGCTGCTACTTTCTTCCAGAAAAGGCATAGATCTTTGTCTAGCTCGCCCATGTTGTCAGGACTTCTGGGCCTCCTAAAGCTCTCTTTGGCGTCTTTGTTCCCTTTGTATACCCAGTACAAGGGGAAGCCGTCGAGCAGGGAAGGATCTTGGTCGTTGGCGCACACCTTCACGAATTTTCCTTTCCAATCTTTGTAAGATTGCTGGAAGATGGAGAGGATTGACCTCCCAGCAATCCCGTTCAGGCTAATCCAGAGGCGGTCTCCTGGATTCTTAGCTTCAAAAAGGAAGAGGAAAACGTCGACCGAAGCTGGCAATCCTAGGTGTGCGCACATGATCTGAAACGCCCTTACAAATGCCCAGCTATTGGGATGAAGCTGGGCGGGGGCGATATCGAGCTCGGTTAATAATTCCCTCTCGAAGCGAGTGAAGGGAAGTCGGAGCTTCACCTTCTTGAAGAATGTCGCGTAGAGGAAGCAGAACAGCTCGCCATTGTTCGCTTTATCGTCAGTGCAGATCGAGTCATCCGGGTGGCAAGGCAGCACGGCCATTTTGCTGTCATGCTCCTTATGGAATGAAAGCTCGGATTGGTCCCCTTTCCTTAGTCGGTGCACGCCCAACTTTGTGTTTATGGAAGAGGTTTCTTTCAACAATGTTGAGGTGGCCCACGGGTAGAGCTTCTTGTAGTCTTGTGTGGGAATGGAGGCTCCTCCGGCGACTAGTGGAGTTGCCTGAGCGAGATTGGAGTGAGAAGTTGCAGGCCTCTCAGCCTGGGTAGAAGGAGCACCAGATGCTCGTGGTAGGTTATGCGCTTGGGGTGGAGGGTTTCGCGATGGAGGAGGAGGGTTCGCGGTGGTTTTCGTGCGAGCCATCGCGGGAACTGCAAAGGAAAAAGGAAAAAGGATGAACAAAGGTTACAGAGAACGACTCGATTGTGGATGGAGAATGGAGAACGAACGAACGGGAGTTCGTTGTGACGAATATAATGGAAGATGAAGCCCTAAGTTACGAGAGGGAAGAAGAGGAGGAAACAACCCACAGCGTATGCACCAGACAGATAATGGATGATGCGAATCGGTTAAAATGCAGCAAATATCAACAGAGGAAATAAAAGAGGTACCTTTTGATGATCAGATGAGCGTTGAAGGGAGTTGGAGATTGAGAGAGTTGAGGAGCGTCGTGGGTTCGCAGAGAAAACCTAAAGCGTTTGAGAATGCAGAGAGATGATGAAACAGTAGAAATGAAAGGGTTTAAGGGTTTTTCAAACGTTTTTGGAAGCGCAAACGACAGCTGAAGATGACCGTTGATGAAGCCACGTGTCGAGCGATTGGAAAAAGGGGTTTGGAGGAGCGTCAGAAAAGCAGAGGGTACGAACGTTTGGAATTCCGTGCCAGCGCCACGGAGGTCGGCAGTGATGTGACCTCTTAGTCTTTTCGCTGGACAAGTCTTCGCTTAAGACTGGGGGGCTTGTGTACCGCCCAGGTAGTCGGAATAGATGACGTGGCAGCAAGCTATAATATAGGCGTGTTGAACGGGACACCTGGCTGGCAGAAGGGAAGGAAGTCAGGAGGCTCGTGTAGTCGCCAGTCATTAAGTTGGCGTGCCCCGATCTCTAGCATACCTAAACCGGCGGTCACCAAGTTTGTGTCGTAGTCGCCGGATGTGAACCCAAGCGACAAGGCGATCGGAGATTGCCGAAAGGGGGACATCGCCGAAGGATCAGGAAAGCTTGTTCCAGGCTTTCGAAGCAAAGGATGAAGTCGTCAGATGGTCATTCCCTAGCTGGCCAGAGGTTGAGGTCGGGGAACAGCTTACCCGAGCATGCACAGTGAAGTAAGTAAAGTAGAATATAATGGCGGCATGCGAGACCACAGGGAAGATGTGTATGATGACACCCGTACTCGCCACACAGAAGAGATCGCGCTCCAAGGCAGCTATACGCTGAGTTGCTTCCTGCATAGGTAACTTAGTCGAACAGCCTGAAGAGTAAGAAGTGACGCTCAAGTCAAGGATGCTCCAGATGGTGACACGTGTACAGCTGGATGCGAGCCACGTGTCCAGATGTGTAACTGTCAGGAGAGAGAAAGCGCACAGGTATATAAGGGATCATAACGAACTTCTGAGGTACGCGCGTTTTAGAATACTTCTTTTACGCTCGCGAGAACTTGAGTACGCTGAGAGAGAACATTGCACGGTTCCTGAAGTTCTTAGTTTTCCTCTTAGTATTTTGGTGGTTCAGTCGCTGACTTGAGCGTCGGAGCGCGATCGGCCGCAGCGGTGCCGTTCTGTCTTTTGCAGGTTCTTGAGGTGAATCAAGGTGAAGGACGGGTGCTAACACGGTGCAAAGTCGATCCAGAGGAAGCTACCTTTGACGAGGCAAGGCTCTCGCGTTCTGGTCAACAGGCAGGATCATGGGTCATTAAGGAATTAAAGTTGGATGGAAAAATTGAAGTGGAAGAGCCATATACAAGAAAAATGAAAGTGATAACAAGAGCTCTGGTCAAGTGAAATAATTATCCCCCTTGATAAAAACTTTCGTCAAGCTAGATGACGTTAAAACGAGCGCTTACTAGGAGGCAACCCAATCCACATTTTAGTTTTATGTTGTTTTGTGACCTTTGTTGATTTTATTTTTCAAAAATAAAAAATAAATAAATAAATTCCATATGCCTCCTAATCATTTTGTAGGTTATGTATTTTGACCTGGGGACAGGTGTTGAATATGGGAAGCTTTGATGTACCAAATCCTCTTGAAGCCTGAAGCTGTGTGATATTTTAGGTTTAGGTTTTGGTTTGGGGTTTAGAATTGTTGTAAGATCAGTGTTGATACTCAAACAAAGCTTTTTACAATTTGTTTTTAAAGATTAAAGTGTTTTTCCATGCAAAGGGAAAAACAACCGATTAAAGTTTCGAAATAATCGGTTGTTTGTCACTTAGCTGGCAGAGCTGTTTTAAAACTGCTTTTTGAATCAGTTGCATAACTAACAAAACCATTCAATCGGTTGAATCGTGGTTTTAACCGATTAAATGTGTGTTTTCACAACAGTTTTTTTGAAAGTCTGTTTTAACTGTTTTGATCGTTCAAAACTGTAGTCATGATAGCTCAACAAGTTTTATAAAATGAGTCTTTGTTTTTAAACAAAAAAGATTGAAAAAGAGAGAAGATTTTTACTCTGATTGAGTTTTGATTTGAGACATTACGAATTATTTAAGAAAAGGTTTCTACCAAGTTTTTCTTTAGCAAGATTGCCTTTGAAGCTTTGTTGTGGTTCAGAGAACTGATCAATAGGGTTCTGGTGTATAGAGATTCCAGGTGTTTTCCTATCTTGTTCAAGTTCTTATAATTGTTCAATGTTACTTTCTGTAGAACGGTGGTAAAATCCTGTAAAGTCAGTGTGATTCTAGCTTGAGGTGTTTGTTGTGTACAAAGAAGGTGAGAAGGCTTTGTGGGATTCAAAGTCACTTCTTTGTGGTTGGTGTATGTGTAATATGTGATTGATTGCCTAGAGAATACTCAGTGGTTTGGCTGAGGACTGGATGTAGCTCTATGATTGAGTGAACCAGTATAAACTCTAAGTGTAATTCTCTATATCTTTTTTCTCATTAACTGTTTGTATTTTCCGCTTTCATAAAGAACCGATTGAATTGTAATTTCAACAGATTGAATTTCTGATACCAGTTTCTGTTTGTTTTCTATATTGGTTTTCTGAATTTTTTTTCTGGAATAATTGTTAAAGTTTCTTTCTAAGCAAAGTTTTGAGAAAATCTTTTGAAAACAATTCTCCCCCCTCTTGTTTTAGCCATCAATTCTAACAACAGGTTCTATTATTCAAGGGCGCAGATCCAGTAAATGAAGCAAGACTGTAGATAAAGATTTTAACAAAAAGCTGGATGATTTCTTAAGAAGAGAGGATTGAGCAAAAATATGGTTTTATCTTTCTAATTCTCTTTTCTTTTTAGTTATTTGAATTTTGTCTTATTTTTCTGTTTAGTTTTTCGGTTATTTTATTTTCTGTTTATTTGTTTATTTGCTTATTTGGTAATTTGAATAAATTTGGTTTTGTTAGTTTTATGTCTTGAATTAATTTTCTTGAATAAATTTCAATTTTATATTTTGTTTTCTAATTTTATTTTTCTCAAATAAAAAAGAACTATAATATTAATTTTGAATTGTGGGAAAAAAGAATTTGAGTTTAAATATTAGATAGTGAGATGAGTTAGACATAGGTCAGAAAAGAAAATATGGTTGAATCCCTATTCAAATGTAGTTGAAATTATGATACATGAAAGTTTAATAGGATGATTGATTAGGACAGAGAATGACAAGACAAAAAGGAATGAAACCAATTAAACCAAGTGAGGGTGTGAACCTTAAACAGTTTTGAGAGTTTTACTGATGAATTGACAGTTGTGGTTGCTTAATTTTTAATTTTGTTACATCATAAAAGAGCATGAAGATGATTGAGAAATTTGTTGTGTTAATTAGGAGCCATGCCAAATAGCCAACCTTTATCTTATTAGAATCCCATTTTTTTATATATCCCCTTTGGGCCAAGAAATTTTTGTTAATATTGCACCTTAACCTTTAATGGTATATTTTCCTACCCTTTAGCATGTTTAAGGAATGAGAACATAGATGCAATACATATAGAAAAGGGAATGGTTGGTTCTGATTGTGAAAGCTTAAAAAGTTGAAAATAGGAAGAATTTTTTCCTATTATTGAAAGAGAAAAAAAGAAAAAAGAGAAAAAGAATCAAAAGAAGAAAAAGAAAAAGAAAAAAAAAATCATCATGAAAAGTTAGAAAGAAAATGAGGAAAAAGGACATCGAAAGAAAGTGGTGAATAGATAAAATATATGTTCTCTATAATTGAATTGTAGGTATGTTATTCTTCTTTAAGATGTGCTCTTTGTTATCTAAGAAAAACCAATATTTTTTGGAAGCCCAACCTCATTACAACCCTGGAAAAGACCTCAACATTCATGTTTCTAATATGTTTGTGATTTGAAGATGAAATGAAAAGCAAACGTGATTTGTTATTGTACCGCCCTGGTAGTCGGAAGTGATGACGTGGCATCAAGCTACAGTATAGGCGTGTTGACGAGATGCCAGGTTGGCAGAAGGGAAGGAAGTCGGGGGGCTCATGAAATCGCCAGTTATTAAGTTGGCGTGCTCCGATCTCCAGTATACCAGAACCGGCGGTCACCGGGTTAAAGATGAAGTCGCCAGATGTAAACTCAGGCGACCAAGTGATTAGAGATCGCCGGAGCAAGCACATCGCCGAAGATGAAGGTGGTGCAGATTATGAAGGCGGCCGGCGAGACCACAGGGAAGGTGTACGAAGGCACCCTAACTCGCCAATCCCAGTAGAGATCGTGCTTCAAGTTAGCTATGCACTGGGCAGCACCATGCATAAGTAACTTAGCCAAAAGAGAGTCAGAAGCAGCGCCCAAGTCAAGGAGGCTCCAGATGATGGCACGTGTACGACTGGATGCGAGCCACGTGTCCAGGTGTGTAACTGCCAGGAGAGAGAAAGTGACCAGGTATATAAGGGTTTCCCAACGAATTTCTGAGGTACGCACGTTCAGATTGTCTTCTTTACGCTTGCGAGTTCTTGAGTATACTGTGAGAGAGAACTGGTTCACGGTTCCTTGAGAGTTCTTGAGTGTTACTCTTGAAGTATTTGGTGGTTCAGTCACTGACTTGGGCGTTGGAGTGCGATCGGCCGCAGCGGCGCCGCTCTGTTCTTTTGCAGGTTCTTGAGGTGGATCGTGACGAAGGACGGAGGTTGAAGCGGTGCACACGTCGATCCAAGTTTGACGAGGCAAGTTCCAACGTTTTGGTCAACAGGCAGGATCATCAGGCGCCCACCGTGGGGCCGTGTAAAACTTGTTCCCATCCACAGCGTGAGTTCTTGGAGGTTTTTGTAGTTTTCTGCGTGGTTGTGAGCTGGTGCAACCATTGCTCGCTGTTCGTTTGAGTTTTGTTCGGTGATTTCGCGTTTTCCACCGTTCGTTTGGGTTTTTGTTCGGTGAAGTGAAGTTTTCTGCTGCTTACGTGAGATTTGTTTGGCGAGATTTGAGTTCTTTGGCTCGTTTGGTTTGTCGTGGAAGAAGCGGTGGTTTCTGGTGGAGTTGCAGGTTTCTGTGGAGGTTTGCTGTGTTCTTGAGTTTTCTTGCGGAGTTTCGCTCAGTTTTGACCGATTGATCGCTGAATCGATCGTCGCTGAAGGAAGTGTTGTTCATTACTCTCTGTGATTTGCTGAGTTTTCATGAGAAAAATGAGAAGCAACCGTTCAAGTCCAGTTGCGCCCGTTGCTGCTGAAGGCGCCGGCGCCATGACCATGGCGCAGATGGTAGAGATTATGCGTTCGTTGCAGGCAACTGTGGAAGCCTCGCGCATAGAACAGGCGAGAATGCATGAGGACCTGGTCGCCTCTCGGGCCAGGAATGATGAGCTTAGCAAAGTGACTGAAGAGCTGCGTCAAGCTCTTCAGGAGCAGCAAGGGCGTCCTATTGCTGAAGAGGTCGCGCCGTTAACGCCGCCTCGTGTTTTTCCTATGCCTTTCGCTCAAGCGATTACTGACACGCCTATTCCTGCGAGTGTGGTACCTGTTAAGGCTGTTTTTACCGGCGTGGAGGATCCTGAGGCACATCTCACCATGTTCCATACGCAGATGATGCTGTCAGGAGGATCAGACGCTGTATACTGCAAGATGTTCGTGAGCACGCTCCAGGGAACGGTGCTGGAATGGTTTGTGAGCCTGCCTACAGGTCACATAACCAACTTCCAATAGTTCTCGAAGATTTTCGTCGAGCAGTACATCGTGAATAAGGCACCGCCCAGGGTGTCTTACAATTTGTTTGATATAAGGCAATATCAGGGAGAGTCCCTCAGGGACTACTTGAATCGCTTTGGGGCGCAGATGGTCAGATCGCCGGCCAAAGATGAGGAAATGCTGGTCTACGCATTTAAGAAGGGCGTGCTGCCGGGACCATTCTGCGAGGCATTGATCAGGGCTCACCCCGCCACGTTTGCTGAGGTTAGGCGACTTGCGGTGGCCCACATCGCCGACGAGAGTGAAGTCGCCGAGAAAAGAGGAAGCGTGGCTCCCGCTAGGCCACGCGCCCAGACGAGGATCCAGCCACAGAGGGTGCTGGAGACAGCGGCGGCCAGAAGGGATCAGAGGACTCGCCATCCTTATGATCCAAGGAAGAACAAGGGTAGGGGCCAAGGACGCCCGCAACCAGCACGTCGGGAATACAATCGCCCGCCTAAGCACAAGTTTGTCATGGGATTGGCGGACCTGATCGCCATTCCCAATATATCCGCTAGGTTGAAAGCGCCAGAGAAGGTGGGCGACAAGGTGCTGGGACCAAAGGCAGACGCCTGGTGTGAGTTTCACCAGGGCTTTGGCCACACCGTGGATTCGTGCTTGGCTTTAGGATACCAGCTCGACGATCTGGTTAAGAGCGGGTTCCTAAATGACTATTTGCTGGATAGAAGGACGGGGGGCGCGTCGAGCTCCCAACCAGCAGGTGGAGAGGCTCAGCAGCACGAGATGCCTACGCACGGGGAAATCCACACCATTGCAGGGGTTTTCTCAGGTGGTGGATGCACCGCATCACAGAGGAAGAGGTATGCAAGGTCTGTGATGACGGTGGATATGTTTGAAGACCACTCGCCGGAAGTGGACATTACGTTCACCAAGCAAGATCTTCGGGACGTTGTACCTCATGACAATGATCCCATAGTAATCTCTTTGATCACAGCAGGAAGAAAGGTCCACAGGGTTCTGGTGGACCAAGGAAGCTCGGCAGACGTGATGTTCTGGCCGACTTTCACGCAGCTGGAGCTGCCCCTTGACCAGCTGAGGCCCTATGGAGGGTGTTTGTATGGTTTCGCTGGTGACCAGGTGGAGGTCAGGGGGTACATAGAATTGAGGACTACGTTTACAGATGAGGCGGGTTCGAGAACGGAGAAAATCAAATACCTCGTCGTGAACGCTCCTTCAGCCTACAATATTCTGTTGGGAAGGCCCACGCTCAATCGGATAGGCGTTATACCGTCGACCCGACACATGAAGGTGAAGTTGCCGTCTATGGAGGGGGTGGTGATCACCATCAAATCCGACCAGAAAGAAGCGAAAAAGTGCTATGAGAATAGCCTGAAAAACAAGAGGTCGGTAAGTTACGTAACGACCACCCCGCCTCCCGGTATGAAGCCCAGATCGACGGTAATAGAAGAGACCGCCGGGAGAGACGTAGAGATGGTGGATGCTGAGCTGGGGGAGGGGAACGCCGGTCTGGACGAAGAAGAGGCGAGGAATCGCCCTGAGGAAGCGAGGGAGCTGGGAATCGCCAGGGCGGTGATCGCCAGAGAGACCAGGCCAAAACCCGTCGAGCGGTGGCTCGAGAGAGAGATCGGGGGAAAGATCTTCAAGCTGGGAAGATCCCTGGAGGTTGAGCTCCAGGACCAGATCGCCAAGGTGATAGAACGGAATCTGGATGCGTTTGCATGGTCCGCTTCGAACATGCCCGGGATCGATCCCGACTTCTTGTGCCATCATCTGGCGATGGACAACTTGGTGAGGCCAGTGCGACAAAGGAGAAGAAAGTTCAACGAGGAGAGGAGGCAGGCGATTAGGGACGAAACACAGAAACTCCTCGCTGCAGGCCACATCAGGGAAGTCCAGTACCCTGAATGGCTGGCAAATGTCGTGCTGGTGAAGAAGAGTAATGGAAAATGGCGCATGTGCGTCGATTTCACTGATCTGAATAAGGCCTGCCCAAAGGATTCATATCCTTTACCAAGCATAGACGCCCTGGTGGATAATGCTGCAGGGTGTAAGTTGTTAAGCTTCCTGGATGCCTTCTCGGGGTATAACCAGATCAAGATGCATCCCATGGATGAAGAGAAGACTGCCTTCATGACCGAGAGATCGTGCTACTGCTACAAGGTGATGCCGTTTGGGCTGAAGAACACGGGGGCCACGTACCAGAGGTTGATGGATCGAGTACTTGCACCGATGCTGGGAAGGAATGTGCAAGCGTACGTCGATGACATGGTCGTGACCTCGCCAGAAAAAAGCAAGCACGTTGCAGACTTGGAGGAATTGTTCACGACGATCGCCAAGTTCAAGTTGAAGCTGAATCCAGAGAAATGCATCTTTGGCGTGGAGGCTGGAAAGTTTTTGGGTTTCCTCTTAACTGAAAGAGGAATAGAGGCCAACCCGGATAAGTGTGCCGCCATCTTGGCGATGAGGAGCCCAGCTACCGTGAAGGAAGTACAACAACTAACAGGTCGGATGGCCGCCCTGTCTCGCTTCGTGTCAGCTAGCGGAGAGAAGGGCCATCCCTATTTCCAGTGCTTAAGGCGCAATAACAAGTTTGCTTGGACGAAGGAGTGCGAGGAAGCCTTCGTCAAGCTGAAGGAGTATCTGGCGAGCCCGCCGGTTTTGTGTAAACCGCTGGTGGGAACCCTTCTCAGGTTGTATTTTGTTGTAACTGAGAGGGCGGTAAGTGCGGTGCTCGCCCAGGACCAAGATCAGGCTCAGAAGCCTATTTATTTTGTTAGTAAGGTGCTGCAGGGCCCCGAAACGAGATATCAGGCCCTGGAGAAGGCTGCACTGGCAGTGGTATTTTCGGCGAGGAGGTTGCGCCACTACTTCCATAGCTTCACGATACTGGTGATGACTGACCTGCCCATCCAGAAGGTATTGAAGAAGCCCGACGTTGCGGGAAGGATGGTGAAGTGGGCAGTGGAGCTGTCGGAGTTTGACATTAAGTATGAGCCCCGTGGCCCGATTAAGGGGCAAATCTTCGCAGATTTCGTGGTCGAGCTCTCATCTGAGGCGACACGAGTTGAAGGGGACGATTTCCGTTGGGTGCTCTCGGTGGATGGATCGTCGAACCAGCAGGGTAGCGGTGCTGGAGTCATCTTGGAAGGACCCAACGGTGTGCTGATCGAACAATCTTTGAGGTTTGCCTTCAAGGCCAGCAACAACCAAGCAGAGTATGAGGCGCTGATCGCCGGAATTTTGCTGGCCAAAGAAATGGGAGCCAGGGTGCTGATGGCTAAGAGTGACTCGCTGCTAGTCACGGGGCAAGTAACAGGCGAGTTCCAGGCTAAAGATCCACAAATGGCGGCTTACCTGGAGTTTGTGCAGGAATTGAAGAGTTCCTTTGCCTCCTTTGAAGTGGTGCATGTGCTTAGAGAGCAGAATGCCCGAGCTGACTTGCTGGCTAAGCTCGCCAGTTCAGGCAAGGGGGGTAGGCAGAGGACGGTGATTCAAGAAACTCTGAAGACGCCGAGAGCATTTGTAGCAGATCACCTGGTTCTTCAGATAAGCAGGTCGACGGAAAAAGCGGCAAGAAGTCACAGGTCTTTGACGCAAGAAACATTGAGATCGCCGAGAATTAGAGCATGTCGAGGAGAGAAGGTGAACATGACGCAGGTCTGCGCTACCCATGAGCCAGACACCTGGATAACACAGTACAAGCGGTGCCTGGCAGATGGCCTTCTCCCGCTGGATCCGACAAAGGCTAGGAAGATAAAGAAAAATTCTAGCAAGTACACAATGATTGATGACGAGTTTTACAGGTTTGGGTTCACTCACCCACTCCTGGAATGTGTGCATGGCGAGAAATGCACGAGGATTATGGCAGAGCTCCATGAAGGGATATGCGGAAGCCACGTCGGGGGTCGAGCTCTGGCCGCAAGGACTCTCTGTGCAGGTTACTACTGGCCAACGATGAGAGAAGATTGCAAGAGGTATTCACAATGTTGCAAACAATGCCAACAGCACGTCGATTGGCACAAGGCGCCTCCCGAGGAGTTGAAGTCGATTTACAGCCCTTGGCCGTTTCATACTTGGGGAATCGACATCCTGGGACCATTCCCGCTGGCGATCAGGCAGATGAAGTACTTGGTGGTGGCGATTGAGTATTTCACCAAGTGGATCGAAGCAGAACCAGTGGCCCAGATCACCGCACACAAGATCGAAGGTTTCGTGTGGAAGAACATTGTGTGCCGGTTTGGTGTGCCCAAGCGCCTGGTGTCGGACAATGGGACTCAGTTTGCAAGCCACCTGTTGAAGAAGCTGTGCGAAGGGGTGGGAATTCAACAAGTGTTTGCATCCGTCGAGCACCCTCAAACAAATGGCCAAGTAGAGTCAGCTAATCGGGTGTTGCTAAGAGGTTTGAAGAGAAGGCTGGAGAAAGCCAAAGGAAGCTGGAGATCCAGGAGATCCAGGAGAGCTCGCCGAGATTCCAGAACTTCGTGGAGGAAGACTCGAACGAGGAGAGAAGGTTGAACCTGGATCTACTGGATGAGGTCGGGGAAGAGGCGAGATTGAAAGCTGAGGCGGTGAAGAGAAGGATTGAACGAAGATATAACTCGAAGGTGATGCTGAGACAGTTTAGAGAAGGCGACCTGGTGATGAGGAAAGCCCACCAGTACGAGATGGAGAATAAACTGTCGCCCAAGTGGATGGGACCGTTTAGAATAACCGAGGCGCTCGGGAACGGCGCCTACCGCTTAGAGACGTTGGAAAGAGGGGCGATTCCTCGCACTTGGAACGCCACGCACCTCAAGTTATATTACAGTTAAGAACTTTGTAAGTAAAGACAAACACGAAGTTATATTACAATGTCTCTGTTAAAACAGTTTGAAGGGGGCACTCTTTTTTCCCTAAGGAGGGTTTTTAACGAGGCCACCCAATAAAGAGGAGTTTTCGAAGTTTAAGTTGTTTTAGATTGCATGCTTGTTGTTTTCCGAAAGTTTTGAAGAAAGACCTTGTCACTTATATGTGATTTAAGGCAAGTTAAAGATATGTTGCATGCTTTCTAAAAAGTTAAAGTCCTCATCGTCTTTCGGCGATCTAAGGCACCAGTTAAAGTTAAAGTCCTCATCGTCTTTCGGCGATCGGAGGCACCAGTTAAAAGACCTCAACGCCCTCGCGCGTTCTGAGGCGAGATAAAGACCTCCTCGCCGTCGAGCGAGTGCAGGCGAGGAAGAGTGAAAAGTCCTCAGTGTTTCTGGGAGCGAGAAGATGTAACCCCTGGGGCAATGTAGAGGCACCAGTGAAAAGTCCTCAGTGCTTCTGGGGGCGAGAAGATGTAACCCCTTGGGCAATGTAGAGGCACCTGCGAAAGTCCTCAGTGTTTCTGGGGGGGAGGAGATGTAACCCCTGGGGCAATGTAGAGGCACGAGTTAAAAGACCTTCTCGCCTATGAGCGAGTTCAGGCGAGTTAAAGACCTTCTCGCCGATGAGCGAGTTCAGGCAAGATAAAATCCTTCTCGTCTCGAACGAGTTCAGGTATGGTGTAAAGGGTGGAAGAAGTTTGGAGGGTGGCTAAGGTAGGTTCGAAGAGAGCGCCTAGCCACCCGGTCTCTTGTTCTGAAGCTCAAGGAGGTAGAGAAGGATCCGAAAGGCGCCTCTACCCCCAGATAAAGGAACAATGGCCAAGGTATGAAGCCAGAAAGAAGCTGATATCGCCAAGAGTCTTTGGCGACCAGGAAAAGTTCAAGCAGTGGCAAGAAAGTTAAAGACCCGTTTTGATGAAGCAGGCCGGGTTAGCGGTGTCTTAAGCCATTAGTTGAGTTAAAGTTCGTTGTTTGAAGAGTGATTTTACGCTAAAGTTCATTGCCTTGAGATTACAAGTTGTTAGAGTGATTGTTATTCGAAAGTCAGTGGTTCGAAGCAGTTAAGTGTATAATCGTGCTTACGAAATCGCTAAGTTAATTTCTTGAAGAAAATTGCGCATGGAAAGATAAAGTAGCCAAAGAAGTTACAAGAATAATGCAAGGACTTTATCATAAAGTAAGTATTAGATTCAAGGCACATGTACAGAAAAAGAAAAAAAGTTCATTACAATCATATGAAAGGAGAAAGCACAAAGGTAGTGGATGGGGGGAATCAATCAGTCTTCAGCAGGAACAACCTTCCCATCCACCACCTCGTTATTGAGGGACACCATGGTAAGATCTAGATCGGGGAACAAGCAGGCAAACTGTTCCCGTGCGGCCTCGAATCCAGCAGCAAGAATTTGGGCAGAACTCAGATTAAGTTCTTCGATCTGTTTCTTAAGTTCTTCAATTTGGTTCTTCAGCCCCTCGTTCTGCTGCTTCAGCTCTTCAGCTTGCTTCTTGAGTTCTTTGTTGGTTTCCTGAGCTTGAAGAAGGTCTTCAGCAACCTTCTTGGATTCTGCCTGCACCTGGCCCAGTTCAGCAGCGATCTTCCCTTTTTCTTCGTTGGCTTCGGCAAGCTTAGCCATGGTGTCGTCCCTCTCCTTCTCCACCTTTCCCAGGAAGACCTCCCGATCGGCTGACCTTTGTTCCAGCTTCTTCACCTTGGCGGCGTCAGTTTTAATCAAGGCCTCCAGGTCAGCCACTTTGACGCGATAAGGCACCAGCTTGCTCTCCAGCTCAATCTTCTCTTGAGCCAAAAGCTGCACCTTATGGCGTAGATCGGTGGCCTCCTTGCGCGCCACCCGGAGCTCGGTGCTCATTGCATCTTCTACTCGGGAGTGTTCAATCTCGGCGAGTGTAAGATTGCAGGATAACCTCTCCGCCTCAATCCTTATGGAGTTATTCTCGGCTCGGAGTGTGAAGAGGTCGTCCTGGAGCTTCCTGGTGGAGCTCTCCACAGCTTTAGATATAATGGCGGGGAAATCCTCCGCCATCATCTTTAGTTTTGCTGAGAAGGGCTCCCACATCCTCGTGACCTCAAGAGAGAGGTTTGCTTGTGGAGGCACCGGGTGGGCTCGTTGTTGGTTTTCGCCGCCACCTTCTTGAGTTGGTTGCTCAGCGGGTGCTTCTTGGCGTGGTGGCGACGTCGGGGATTCAGTAATAAGAATTGGAGAGTGGTGAGCACCTTCATCCCCGATTGGTGCAACGTTTGCGGTTGAGGCATTTGAAGGAGGACCCCCTCCAGCTGATACATAAGGCGTGGAGGCACTTGGGGGGTCCTCCATGAAGTTAGGCTCGGCGGCCTCAACCACAGGAGGCGCAGATGCCAAAGGAATCGCTTGGACTGGCGAGGCGGGAGCTGGTGGAGGAGGCAATGTTGGAGGCGGGGCAGGTGTAGATGGTGGTGTTGATGTTGGAAGAGGGGGTGGAGCAGATGGTGAAGAAGGTGCCACCCTCTTCCTCTTCGTGACGAGGCTATCTTCAGTCGCCTCGTCGTCTTCTTCTTCCTCCTCATGGACTACTTGGGGGGCTTTCCTCTTTGGTTTCCTGAGGATAAGCTTTTGGCGTTGGTTGGCGGGTTGGGCCTCAAAGGAAGTTGGGCCTTTGGGTGGCGATCTACCCTGAGCAGCGGCGATCTCCACCACAGAGTTTGGCACGGTTTGGGAACCCGATGCCAACCCATGGGATCGGGCGAGCGCCCTCAGTTCAGCGAGGTTTCCTTGGCCCAACATACGATCTGCATAATGCAGAGATACATGAGTTAGCTCAGAGGATTGCAAAGATACATGGGTTAGTTCAGAAGAAAAGGTAAACACATAAGGCAGTATGCAGCAAAAGCAGATAAATGGTGCAGAAAATAAAACCAAAGTCTTGCGCACAACGCACAAGACGCCCAGAAACAGTTAACAGAGGTAATGTCAAAATAAAGACTTAGACGTTGAGGTGAGTTCTAACCTATGCGAATTTCGAGTTGATCTTCGAAGAACTCGAAGCAGATGAGCGTGGTGGTGAGGAAGGTGATGTTGGCATCTGCCACACTCTTCCAGAAGAAGCATAGGTCCCTGTCCAAGGCACTCATGCTATCAGGACTCCTTGGCCTCCTGAAGCTGCTTTTTGGACTCTTTGTTCCCCTTGTTTACCCAATACAAGGGGAAACCGTCGAGCAGAGAAGCGTCCTTGTCATTGGGGCGCACCTGGACGAACTTGCCCTTCCAGTCTTTGTAGGATTGCTGGAAGATAGAGAGGATCGACCTCCCAGCAATCCCGTTCAAGCTCACCCACAGGCGGTCTCCTAGGTGCTTGGCTTCAAGAAAGAGGAAAACGTCCACTGACGCTGGCAGCCCCAAGTGGTCGCACATTATCTGGAAGGCTCGTACGAACGCCCAGCTGTTGGGATGGAGCTGGGCGGCGGCGATGTCGAGCTCGGTGAGAAGCTCCCTTTCAAAGCGAGTGAAGGGAAACCTAAGTTTCACCTTCTTGAACAGAGTGGTATATATGAGGCAGAACAACCCGCCGGTGTTCCCCTTATCATCAACACACACCGGCATGTCGGGAGAGCAAGGCAGCACCATCATCTTCTCTTCGTGCTCCTTGTGGAACGATAGGTGAGGCTCGTCCCCCTTCTTCAATCGCAGAACTGCCCCAGCAGAGTTTACAGAAGATGTTTCCTTCAACAAAGTCGGGGTGGCCCATGGGTACAGTTTTTTGAAATCTGGAGAAGGCACGGAGGCTCCTCCGGTGACGGGTGGAGTGGCCTGAGCCAAGTTGGGGCGGGAGGGTGCAGGCCTCTCAGCCTGAGAAGAAGAAGCACCGCGTGCTCGCGGTGGGTTGTGTGCTTGTGAGGAGGGGTTTCGTGACGAAGGAGGAGGATTTGGGGTGATCTTTGAGCGAGTCATTGCGGAAGCTGCAAAGGAAGAAGAAAAGAAAAGGTGATCAGGACTCGCAGAGGCTGACTCGATCATGAACGAAGGGTGAAAAAACGAACGAACGAAGGTTCGTTGTAACGAAGACGAAGCCCTAAGTTACGAAGAAGGAGAAATAGAAAAAAAACAACCCACAACGTATGCAGCAGACAGTTAAAGGATGATGCGAATCGGTTAAAATGCAGGAAAAACCAGCAGAAGAAGGAAAGGAAGTACCTTTTTATGATCGGAAGAGTAATGAAGGATGTTGGTGATTCAGGAGGTTGAAGAACGTTGAGGGCTTTTGCAGAAGAGAGTTGGAGCGTCTGAGAATACGAAGAAAGTGATGGAACAGTGGAGCGAAATGGGTTTGGGAAGCGCAAACGTTAACTGAAGGTAACTGTTGATGAAGCCACGTGTCGAACGATGGGAGGGGTGTTTGGTGGAGCGTCAGAGAAGCAGAAAGTACAACCGCTTGAAATTCTGCGCCAGTGCCACGTAGATCGGTATTGACGTGACTCCTTTAGTCTTTTCGCTGGAAAAGTCTTCGCTTAAGACTGGGGGGCTTGTGTACCGCCCTGGTAGTCGGAAGTGATGACGTGGCATCAAGCTACAGTATAGGCGTGTTGACGAGATGCCAGGTTGGCAGAAGGGAAGGAAGTCGAGGGGCTCGTGAAATCGCCAGTTATTAAGTTGGCGTGCTCCGATCTCCAGTATACCAGAACTGGCGGTCACCGGGTTAAAGATGAAGTCGCCAGATGTAAACTCAGGCGACCAAGTGATTAGAGATCGCCGGAGCAAGCACATCGTCGAAGATGAAGGTGGTGCAGATTATGAAGGCGGCCGGCGAGACCACAGGGAAGGTGTACGAAGGCACCCTAACTCGCCAATCCCAGTAGAGATCGCGCTTCAAGTTAGCTATGCACTGGGCAGCACCATGCATAAGTAACTTAGCCAAAAGAGAGTCAGAAGCAGCGCCCAAGTCAAGGAGGCTCCAGATGATGGCACGTGTACGACTGGATGCGAGCCACGTGTCCAGGTGTGTAACTGCCAGGAGAGAGAAAGTGACCAGGTATATAAGGGTTTCCCAACGAATTTCTGAGGTACGCACGTTCAGATTGTCTTCTTTACGCTTGCGAGTTCTTGAGTATACTGTGAGAGAGAACTGGTTCACGGTTCCTTGAGAGTTCTTGAGTGTTACTGATGGCATTTTCATGAAGTTCTTCTTGAATCAATGTAGAGTATGGGGCGGAAGCAATGAATGAGAGTGAGCAAGATCCTCCTAAGAGTGGTGTTGATCTTGTAGGTGCATGATAAGTGTGGGTATTGGGTGGTTCGGCCAGCCCAAGGGAAAAGATGAGGAATTGAAGTTTAGAGCCTAGGATTCTAGGGAGAAGCAAAGTTGAGCACAAATGGGCAGCATAACTTTACTCACAATAAACTTGAAAATACAAGGTGTAGGCTCCTCCTTTTATAGGCTAAGGAGGACCATAATGCAACCCTAATGCTAGCCAAATGAAATGTAAATGTGAAGCACATGGGTGCACATGGCACATGGGTGCACAAATGAGCACATGGGGAGGGGTGTGTCTAGTTTTTATGCTCACCCCCTCCATGGGCTTTCTAGACCGGCCTTGGTAAATTTAGAGGTTTTTTTAGAAACTCTAAGTTTACCTAGGTTGGTGTTTTAGGTGCCAAAATTAACTCTAAGAAAATTACAAATAAAGTTCCTATGCTAATTTTGACGAGAAATTAAAGTCTACTCTACACTAGAGTTTATGGCATTTGAACATGTAAAAGAACGTCTTCTTGGATCCTCTTGGCCATAACTCTATGGTTGGCCCAAATCTACCCTTTGGTGGGCTTGCACGTGGGCTTGTGCTTGGGCCTCTTCCATCATCCCCTCCCTCTTGAAAAGGATTTGTCCTCAAATCCATTGCTTCTTCTTCTTCATGGCTAGGGGAATGGATGTGGCTGGATGGTGTCCATCATCTCCTCCTTCTTGAGAAGATCTATCCTCAGATCTACAGACTTGATCTCGGATAACAACCTTTTGCTTCGCCAAAGCTTGTCCTCCTGGATCAAACGTCCACCTATAGAAATAATCAAATAAGGCATAGGTGTTAGTTTGCAAATTAATTTTACTAGGTTGCCATTTTTGTTTTTCTTTTGGTTTTGGCAACCTTGGACAAAGTTTCTCTTTTAATGGTTGTGTGTGGTCTCTAATCATCTTATGTATTTTAAAATGTTCATTTGTGGTTACTTTCTCTTTAGGCATAAATCCTATAGAAGATGGTAACAACTTAAAAGGAGAAAGATGATTGAACCCACACATAACTTTAAAAGTAGAAATATAAGTAGTTTTGTGAACTACTTTATGGTATGTTTGCTCACCTCTAGAGTTGTGTGTGCACTTCATGATTATTCTAGGCATAGTAGAAAGAGCTAGATTTTCAAATATATTTTGACCATGCGTTTGAGGATGATAAGAATTTAAAGTGTGCAATTTAGTTGCAAGTTTTCCAAAGGAAATCCTCAAATCATGGTTTGCGTAATTTGGAACTTTATTCAACACTATGCTTGAAGATAAACCATGAAGATGTATCACTTCTCTAGAGAAGAGTTTATCCATAACCATGAAGATTGAATCACAACCTTTTGTTGTCCTAGGGAGTTTTAATATGAAATTTATATCTTCCCAAGGATCATTTGCAAAAGGTGAAGGAGTATAGAGTTTATGAGACATTGCCTTGGGCGTAGTTTGAAAACAAGAATTGTACCTAAGGTAATGTATTTGAACTTCTTTTCTCATGGGGGACAAAAGTTTTCCTTTTAAAAGCTCTAGAGTTTTATCAACTCTAATTTGTCCCATGAGTTCTCCTTCATGAAAACTTTTTCTCTTATGTGTAAGGATAGTCTCGTTGTGACAACCATTGTTTATAAGGATTTGTACACTTTGCAATGGTTGTCTCAATAAGACATGACAAGTTTCTTTAGGCACTACTTCACATAAAAAATTGTTTTCGTAGATGCTTATAAAAAACTTGACATTCACTTGGTGATATCCTAGCACATATGAGAAATAATCTATTTCATTTTTATCTATGCAAGCTTCTTTTAAAGACTCTTCTTTTTCACTTAGGCTTGCAAGTGTTCCTTTACAAAAGGTAAGGCTTTGAGGTTGTTCAACAAGACACATATTTTCAAAGGTATTTTTAAATCTTTGGTCTTGTTGAATGACCTTGTGGGAAGGAACACTCTTCTCCCACGCCTTTTGTTCTTCAAGGGTCTTCTCATGCTTTTCTTTTTCTTCTTTTTCTTTAGCTTCCCTTTCGACTTCCCCTCTCTTCTTTTGTGTTTTTCTTTCCTTTCTTTCTTTATGGGAAGCAAACAATTTTTCTACCCTCATTTCCCAATCTACGCATGCTTCTATATTTTCTTTTCCATGGAAATGGGGTTGGTCTACCCTAACCCCTCTTGGGTTTTCTTGTTCTTTTCTATCTCTTCTATGTCTTCTAGGGGGTGCTTGATAATAATCATTTACTCTAATGCTCCCCTCCCCAAAAGAATCATGATCTTTAGAGATATATGCATGAGAAGGTAATTTTTTTAGAATGTGAGACTTCTCATCCTTTGCTTTAGTCAAAACATTAAGTTTAGTCTCACTCTCCAATTGTCTATAAGCAATTGATTGCACAGTTTGTGAAACTTCTTTCAAAAGAGTTTTTAAAGATTTTAATTCACTTCCAATAGACTTTGTAGAATGAGAAGAAGAAGACATGGCTAAAGCTTTGTGTATACAAGTATTTTACCTTGAGAAAACTTAGGAAAGTCAAAGAAGGTAGTTTTCCAGGTAAGGGAGGTGAGTCACAAAGGACTACTTAAATACCAAGCCTTTGCCTTAGCCAAAAACTATCCCTCAATGTCTTCACACAAAACTTTCTCTTAGTAAACCACTTAGAACACAATTAAGTTGAGAAATCAAATTTTCAAAGAAAGAAAACAATGCAAGCTACTAATCAACAAAGCTAGTCGGTTTAACACAAACTTAACAAAATAACCATGCAAAGCGTCACTAACTAAGCAAAAGAAAAGGCAATTACAAACAAGTAACAATTACTAATCAAGAATGCTATACTATTCGGCCCTAGGTGAGGCTTCTTGGACACTTTGAGCCCTTGAAGACACACTCACCGTCTAAACGTAATTAACAAGGTAATTAACAATAAACCAAGTTGCAAAGGAAATAAGAGAACTCCCTTTGTTGATCCTCTTTTGGTTAGTGCACTTCCTTGTTGTCTTTGCTTGTTGATCTTCAAGTGTTTGTAGTGTTTTCTCAAGAATGCTTGTTTCGGCTTTGGCCTTGTCTTCTCCTTAGAATGATGGCCTTTAATCCTCCAATTTCCAGCACCTAGCAAAGGGCTAAACCTTAACCAAATCAAGTTCCCATTCACATAAGCACCAAAGAAGAATTAAATTCCAGCACCCAAATTAGAGGTCAAAGAACAAAAGCAAGAAACAAATTTAATTGAATAAAACAGTACCACCAAAAGGATTTAGATTGTGACAGCTAGAAAGAGAGTCAATTAAGTAAAGCAAACAAATAAAGGTACTCAATTAAAGGTTGGCACACAAAAGAATTCCTAAAGAAAAGCACTAGATTAGATGACCAAATAAAAAAAACAGCACCACTGGAAAATGTTGTGGGCCAGAAAACGTGTTTGTTCCCCGATTTATGCTGCGCTGTATTTTTAGAATTTGGCTCTGAAATTTGATATGCAAGATATTCAGGATCTTATCTAAAATCTGGCTTTGGAATCACTCAAAACGGATGCACCATTTTTTTTTAATAAATTTTGCAAAATTGGTGTTCGGTTATGCCAGCTGGAGCGCTTCAGATTTGCACTCTGATCTTAAAAGATTTATCATTTTTTTTCTGTTGCTTCCTTTGACCTAATTCTTTTTTTGTCCTTTCTATAACACTTTAAACTTGCATTTTCCAGAGAATCAAAATTTTCCTATGGGTGGAAATATTTTTCTGGGTTAAAACAGCCAAAACAGAGAAGGTGAAAACAGGGGAATCTGAAAACTGGAAACAAAAACAGCAAGATACCAAAGTTTAGACACAATGGAAATTTGTGAAATAGATTTGTGTATGATCTAAACACAATATGAACTCAAACTAAAAATTAAAAAGGCACCAAAGGAGCAAAGAACAGCAGATTCAAGCAAATAAAGAGACCCAAAATCAAGAAACAAATAAGCCAAATAAAAGGGGTACTATGAATTGTTGACAATATGGATGAACATGACTTGACAAAACATGTATAGATTCAGAAAATTAAAGACTCAAAGCATAATATGAACCAAAATAATGAAAGCAATAAAGACTCAAAGCCTAAAACAAAATAGCAACACAAAGGTGTATGGAATCCTATCACAAATTGCACAAGAACTTGTTCAAGATCAAATGAACAAGAGTGCTTCGGTTGGATCTTCCACAAAGCACACCAAGAACAAATTAAAATGTAAAAAACAGCAAGACAAGTAAGGAAAGTAAATGACAATATGAAATAAAGAAGAACTAAAATTGAAAAGACAAGGAGCTACTCATCTTGAAGAACCAAAGCTCATGATACCAAATGATGGCATTTTCATGAAGTTCTTCTTGAATCAATGTAGAGTATGGGGCGGAAGCAATGAATGAGAGTGAGCAAGATCCTCCTAAGAGTGGTGTTGATCTTGTAGGTGCATGATAAGTGTGGGTATTGGGTGGTTCGGCCAACCCAAGGGAAAAGATGAAGGAATTGAAGTTTAGAGCCTAGGATTCTAGGGAGAAACAAAGTTGAGCACAAATGGGCAGCATAACTTTACTCACAATAAACTTGAAAATACAAGGTGTAGGCTCCTCCTTTTATAGGCTAAGGAGGACCATAATGCAACCCTAATGCTAGCCAAATGAAATGTAAATGTGAAGCACATGGGTGCACATGGCACATGGGTGCACATGGCACATGGGTGCACAAATGAGCACATGGGGAGGGGTGTGTCTAGTTTTTATGCTCACCCCCTCCATGGGCTTTCTAGACCGGCCTTGGTAAATTTAGAGGTTTTTTTAGAAACTCTAAGTTTACCTAGGTTGGTGTTTTAGGTGCCAAAATTAACTCTAAGAAAATTACAAATAAAGTTCTTATGCTAATTTTGACAAGAAATTAAAGTCTACTCTACACTAGAGTTTATGGCATTTGAACATGTAAAAGAACGTCTTCTTGGATCCTCTTGGCCATAACTCTATGGTTGGCCCAAATCTACCCTTTGGTGGGCTTGCACGTGGGCTTGTTCTTGGGCCTCTTCCATCAGTTACTCTTGAAGTATTTGGTGGTTCAGTCACTGACTTGGGCGTTGGAGTGCGATCGGCCGCAGCGGTGCCGCTCTGTTCTTTTGCAGGTTCTTGAGGTGGATCGTGACAAAGGACGGAGGTTGAAGCGGTGCACACGTCGATCCAAGTTTGACGAGGCAAGTTCCAACGTTTTGGTCAACAGGCAGGATCAGTTATGATTCAGTGAAAATAGAGAGAAACACTTACCTGTGAGCATATGAGAAGATATTCCTTGATGAATTGTCATTTATTTGTTTTGATTTGATCCTAGAAGTTGATTGTGTCTATATTTTTCTATTTGAATTTGGAAGCATCATAAGTTTCTAATTTGATCTGTTGTTTAGTGAATTAAGTTGTTTGATATTTAAATTCAAATATATTCATTTTCTTTTCTTGAGGACAAACAAGATTCTAAGTTGGTGAGAGTGATAAGTGCCTAATTTCAGTAATATTTCATATTAACATATATAGGCACTTATGAGGATTTATTGCTAATTTACATATAAAATAATCCCTAATTTATGAATTTATTCGAGCTAAAAAGAGAAAGTTGGGAGGTCCTAGAATGGAAAACGATGCAAAGAAAGATTGGACTTTTTTTATGTTTTATCACTTAGCCCATTAGTGCGACACAAGAAGCAACCTAACCCTAGAAAATTAGAATAAATAGGGGGCTAGAGATTCAACCCTAGTGTGCTAGATTGAGAGGAAAACACCATAGTATGAATTGTAACCCAATTGGGAGAATGGAAGGTGCTAGAAGTATGCGTGGCTAATTCTACCCTTTGGGATTGGGAGTAATCCGCTCAAACTCTTATGTATTTAGGTGATATCTTATATATTAATATTCATTTCTTGATTGGTTATTGGTATTGTTGTTTTACTTTTAACTTTCCGTGACAAATTGAGAATCTTAAATATGACCGAGAGGTATTTTTAGAGTTCGGACATAAACATCAATACTTAACATATTTGAGTGTTAGAGATAAACTTGAAATGTTAATTTCCATTAACATCTGATTGTGATTTCTAAGTTGTTTTTATAAGCATGCGAGAGATCGATATTTAGGAAACATTTTTAAGAATTTTATATGCGAGAGATCGATATAAATAAATTTTCTACGGGCATCAATTTCAATCAAAGAACTTAATATTGACATGTTAATCAAAATACATAAAAGTGAGAGAGATGAAACCTAATCCCTATTTTTTGAACTCAAACAACTAATTCTTTGTTTGTTTTCTTATTGATCATTGCCAACAAACTTAATTCAACACTTTTTGCTTTTTGTATTGTGTTTTATTGTTCTGTTGTTATATTTAACGAATATTGTACTTGATAATTCATTGTTCCTTGTGGGATCGATATCCGTCCTTAGGGACAATTATTGCTTATGAAAAATGCGGTGCACTTGCCGTAAAAAGTCATCACTGGGATGATAAGTCAATCACATATCTCTTCACATTGTCAGTTAGCAGATATGTTTACTAAGCCTCTTGGGAAAGATCAGTTTGTGACTTTGTGAAACAAGTTGAGAGTCCATGATATTTTCTCATTAACTTGAGGGGGGTATTGAAATTATTATATTTTCCATATAAATGTATATAGAAAGTGTATCAATATATAATATACGTAGTAAAATAAGACAATAGTTTGATGTAATTGCTGATAGATATGTATAACATATGGAGTAGTGATTTACATGGAGCACATATCTCCAATCTGATTGTATATAAACACTAGGCATGCGTTAAATGAATATACAAAAAATATCCTATCCATAATATTTGATAATTTTTCTAGAAATTTGATCATTATGCATAACAAAAAAAAGCATATATAACAATATTTAAAAATTTATAAAAAAGGTCATTTTTAACGACAATTTTAAGCATAAACAGTCGTTAAAGCTATTTATGACTTTTTTTTTTTCTTTTAAGTGAAGTAACAACAATTTTATTTTCAATGTCGTAATTTTTTTTATAACAACGGTTATATAACTGTCTTAATAATCATTATGTTTAACGACGTACCTTTATATATCGTATTAACTATGCAGAATAGAGATTTGTAGAATAGTTACTAGTCATATGATTGGCCGTTACGAATTATCCAAGGCTAAGGGATTCAACTAATTAATTATATATATTGATATGCCATGGTGGTTTAGACGGATGACATGTGTATTTGGATTCATTAATTGTCATTTGACATTTTAGTTCAAAACTGTTTTTCTACGACCTATGCCCGTCCTATAATAATAATATTGAATAAAATAAAAACCAAATAAACCCAAAATTTAAAAATAATTTTTTATCAGATTAGGTCGGTTCTTTTAAAATCTAATTAAATCCAAACCCAGTTTATGTATAATTATTCATAAATTTATAACATCCCTTTGTATATACAAAAGAATAAAAGATACCCAAATAATTTTTATTACTAAAGACATATAATATAGTCATCACTTTAATTTTAGTAATACAAATTTTAAGATTATGTCATTATTTATTATTTGCTATATATAATAGCTTATGAATAAAATAATATTTGGTATTTGAAAATGTTTCTATCATGTTTTCTCTAAAAATAAAAGTAAGATTAAAGCTATGTAGGAATTGATGAAGTCAATAATTTAGGTTGTATCGCATAGAACTTAAACTAATACAACTAAAGTAAAATAAGAAAACTCCAATAATCAAATGGTTTTTCTCTTTAAAATCATCCAATCTAATCTGCACTCGAATTATTTTGTACACATTGAGTGTGGCTTCTTAGCAACTACTTCTCAATATTGTGTCTATTGATTCACCGACAAATATCTCTATCTCTGCAGCATGAACTGTGGTACAAAATCATGACACGTAAAATATTTTATTTCATTAAAAAATATAGATCCTTTTAGCATTAGTTTTCAGATTGTAAGTGTGCACGACTTGATTAAGTATGAACAGAAAAACAAAAGAAACAACAACAAAAATTATACACCACTTTGTTTTATTTCTTTTCAACTCTAGAAAGATTTCACTATAAAATCATGAAATATAAATCAATTTTGAAAACAAAAAATAATTAGTTGTTATAGTGATTAAATTAAAAATTATTTTAGAAATTAAATAAATGTTTGGTTTTTAAATTAATTTTTATTATTGTTAAATTGGTATCTAATTAGTAACCAAAGTTTTTCTACTAAATTTAAAATTTAAATAATGGGTAGTTAAAACCTTGATTGCTAATCAAATACCAATTTAAAAATTATTTAATAATATTAAAAACTATTTTTTTAGTTTGTTAAATGGTTTTTATTGTAATTGTTATTGTAACTATTGTAATTATTTTTTAGTCTTTAAAAATTGATTTCTACTTGATTAAGTGAAGTATAAAAATCTTTATCCAAAAGCTTTATAATTTTTTTGGCCTTTACTTCCTGTATTCACATTATTACTAATTGAGCTTTCATACTAACAAAAAGAAAACTAAAATACCATTCCCACCATACCACCGGTGTCACTCTACCACCATTCTACACTGCATTATTTGAGAGGAAGAAGAAGAAGAGATAACTTCTTCTAGAATATATCATTTACATTCTAGTTTTTCTGAAAATTCTTTTCCATAAATTCTCGTAAGCTTTGTGCCTTAACCTCACACACCCACTACATTAACCTATTTTGCTAGTTCTCTTAGCTTCGAAAAATCATCTCAAAGGTTTCTATTATATTTTAGGGTCTTTATACCGCAAACAAGAGGCACCAATAAGAAGTTTTGTTTGTGTTTTTAGTTATATTTACTATATATATATATAATTAATGTATATATACATATATAATTATAAGTGGTTATTCCATTTTTTCCTTCTCTAATATAATATATTTATATTTGCTTATTAAAAAATAAAGTTAAATTATAAGTCATTCTCCGGGGAAAAGATAATTAAGGTGTGTGGTTGGCTATACCTATCATTACCACCAACCAGCACATGCCTTCTGACATTCCATTTCATTCGGAGTCACTAGAGGACCCTATATTATAATACTTTGTTTTAGTTAAATAGTTTTTATGCATTAAGTACACAAATCAATGTATATAGAAAATAGTTAGCTAACCCTTAAATCAGTTATTTCCTTTTTCTATATAACAAGAGTACATTTGAATAAACTTAAAAAAACTAATTTTAATGATATAGTTTTTGAAGATGTTTTTCTAGATTGAATTTTTTGGCCACACTAAAAAAGTTTCACGTGAAAATTACCTTTTTAAAATAAAATCTCTACAGATTCAAAAAAAGAAAAAATATTTCTAGATGATGTTAAACTCAAGATTGAAACATTAATTAATATGTTAAAAATAAAATATAAATAAAGTTTTTCTCATGGTCTCTTATTTCCACATATTAAAAAAGTATTGCATTTTCTATTGTTCAAACTTGAAGTTTTTTTAAATGATATCACTAGACCCAATTATCACTTTTGAGTATTCTCTATTTTTACAAATTTATTATAAAAGACATTCAAAGACTTAAAGAAAAAAAAATATATTTAAATTGTCTTTAATTTTTAATCTCGACTCTAAATAAGAAACTATTGGCTGTAGTAGAATAAACCTCCAATAAAAGATTAAGATAAGAGAACATAATTTTGGTTTGAAACCTCTTTATAGATATATTTTTTCTTAATAGATTAAGTGTTTTTTCATGAAAAAATTTGGATGGAATCACCAAATATTAAAATAGAAAATATGAATAAAAAGACACTGTTTACTGTTTTTTTTTTTTTAAAGGGTTGCATTAAATTCTAATGTAATAATATTGTATTTTAAAATTATTTTTGAAACTATATATATCGTTCATCATTTTTGGACTTCTCATCCCGTACGTTAATTGGATATATCCATATCAATGAACACACTTTTTTATTCTGATCTAAATGCCGCACTAATTATTGGCCATAGCTTTATTTCAAACTCCAAAGCCATATATTTTTCAAAGTAATTGATGTGCCACCATCATTAATGTATCAACCAGATTGGTAGTTCTACATCCTATCATATAGAAACAACAATTGTGCTATATATTGATGATGGTTTGTATTGGCTTAAGCATCCAAAAGCAATAGTTTCTGAAGTCTTACTTTTATTCTCTTTTTCATACACACAAAATAGCACAATGGATCAATTATATGAAGAGGTTGAAGAACCAGTGAGTCCCCCTGGACAATATTTCAACAGTTCAGTGATATGTTCCTATGTTTTTGGCTTTCTTGAAATAGCAATTCCAATTGATGACTCAAAGACCGTATCTTTGATCAAAGATGTCTTCCTCCCTATCAACCCACGTTTCTCCTCTATCATGGTTCTTTTCTCTTCCATCCTTGAGTTAATTTTGATTTTTGTTGGCCAAAATACTTCTTTATGTGCCCTTAATAACGGTTTTTGGTATTAAAAAATAAGTAAATTTTTATTTTAGTGTGTGTAAATATTTTTTAATATTTTTTCTTTGTAATATGAAATTTCTATTTTGTTCCTATATTAATTTTAAATTAGATTTTACATTTATTTTTGGAATTTAGATTTTGTTTTAAATATCACATGCTAACATGATAGTACAGACATTAACATTGAATATGATCCCTTTTGCTTTCTTTTAGTACATAAAGAATGTCACATAATAATAATAAAGATAAAAAGTAATTATTTCAGATTTGGATAAAAAAACAAAAGACAATAAACATAAAAAGCCCTCATTCATTTATATTAAAAAAAAGATTTAAAGGCTTAGTGATATGAATTAAATTAGTATATATCACCAAGTTCAAATTAGTATTCAGTGATATTATGTATGTTTTGATTGTTGAATTCGTTGCTTCACCACAGATAAGAGACCAAGATGGTAAAAGGAGATGGAGAAGGGTAGAAGTGAAGCCTGAAGAGCATGTAAAGATTCCCAAATTTCCAGAAGGCAATTCACCTGAATTATATGACCATTATTTCGATGACTATGTGACAACGATTCTAACTGAAAGAACACCACAGAACAAACCACTGTGGGAAATCCATATTATTAAGTATCCCACGAGCAATGCTGCAGGCACAATAATTTTCAAGCTTCATCATGCTCTTGGAGATGGTTACTCCTTAATGGGTGCCCTTCTTTCTTGCCTTCAAAGAATTGATGACCCTTCTCTTCCACTAACTTTTCCTTCAAGAACATCATCAAGTTCACAAGGTTCAAAGAAAAACATGTTTCAGAAGTTACCTTCAGTTATCTCCTCCTTTTTTAGCTCCATGTCAGATTTTGGATCAAGCTTAGTGAAGACAACAATGGATGTAGATGAGAAAACACCTGTAAGATCTGGATATGAAGGAACTGAGTCCATGCCTTTTGCCTTGTCAAACATATCACTATCTCTTGATCATGTCAAAGCAATCAAGACCAAGCTTGGAGTGGTAAGATTATAGAAAAAAATAGTCCTTGCATTAATATGTAAAAAGTTTTTATGTTCTTCTATCAGTTTTTTTATCAAACCTACCTTAAAACAGTTTGTATATTTAAAACAAGTAGTACAATATTTGGATGATGTCACTTTGGATATGAAATACTCACTTGTTAAAAGTCTGATGAATCAGAAATTGTTTCTGATATGATTAATCTATACTGATACATATATGGTCTCAAAAAGTTGATTTATTTATTTGCAAGCTTGCAGACCATAAATGATGTGATTACTGGGATGTTTTTCTATGGGATTCGGTTGTACATGCTCGAGATTGACAACATGGCTAGAAAAGCAAAATCCACAGCTGTGGTAATGCTCAACACAAGAAATGTTAAAGGGTACAAATCACTGAAGGAGATGCAAAATTCAAAGGTGAAAGGTCTGTGGGGGAATAAAATTTCTTTCCTACAAATACCTATTCCAAAGCTAAGTCAATCCAGAAGCCACAACCCTCTTGAGTTTGTTTGGAATGCCCGAAAACTAATAAATAAGAAGAAACGTTCTTTCAGTGTTTATCTCATAGGTTTGCTCTTAGATTTGGAGATGAAATTAAAGGGTCCTGAGGTATGTATATGTAATTTGATGTTTAAGTTTATAAAAATAGTTTAGGGCTCTTTTCACTTCTTTTTAACTCATTTTAGTAAGTTCTATGCTCAAATTTATAACACAAGTTATCATATTGTATGGAGAATCTCCCTTAATTATTCTGCCATATTCTATTCAACTTCTGTTATTTGTTATGTTGGTGTCTTAGGCTGTAGCTAAAATCATCTACAAGACTCTTGGAAACTGTAGTGTTGTTATATCCAACATTTTTGGACCAATGGAACAAATGGCTTTGGCAAATAATCCTATAACTGGTTTATATTTCACTATGACTGGTGGACCTGAGGTATTTATTGAACTGCTCATTTATTTTTGGGAGTTAAATTCATTCTCATGTATATATAGTGATAAGAAAATGCATAAAAACCACTACCTATGTAGGTTCTAACATGCTTTTCTGTGTGCTGGCAGAATATAGACATAACTATTATGAGCTATGTGAAAGTACTAAGAATCACCTTGAGAACACTTAAGGGATTCATTGATGAACAGAAACTCAAGTTTTGCATGGAGAAAGCCTTTGATGTGATATTCAAAGCTGCCATGGAGATCTCTCAAACACCCAACTAGAAATAATTGAGACAAAACATGTGACATTGTCATTCCAGAATGAGTCACACATTCAAATTAAAACATGTAGCTGCTTATTTAATATTGTATCTTAGTTTTAAAAAATTGAATCTTCATTTTTATGATAGTGAAATATGAACGCTATTTAAGCCAATGAAGACATAGAATTCCTGTGGAACCATTCAAATGTGGTTCCTCTTACTTTTCAAAATCTTTCCACCTTACACTCATAATTTATTTTCGGTGTAGAAATTTTCTCTTTATTTTCCTAATGAATTTTTTTTCGTCAAGTCTATGTTATAGAGGAAATTTATTTTTCTAATGTTTAAAGTGAATAATGATATTTATATTTAGATACACCCCATTAATTTTAAACATCCAGTTATCATTTATAATTCTTGGGAAAATTCAATTAATTTATCCTCTTTGATGTAGATACAAGATGGACACTTTCAGAAACCATACGCAAATAATAGAAAATAGAGCAAAATTAGAATAATGAGACAAATAATTTTTAACGTGAAAAAACCTTCTCAACTTGAGAAATAAAAACCCACGGGACCTAATCCAGAAAATGTCTCTATTATAAAAGTAGTATTACAAAATTTGTTTATCTCATTATGTGAGGATAACACTCAATCTCACCAAAGAAGGATGGAATACAAAGTCTCTCTAGTCTCTCACTAGGATTTCTAATCTCACACTGTTCCGGCCGGTTGACCTGGATACGTCTTTGTGCGCAACCTTGCCCGTCAGCTAAGGACACCTTCCCTCTGGCAACCTGTGAACACCTGCAAAGAAGGACAAATGGGCGCCCTAGCGGCCGTTTGCACTCCGACGCTCAAGTCAGCTAGCAAGAAACACCAAAACTCTGCACCTCCGTATCGGAACACCGTGGATGGTGCTCTGAAGGTGGTAAAAAGAACTGTGTATTGTGTATCTTTTCTCCCTCTGGCAAACAATTTTTCTCTAGTCCCTTGTCCGTAACCTCAAGACTCGAGCAAACAACTAGAGTGTATTCTGGGAAAATTTGCCAAAAGTTCGAACCCCGTTTCCAACATCCAAGGTTCTATTTAAACGCCTCTAGCATTTAAAGCGTCTTAAAGCGCATTTAATTCAGCGCCTTTAAGACGTTTAAACCGCCTGAAGCATTTAAAGTACCTTAAAACGCTCGAAACGTAAACTTTAATTACCTTTAAATAGCTTTAATTACCTTATGGATGTTTCTGTTCTGACCTGGCTGTTATTACACGTGGAGGGCCTCACAGCACCGTGACCCAACTTGGGGGTATTTCGTCGCGTGAGTCCTCCTTCCTTGGGCATCTGGCGCATGGGGTGACTTTTTGGGTGCCAACTCATGCCCCCAAACCTCTAGTCACTCGCTTTGAGGAGAGCGTATCTACCTTCCTTTTGTACCCTGCACCTGGTTACCCCTGGGCGTGACCCTCTCATGAGTCGTATCTATCCCAAGGGCCTCTCTGGGGCGACATGGGCATTTCACGAGTCAGATTGCTCTCCACTGGCGCTAGTACTATGGCCTTGAAGCCACCTTTCTCTTTACTTTCTCATTGTTTCTGCGCTTGGTGGGCCCGAAGCCTCCATGGCGTCACTCCCTCCATGGTCTTTCCTACCCATGGGTATCGGGGAGTGACATTACCGGCGGCTTGTTTGGCGACGCCGTATCTTGGCGGCACCTTGTCTAGGTGACGTCTTATCTCGGCGACGCCATGTTAAGGCGACGCCCTTCTTTGGCGACGCCTTGTCCTAGCGACGCCTTGTGTAATTATTTTGTTGACTTCCTTTCTTTGACCCCTTCGCATGGCCACACCACATGTTGACCTTGGCCCCGACGCTGACTTTGACTTTGGTCAACGCCCGGGGGCGGGACGGTACACACACTATGATGGATATCTCTTATCTCTTTTTCTCTTATGTTGCTCTTCTACTTGCTTCCTTGTTTCTTCTTTCTCTTTCTCAGAAGTTCTCGGTATATAGAGAACGAGAGGAAACCCTTCATAAAGAGATTAATGCTCATTACATTTTCAACCGAGAAAGTTACAATTTTCAAAAAACTTTTTAATGGTCATCATTGAATAAATTCAATGGATTGATTACCAATATTAATTGGTCATAATCTTCCATTAAATTATTGTGGATTACCAATAATTTTTTTCCTTAATTAACTTAATTGAGGGTATCAATAATTCAGCTCTTCCAATATTATGACCAATATTCTCCTTAAAACTTTTAAGGAGAGATGACCAACAATAATTTATCTACATAGTATCGTGTATGTTTTCCTTACAGAATTTCATTTTTTTTCTTCGGGTTATTTACACCAATCTTTGTCGATGCTACTTTTTTTTATAGTAATACTTGAACTTTTTTTATTATATCATATAGATTTTTTTAATTTATTTTAAATCTACAATTAGGAAAGTAAAATTCTTATATTTGATTTTCTTCTTAAAAATATTTTTGTTAAAATTCAGTATACTATATAATTTTTTTCTTCAATAAAATATTAATTCATGTTTATGATAGAGTTGAATTAACGTAATTATTAAATATCAAACGAGACAGCGCATCACTACCACTATATAGAGCATATCTTCTAGTTCTCTCCAGATTTTCCAAATGGCACATTCCTTCTTTTTTTTCTTTAGAATATATATTCTCCTGTTGAATAAAATGAAGTTATGAAGGAAAAGTTTACATTCAATGATAATTTGCATACTCAATCATTTATTAATTTCATAATGAAATCAATAGGACGTATACATAATTCAAATCGTTTAGTACACATTTCATTTAATGCATTCACTAGTATAAATAGCCAGCAAATATTTATTATGTCATCACTTCTTTGTTTTTGGTGAGACACCTTCTGTTGTCATTGTCATGGCGATAAGAATACAACAACAATTTGAAGTTACCACCATTAATGGACGGGATGTGATCTTCATGACCATCTCTTTCTTTAGGGGTGTTATTGGAAACCCAAATTATAATCTTATCAATGAATGAATGGCATGTTATAGTTACAATTATTAGCAGATGCAATTTAGAGTTGAAATTATAATTGAGTTTCGAATTCAACATTTCAAAAGAATTCGGGGTTAATTGTAATGGCAACATGTAATTCTAAACATTAAGTTATTCAAATATCAAAGTAACTTTTTTATTAAGAAAAAATATAATAAATAAGAGTATTTAAGAGATATTTCTACCCATTACATATATCCTATAAAAGCCTTAAAAACACTAAGAGCTAGATCATCCAAAAAAATTTGCCCATAATCCACCTAAAATAAATGTGTCTTTACATGGAGGGAGAGTACACTAGTGCATAAAGGCTAAACAAGGGCGGCTATTTGTATATTTACAAGGGCGACTATATACTCGCATTTGATAAGCACGTATTTGTAAATCAAAGAGATACAAGTGCGGTTGAATAGCCGCATTTGTAAATACTATTTATAAGGGCAGTTATTTCTGGTAGCCGCACTTGTATATGCTTCTGAATCAGAGTTTAGGGGTTTAGGGGTAATGCATTTACAAGTGCGGCTATTACCATAAATGCACTCGTATTACAAGGGCGACTTTGGTAAATAGTCACCCTTGTAATAACCGCACTTGTAAATCTTGCACTAGATTTATAAGTGCGGCTATGGTAAATAGTCGCCCTTGTAAATAGTGGTTTTTTTTTAATGCAATCTGTTTATTGCTAATTCCCATATAAATTAACCTGTTCAATTATATATACCCAGGCAGACAAATACATAAATTCAGAGAATCAAATATATATTGATAAAAATGTATTACAAATACTAATCAAATTACATATAATCCCTACACTATCGATCAACTATCCTAGAGTTATAAAAATTTATGAAATATGTGGACCAAAAATGTCTCACATATGTTGTGGCTTCTGAAGTTATTGGTGTTTCTTCCGTGAAGAACTGCATTTCAAAATATAGTTGACATAAATTAGTTTTAAGATACATATATGTTAAAGAATTATAAAAATAATTTAACATATCATGTTACCTCTTTCCAATCACTTTTAATGTCTAGTCTTACAATGCTAATCATCCATTGCATAACGTAATAGCCACACTCATAGCTTCCTGGTTGTTTATTACACTATAATTCAATAAAAAAAGTAAAAGTTAGTATATTGATAAACAATGAAAAGAGAAAGAAAAAAATTACAAACCTTTATTCTTATCCAGTTTAAATTATTTGAACTAGATCGACCTTTTAGGATGTTATATCCACGTTATGAATTGGTTAATACAAAAAACCTCGTTAGTAGATGGTTAATTAGTAACATACAGAGTTAAGTTTATAGTGTACTTACGTATCAATGATATTCTTAAGATTTGGGGGTATCTTCTTGTGTAGGGAAAAGAACCACACAACAGTCTTATCAACCATTGATAAGACAAGTAACTACCAATAATGCCTATATCATCGATGAAAAGAGTTAGTAAATATTTAAAACATGAAATAGTAATAATTGACGACATATAATTAAACTTACCCATTAATATAAGGGCATAAATAAATTTTTTTCCCTCTTTTCCAGGGTGTTAGTGATGTATGATTGGGTCTCAGTTGCCTTTGCTGCAGTGGGATTAGTATATGCAGGATCTAAGAATCCATACACATTTTCCTTTTCCTCAGTGAGACAGACTCCATGCAAAAACCTACAAGTTACTAATAATCAATAATAATTTAACATAAAGTAAATTGAAATATAGGTAAAGATACTTACATTATAAAAAATTGAATTATATTTATATTGAGCTCCTGATCCCCAACTACAAATTCTAATAAATTTGTCATGTACATGTACAGTGGCAGTTCAGTGTTTATTTGAAAAAACGTATCATCCCAGGGAACTTCAAAAGGATCTTGACCAATCTGTCTAGTAGCTAGAGCTAAGGAAGCTATAGGATCGTCAACCGGAACCTCATGCTTCTTTTCCGGAGTTGGTTTCCAACGAGGTTTCTACAAAATAAAGAACATTTGTATTAAATTATATGTAATATATAAATATAAATATAAATTAATATAATGAAATGAAATTATTACATAAGGTTCTAGCATAATTGGAATGAGGTGTCTAGGCCAGGCAACGAATGTCTTAAATGCATCGGCCATAGTGGTTACCTCATTTGAAGGTAGTGGAACACGAACATTAGGTACTCGTACTTTTTCAACTGTTACCTTCGCCACAGCAGGGGAGAAAGGAACGTTATGTAAGGTGGTGACCTCTCCATAGACTTTTCCAAGGGCCACCACCTGAGGAAGCTTGCCGCCCGCTACCAGTAGCTCACATTCCCTCGTCTGCCCAATGATATCCTCCCATGATGTTGTAGGAGTCGCACAACTCCCCTCTTTATTCTTGGGAGTGGGACTATTACAAATAGCCGCCCTTGTAAATCAAAGTGCTTGATTTGTGAGTGCGACTTTTACTATATCCACACTTGTAAATCAAAGCGCTTGATTTATGAGTGCGGCTATTACAAATAGTCGCATTTTTAAATGAACTTAATTTTAAAAATGCCACCGCGTTTTTTACGAGTGTGTTTGTTTGTAAAGCCGCACTTAATAAGGTGCCCTTGTTTTTCCTTTTCTGCACTAGTGGTAGAAGGTGAAACAACATCCATAATCAAATATATATAACAGTTAAATCTAACAAGGTTGTATAGATGAGTTTTTACAAATCAAAAAATCAAACAAACCCTTGCCAAAGCTTTACAAGCTCTAGACACAACACTGATGATGGAGGAGGGCCAAGCACACCGACCCAAGGAAGCCAAGGCCCAAGCCAAGGAGAGCGTCTAGACCAAGACCAAGGTGAGCGTCTAGGACGTGAAGGTGAGCGTCTAGGACGTGAAGGAGGGAGGCTACCCTTGGAGCTAGACCGTCTAGGACCCCTTACAAGATCAATGGCCAAACATATTCAAACACAAGCAAATGAGGCCACGGATGGAAGAGAGAAGGCTTTGTATATGTTTGCATAAAGGCCCATTGGGGGTACTTAGTAGATAGGATAGTGTAGAAAGCATTTTGGAAGGAAACATTCTAGAATGTAGGGTTTGTGTGGCCGGTCATTGCTTGGCACATGGCTTAGCATTTAGATTTAATTTTTGGTTTTCTTTTTCTTGTAATTCAGCTTACAAATTACGTCCAAGATAGCCTATAAATAGGAAGGCTATCTCATTGTATTTGACAAGTTTAATTGAGTAATGTTATGCTGCCATTTTTGTGCACTAGCTTTACTTCTCCTAGAAATCTAGGCTATAAACTTCAATCCTTTCACCTTTCTCCCTTGAGCTGGCCGAACCACTCAAACACCACACTCATCATGCACCTTCAAAGCCAACACAACTCCTAGGAGGGCTTTGTTTCACTCACCCATTGCTTCCGCATCCCTTTTTACTACTTTGATTCAAGAAGAACACATGAAAATGCCATCATTTGGTATCATGAGCTTTTGGTTCTTCAAGATGAGTAGCTTGGTCTTTTAATTTCAGTTCTTCTTTATTTCATCTTTGTCATTTCAATTCCTTACTTGTCTTGCTGTTTTTATATTTTAAGTTGTTCTTGGTGTGCTTATGGAAGATCCAACCAAAGCACAATTGTTCAATTGATCTTGAACAAATTCTGTGCAGCTTGTGATAGGATTCCTTACACCATTGTGTGGCTGTTTTCTTTTAGGAAATTGAGTCCTTATTGCTTTCTTATAATTGCTTCATTTTATGCTTTGAGTCTTTATTTTCTGAATCTATAAATGTTGTGTCAAGTCATGTGAATCCATAATTGTCATCAATTCTTAGTAGTCCTATTTTTTTGGCTTGATTGTTTCTTGTTTTTGGGTCTCTTTATATTGCTTTAATCTGCTGTTATTTTGATCCTTTGGTGCTTTTTATTTTTAGTTTGAGTTCATAATTGTGTCTTAGTTCTTACACAATTTCCATTCTTACATTTCCATTGTGTTAATTTTGGTTATCTTGCTGTTTTCTTCCAGTTTTCCAGAATTCCCCTGTCTCATCTCTCTGTTCTGGGCTGTTTTGTTTTAAAAAAAATATTTCCACCCATAGGAAAATTCTGATTTTCTGGAAAATGCAAGTTTAAAGTGTTATAGAAAAGACAAAAAAAGAATGAGGTCAAAAGAAGCAACAGAAAAAAAATGATAAATCTTACAAAATCAGAGTGCAAATCTTGAGCGCTCCAGCTGGCCTAACTGCACACCAAATTTGAAAAAATTATTAAAAAAAAATGGTGCATGCGTTTTAGGTGATTCCAAAGCCAAAATTTAGATAAGATCCTGAATTTTCTTGCATCCAAATTTCAGAAACAAATTTTACAATTACAGCTCAGCATAAATCGGGGAACAAACACGTTTTCTGGCCCACAACATTTTCCAGTGGTGCTGTTTTTTTTTTATTTGGTCATCTAATCTAGTGCTTTTCTTTAGGAATTCCTTTTGTGTGCCAACTTTTATTGAGTACCTTTAATTGTTTGCTTTAATTTCTTGAATCTCTTTCTAAGTTGTCATATTATAAATCCTTTTGGTAGTACTGTTTTCTTTCAATTAAATTTGTTTCTTGCTTTTGTTTCTTGACCTCTCATTTTGGGTGCTGGAATTTAATTCTCTCTTGGTGCTTATGTGCATGGAAATTGACTTGGTTTAAGGTTAAGCCCTTGTGAATAGGTGCTGGAAATTGGAGAATTAGAGCCAACTTTCTAAGGAGGAGTCAAAGCTAAGGCCGAAACAAGCTTTCTTGAAACAAACACTACAAACACCTAGGAGATCAACAATCAAGACAACAAAGAAAGTGCACTAACCAAAAAGAGGAACAACAAAGGGGGTTTTCTTATCTCCTTTACAACTTGGTTTATTGTTAATTACCTCTTTTAAATTACGTTTTAGACGGTGAGTGTGTCTTCAAGGGCTCAAAGTGTCCAAGAAGCCTCACCTAGGGCCGAATAGCATAGTAATTTTGCTTAGTAATTTGTTGCTTGTTTGAACTTGTTTTTCTTTTGTTTTGGTAGAAACGTTTTGCATGCTTAGTATTGTTTAATTTTGTGCTATACCGACTAGCTTTGCTGCATATCTAGCTTACATAGTTTTCTTGCTTTTTGATTTCTCAACTTCTTGTGTTCTAAGTGTTCTACTAAGAGAAAATTTTGTGTGAAGTCATTGGAGGAAAGTTTTTGGCAAGGAAAAGGCTTGGTACTTAAGTAGTCCATTGTGACTCACCTCCCTTACCTGGAAAACTACCTTCTCTAACTTTCCTAAACTTTCTCCAAGTAAAACACCTATATACACAAAGTTTTAGCCATGTCTTCTTCTTCTCACTCTCCAAAGTCTATAGAAAGTGAAGTAAAATCTTTGAAAACTCTTTTAAAAGAAGTATCCCAAGCGGTACAATTGATATCTTTTAGACAATTGGAGAATGAGAACAAAATCAATGAGTTGGCTAAAGCTCAAGAAGAGAAGTCACAAAAATCACAAAAATAAAAAAAAACTCATGCATCCCATTCTCAAAGTATTGAGTCTCTAGGGGAGGGAAGCCGTAGAATCAATGATTATTACCAACCACCCCCTAGAAGAACTAGGCAAAGGGAACAAGAGGTGCCAAGGGAAACAAGAGTAGACCTACCTCATTTTCATGGAAAGGAAAATGTAGAAGTATATCTAGATTGGGAGATGAAGGTAGAGCAACTTTTTGCTTGCCATAGGGTAAGTGAGGAACGAAAAGTACCCTTAGCCACCCTTAGTTTCCAAGGGAATGCCATGTATTGGTGGACCTCTCTCGAAAGAGATAGACGTCTTCATAGGGAACCTTCCATTACATATTGGAATGACCTTAGGGGAGCCCTAAGACGTCGACATATACCCTCTTACTACCATAGGGAGTTGATGGACAAGCTCCAAAGACTCCAACAAAGAAATATGAGCGTAGACTAGTATAGACAAAAGATGGAACTCTATATGATGAGAGCCTCTATTAGAGAGGAAGAGGAAACCACCATAGCTAGGTTCCTTAGTGGCCTATCACTTGAGATAAGAGATAGAGTAGAGCTCTTACCTTATCAAGACTTGAATGATTTGGTTCAACTTTGCATTAAAGTTGAGCAACAAAACTTGCGCAAAACCTCAAGTCAAAAGGTGAGCCCCTATTCTAGCTTTTATCCCAAGAAAGAGTTTAGAAGGGAGGGTAGTACATCCAAGGAAAAACCAAAAGAGCCTACCAAGCCCTTCACCAAAGAAACCTCAACCCCACCCATCCGAGCTAGAGATGTCAAGTGTTTTAAGTGCTATGGTAGGGGGCATGTGCAAGCACAATGTCCAAACCAAAGACTTTGTTTTTAAAAGGTGTAGACGAGTACACTAGTGGCGAGGATGAGCCTAGTGAGAAAGAGGAAGGGGGAGAGGATGAGAGGGTAGCTCCACTAGAGGGAGAATTGCTTATGATTAGGAGAACCCTCAACAATCACCCTAGCACATCCATGGAAACACAAAGGGAGAACATCTTTCATACAAGATGCAATGTTTTAGAAAATATATGTTCCCTCATTGTGGATAGTGGATCTAGTTGTAATTGTTGTAGTGCTAGGATGGTTGAAAAGCTTAAGCTACAAGTAGTTCCTCACCCAAAACCTTACAAACTTCAATGGCTTAATGAAAATGGGGAACTACATGTAGACAAGCAAGTGGAAATCAAGTTTTCCATAGGGAACTACAAAGACAAAGTTTTATGTGATGTAGTGCCTATGGAAGCTTGCCATATCTTATTAGGGAGACCATGGCAATTTGATAAGAAAACCTTGCATGATGGTCTCACTAACGAGATTTCCTTCACCCATAAGTATAAAAAGTTTGTACTTAGTCCTTTACCACATTCTCAAGTGGTGAAAGACCAAATACAAATGAAACAAAAGAGGGATGAGGAAAAAAAAAAAAAAAAAGAGCTAGAAAAAGAGAAAATCCTTAGGGATAGAAAGGCGTGGGAGAAGAGTGTTCCTTCCCACAAGGTTGGTCAACAAGAAAAACCTCTTGAAAATGTTTTTGAAAACTTGCTTCTTGTTGAACAACCAAGCCTTATCTTTTGTAAAGGAGCACTTACATGCACTGCCACAAGTAGTGAACTCATGGTTTTACCTCCTCAAGTAGAAAACCTTTTGAGTGAATTTGAAGATCTATTCTCCCAAGAAGGACCCATTGGGCTTCCTCCTCTTAGGGGGATAGAACATCAAATTGACTTTATACCGGGGGCAAGCCTACCAAATAGGCCTGCTTATAGAACCAACCCCGAGGAAACAAAGGAGATAGAATCACAAGTTCAAGACTTGTTGGAGAAGGGTTGGGTTCAAAAGAGCCTAAGCCCTTGTGCTGTACCTGTCTTGTTGGTGCCCAAAAAGGATGGAAAATGGCGTATGTGTTGTGATTGTAGAGCAATCAACAACATCACCATCAAGTATAGGCATCCAATCCCGAGGCTTGATGATATGCTTGATGAATTGCATGGGTCAACTCTATTCTCCAAGATTGACCTTAAAAGTGGATATCACCAAATTCGAATCAAGGAGGGTGATGAGTGGAAAACCGCTTTTAAGACCAAATTTGGATTATATGAGTGGTTGGTGATGCCCTTTGGGCTTACTAACGCTCCAAGCACATTCATGAGGCTTATGAATCACACCTTGAGGGATTGTATAGGTAAATATGTAGTAGTTTACTTTGATGATATCTTAGTATATAGTAAAACCCTAGAAGACCATCTAAGCCACCTTAGGGAAGTTCTTCTAGTCCTTAGGAAAAATAGTCTTTTTGCCAATAGGGATAAGTGTACCTTTTGTGTAGATAGTGTAGTCTTCTTAGGCTTTATAGTAAACAAAAAGGGGGTGCATGTAGATCCCGAGAAAATCAAAGCCATCCGCGAGTGGCCAACTCCACAAAATGTAAGTGAAGTAAGAAGTTTTCATGGGTTAGCTAGCTTCTATAGAAGGTTTGTGCCTAATTTTTCTAGCCTAGCTTCTCCTTTGAATGAACTTGTAAGAAAAGATGTTGCATTTTGTTGGAATGAAAAGCATGAGCAAGCCTTTCAAAGGCTAAAAGCTCAACTCACCAATGCACCCATCCTATCTCTCCCAAATTTTTCCAAAACTTTTGAGATAGAGTGTGATGCATCGGGAGTAGGCATAGGTGCGGTTTTGTTGCAAGGTGGACACCCCATTGCTTATTTTAGTGAAAAACTCCATGGTGCCACCCTCAACTACCCTACCTATGACAAAGAGCTCTATGCTCTTGTGCGAGCCCTAAAGACATGGGAACACTACCTTGTGTCCAAAGAATTTGTTATCCATAGTGATCAGGAGTCTTTAAAATATTTAAAGGGCCAACACAAGCTCAACAAGAGACATGCTAAATGGATGGAATTTCTTGAACAATTTCCTTATGTAATCAAATACAAGAAAGGGAGCACCAATATAGTGGCCGATGCTCTTTCAAGACGGCACACACTCTTTTCAAAACTAGGTGCCCAAATTCTTGGATTTGACCACATAAGAGAGCTTTACCAAGAAGATCAAGAACTCTCATCCATCTATGCCCAATGTCTACATAGAGCACAAGGAGGTTACTATGTGTCCGAGGGATATCTTTTTAAAGAAGGAAAACTTTGCATTCCCCAAGGAACACATAGAAAACTCCTTGTCAAAGAATCACATGAAGGGGGACTCATGGGCCATTTTGGAGTTGATAAGACTCTAGATCTTTTAAAAGCAAAATTTTGTTGGCCACACATGAGGAAAGATGTCCAACGACATTGTTCTAGATGTATCTCATGTTTAAAAGCAAAGTCTAGAACAATGCCGCATGGACTCTACACCCCTTTGCCGATTGCAAATGCTCCTTGGGAAGACATTAGCATGGATTTCAGTTTAGGACTTCCTAGGACTGCAAGAGGCCATGACTCTATTTTTGTGGTAGTGGACCGATTTAGCAAAATGTCCCACTTTATTCCATGCCACAAAGTAGATGATGCTCAAAATATTTCTAAACTCTTCTTTAGAGAAGTGGTGAGACTCCATGGTCTCCCTCGAAGTATAGTGTCCGATAGAGATCCCAAGTTTATAAGCCACTTTTGGAAAACTCTTTGGGGTAAACTTGGAACAAGACTACAATTTTCAACTTCTTGTCATCCTCAAACGGATGGGCAAACCGAAGTAGGTAATAGATCTCTTGGAACTATGCTTAGGGCTATCATGAAGGGCAGCCACAAATCTTGGGATGAGTACCTTCCCCACATTGAATTTGCTTACAATAGAGTAGTTCACAAGACTACTAATGCTTCTCCTTTTGAGGTAGTATATGGTTTTAATCCTCTCACGCCCATGGATTTGATACCCCTTCCTAATCCAAAAGATTTTGTGCATAAGGAAGGAGTACTCAAAGCTGATTTTGTCAAGAAAATGCATGAGAAGATTAAAATTCAAATACAACAACAAAATGAGAAGTACACAAAATACAACAACAAAGGGAAGAGAGAAATAATTTTTGAGGAAGGAGACTTAGTTTGGCTTCACCTTCGCAAAGATAGATTTCCAAATCAAAGGAAGTCCAAACTAAGTCCCCGAGGTGATGGACCTTTCCAAGTTCTCAAGCGAGTCAACAACAATGCATATAAGTTGGACCTACCTTTTGAATATGGAGTACATGACACTTTTAATGTAATGGATCTTTCTCCATTTGTAGGTACCAATGACGATGACGAGCTGGATTTGAGGACAAATCCTTTCCAAGGGGGAGGGGATGATGGAGGAGGGCCAAGCACACCGACCCAAGGAAGCCAAGGCCCAAGCCAAGGAGAGCGTCTAGACCAAGACCAAGGTGAGCGTCTGGGACGTGAAGGTGAGCGTCTAGGACGTGAAGAAGGGAGGCTACCCTTGGAGCTAGACCGTCTAGGACCCCTTACAAGATCAATGGCCAAACATATTCAAACACAAGCAAATGAGGCCACGGATGGAAGAGAGAAGGCTTTGTATATGTTTGCATAAAGGCCCATTGGGGGTACTTAGTAGATAGGATAGTGTAGAAAGCATTTTGGAAGGAAACATTCTAGAATGTAGGGTTTGTGTGGCCGGTCATTGCTTGGCACATGGCTTAGCATTTAGATTTAATTTTTGGTTTTCTTTTTCTTGTAATTCAGCTTACAAATTACGTCCAAGATAGCCTATAAATAGGAAGGCTATCTCATTGTATTTGACAAGTTTAATTGAGTAATGTTATGCTGCCATTTTTGTGCACTAGCTTTACTTCTCCTAGAAATCTAGGCTATAAACTTCAATCCTTTCACCTTTCTCCCTTGAGCTGGCCGAACCACTCAAACACCACACTCATCATGCACCTTCAAAGCCAACACAACTCCTAGGAGGGCTTTGTTTCACTCACCCATTGCTTCTGCATCCCTTTTTACTACTTTGATTCAAGAAGAACACATGAAAATGCCATCAACTTTCCTCATTGCAGTTGCCATAAACTATTCATAGGAAGATGTAAAAAATAATTTTCATTCTTTATACCCTTTACATTGTCTTTCCTTTTAACCGTTGAATTTTTGTCCCAAACCTATGCTACATGATGCCCACATCTCTATTGTGGCCTGCATTAGCCACTGATCCCTAGAAAACTGCAAAGAAAAATTTATCTAGGCTTAAAAGCCTAATATTTAATTTAATGATTGAATACAAATGTTAGGGTTTAAACATCAATTAGAATATGAAAATAGGGTCAAAGGGAACTTAGCAGTTATCCAAGCCCAAGATTTTAATTGGACCAACATGAAAACTTGTATCATCTAGGATTTTATTATTAAAAATGATATTGATTCTCATAGTCCAAATATTTCAAATTATGGCTATCCAAATGATCTTCAAGATATCATTTCATTAAAACTCATGAAATCAAACCCACAAAAGTGTATCGATGCAGTGTCGTGATGTGTGATTACAAGACCCAACCAATTAGCCATCACATTTCAAATTATCACATCTTTCAAGTAGTTAAAAAATAAATTATCTGAATTCTCTAACTCCCTATCGCACATTACATAATTTAGTTTTTAGGGATGTATATTTCTATGAAGAAAATTCTGGATTGTTGCAATTTTATCATGAAAGAAGCGCCAACAAAAAGAAGTAGTCGTAGGTAATGCTTTAGTTTTCCAAAGTTTGGTATAGACCTTTGATTCCTCTTCCATTTGAACATTTGACAGGATCTTATAAACAAAGTTGACAGTGTATATCCCCAAGCTCACATCTTTCCATACCCATTCGTCCTGGTTACTGTAAATTAGATGTTTTTTCATTAATAAGTTGAAACATTTCTTTCACCAAAATTTCCTCCCATACGAACTAGGGTCTTCTCCAACTTAGTCTCCAGCTCCAAAGACCCTCCTCCCAAACACCTAATTGACCTATGTTAATGTGTGATCCTGCCTGTTGACCGGAACGCTGGAAACTGCCTCGTCAAAGGATCGACGTGCGCACCGCTTCTCACCTCCGTTCCTCTTCGGGATCTACCTCAAGAACCTGCAAAGAAACAGTACGGCGCCGCTGCGGCCGATCGCACTCCAACGCTCAAGTCAGTGACGGTATCACCAAATACTAAGAGAACAGGAACCGTGCAAATCCTCTCTCACAGTCAGCTCTATCACTCGCAAGCGTAAAGTGTATAAACTGAACGTGCGTACCTCAGAAAGTTTGTTAAGAACTCTTATATACCTGGTAGCTTTCTCTCTCCTGGCAGTTACAGACTTGGACACGTGGCTCGCATCCAACTGTACATGTGCCATCATCTGGAGGCTCCCTGACTTGGCGCTGCTTCTACTCTCATTTTGGCTAAGTTACTTATGCATGGTACTGCCCAGTGCATAGCTAACTTGGGAGTGCGATCTCTACTGGAACTGGCGAGTTAGGGGTCTTCATACACCTTCCCTGTGGTCTCGCCGGCCGCCTTCATAATCTGCTTCTCCTTCATCTTTGGCGATGTGCTCACTCTGGCGATCTCCTTCATCTGGCGACTTCATCTTTAACTTGGCGATCGCCGATCCTGGTAAGCTGGAACTCGGAACACGCCAATATAACGACTGGCGACTACACGAGCCCCCCGACTTCCTTCCCTTCTGCCAACCTGGCGCCTTGCAAACACGCCTATACTGTAGCAGGGTGCCACGTCATCACTCCCGACCACCAGGGCGGTACAATGTGAGTTGATTAGGAGTAGATTCATCAGGTGATACTTTAAGAATTAGGATCAAAATTCTCAAGCAATTCAAGAACTAAAAACCGAATTGAAACCCATTAAATAAAGATAAATCGATTGAATATATCAAAGAATGCACATGAACCGATTATAATGATGTAAGGAAGCATTTGAACCGAACAAAATGAAGAACAAATCATTACAACCGATTAGAACCACACAATTACAACTTTCTACTGATTGAAAACAAGAACAAATGAACAAGACATGTTTAGAGTTTGATATGGAATGAAAATGGAAGAAGAAGATGAAAGGTTGGTGAAAACTTATGTGGTTGTAGACAAGGGAATGGTCATGCTACTTGAAAGGTGATTGGCTCCAAGATGAGTGAAGAATGCCGCCACTTGAGAGCTCCCAAAGACTCACAAGATAAGACTAGGAGAAGAAGAACAAGTCTCTCAAAAATCTCTCTCAACTTGAGAAGAGTAACTTTACTTCAATTTCAATCTAATGTGTCTTTAGAAAATCCAAGCTCATCTTTATATAGAATAGAGGGTCGGTCATAACAAGGTAAAGGGAAATGAAAAGGCATTTGAAAATGAAGCCCAAATAAGTCACTCCTATTCTAGAAAATGTGACTTTTTGTTCTACTTCTAATAAGTCCTATATGTTGAACAAGATGCTTTGATGTCTCCAAATCCTAGTGGAAAGCTTGAAGACCTTGCTGTTGTTGTGTGTGTGTGTCTATTTGTTTGAAACTTGTTAATTCACTCCTTAAGTTGATCCAAGCTCAATTGAATCTTTAACATTTTGAAAAGATGGATTTTCTAAAAGGAAGTGAAATTTCAATTTAACAGGTTGTTTGACACATTGGATTTTAAGCTTTGTCTTTGCCTTTACTGTCAAACAAATTTTAACAGGTTGAAATTTCGTTTTAACAGGTTGTTTGACACTTACTAGATTTCAAACTGATTTGGAAAAACTTTGTCTTTGCCTTTGTTGTCAAAAAATTTTTAACAGGTTAAAATTTTGAAACAACAGGTTATTTGACACTTAGTGATTTTGAATGTTGTCAAAAAACATTCAATCAGTTATTTCGAAAAATCAATCAACTGTTTTGCTGAAAACCTTAACAAAATGTTGTTAGGTGGTTTTTCTGTTTTGAATGATTCCAATTGCTTTTGGTCTTTTGTTGTAAATTGTTTTAACCATTTGATTGAAAGATAAAAAGGTGTTTTTTACGCTCCTATGTTTGAACTAAGAAAGAGATCAATCAAAAATAGTTTTGAATGAGCTTTGGATCATCTCAAGTGTGTGGAATAGGATTGGGTCTTGTATTATGATCTTTGATCTTGTGATTTACCCAGGTGTTTTCTATTCCCTTCCTTCTTAATAATTGTATTTTTGTACTGGTGTTTCCAAGAAGTGTTGTGTGTTCTTGAGGGGATCAAGATAAACATTCTTGGAGTGTGAAATCCTATAAAGTTAGTGGGATTCTGGCTTGAGGTGTGTGGTGTTGCAAAGAGGGTGAGTGGGCTTTGTGGGATTCAAAGTCACCTCGTTATGGTTGTGTAATTTGTAATCTGTGATTGATTACATAGTGAATTCTCAGTGGTTTTTGAGGACTGGATGTAGCTCAGGTGTTGAGTGAACCAGTATAAACATTCTCTGTGAATCTCTCTATCCTTACACTCTTTAAATTGCTTTAAATCTGTTTTGATTATATTGTTGATAAAAAACAACCAGTTATTTCGTAAAAACAACAGGTTGAATTTCTGCATCAAGCTTAAAACAATTTTATATTTGGCTGAGCAGTTTTTCCATTGATTAATTCTTCATAGCCTTTTACTCTACCTTCAATACTTGCGAAAATCTTTCAAAAACAATTCACCCCCCTCTTGTTTTGGCCTTACAATTCTAACAATTGGCATCAAGAGCAAGGTTCTTGAAAGTTATTCAAGTTTTGGTACTAAATCTTTTTTAAATGGCTGAAAAATTACCCTTTGGGGAGGGTGCTTCAATAAACATGCCACCTATGTTTTGTGGAATGAATTATCAATTCTGGAAGGTTAGAATGAAAATTTTGTTGAATCAATTGATAGAGGAATTTGGGATGCTATTATAAATGGCCCTTTTGTTCCTAAAATTGAAAAAGATTATGTTTTCATTGAAAAACCTTGGTCCCAATGGACTGAGTTTGAAAGTAAAAGAGCTCAATATGATTGCATTGCTAAGAGTATCATCTCTTTTGCCTTAAATTCCAATGAGTTTTTCAGGGTCTCAAAATGTGCTTTTGCAAAGGAGATGTGGGACATCCTTAAGGATTTCCATGAAGGTGCAATTAATGTGAAGAATAGTGTTCCTACCGGTTGACTCGATTGCCTTCGTACGTCTACGACGATTACACGCCCAATTATCTCTGCCTTCGTTCGTGCCTTTCTTCGATCAAACACCTGAAAATGCAAAGACAAAGGGCGCCTTAGAGGCCGTTTGTACTCCGACGCTCAAGTCAGTATAGGGCTAGGAAACACCGAAAGTAAGTTGTGTACCGCCCTGGTGGTCGGAAGTGATGACGTGGCATCAAGCTATTGTATAGGCGTGTTGATGGGGCGCCTGGCTGGCAGAAGGGAAGGAAGTCGGGGGGCTCGTGTAGTCGCCAGTTATTAAGTTGGCGTGCTCCGATCTCCAGCACACCAGAACCGGCAGTCACCGGGTTAAAGATGAAGTCGCCAGATGTAAACCCAGGCGACCAAGTGATTAGAGATCGCCGAAACAAGCACATCGCCAATCGAAGATGAAGGTGGTGCAGATCATGAAGGCGGCCGGTGAGATCACAGGGAAGGTGTGTACGAAGGCACCCTAACTCGCCAATCCCAGTAGAGATTGCGCTCCAAGACGACTATGCACTGAGCAGTATCATGCATAAGTAACTTAGCCAAAGGAGAGTCAGAAGTAGCGCCCAAGTCAAGGAGGCTCCAGATGATGGCACGTGTACAGCTGGATGCGAGCCACGTGTCCAGATGTGTAACTGCTAGGAGAGAGAAAGTGTCCAGGTATATAAGGGTTTCCCAACGAACTTCTGAGGTACGCACGTTCAGATTGTCTTCTTTACGCTTGCGAGTTCTTGAGTATACTGAGAGAGAATTGGTTCACGGTTCCTTGAGAGTTCTTGAGAGTTACTCTTAGTAATTGGTGGTTCAGTCACTGACTTGGGTGTTGGAGTGCGATCGGCCACAGCGGCGCCGTTTCGTCTTTTGCAGGTTCTTGAGGTGGATCGCGACGAAGGACGGAGGCAAACACGGCGCATACGTCGATCCAAGTTTGACGAGGCAAAGCTCCAGCGTTTTGGTCAACAGGTAGGATTCTCAGGCGCCCACCGTGGGGCCGTGTAAAACCTGTTCCCATCCACAGCGTGAGTTCTTGGAGGTTTTCACAGTTTTCTGTGTGGTTGTGTGCTGGTGCAACCATTGTTCGCTGTTCATCTAGATTTTGTTTGGTGATTTCGCGTTTTCCACCGTTCGTTTGGATTTTTGTTCGGTGAGGTGAAGGTTCTTGCTGCTTACGCGAGATTTGTTCGGTGAGATCTGAGTTCTTTGGCTCGTTTGGTTCTTCGTGGAAGAAGCGTTGGTTTCTGGTGGAGTTGCAGGTTTCTGTGGAGGTTCGCTGTGTTCTTGAGGTTTCTTTCGGAGTTTCGCGAAGTTCTGACCGGTTGATCGCTGAATCGATCGTCGCTGAAGGAGGTGTTGTTCATTGCACTCTGTGATTTGCCAAGTTTTCATGAGAAAAATGAGAAGCAACCGTTCAAGTCCACTTGCGCCCGTTGCTGCTGAAGGCGCCATGACTATGGCGCAGATGGTGGAAATCATGCGTTCGCTGCAGGCGAATATGGAAGCCTCGCGCATAGAGCAGGCGAGAATGCACGAGGACCTGGTCGCCTCTCGGGCCAGGAATGATGAGCTTAGCAGAGTGACTGAAGAACTGCGTCAAGCTCTTCAGGAGCAGCGAGGGCGTCCAGTCGCTGAAGAGGTCGCGCTGTCAACGCCGCCTCGTGTTTTTCCTATGCCTTTCGCTCAGGCGATTACCGACACGCCTATCCCTGCGAGTGTGGTACCTGTGAAGGCTGTTTTCACCGGCGTGGAGGATCCTGAAGCTCATCTCACCACGTTCCATACGCAGATGATGCTGTCAGGAGGATCAGACGCCGTGTACTGCAAGATGTTTGTGAGCACACTCCAGGGAACGGCGCTGGAATGGTTTGTGAGCCTGCCTATAGGTCACATAACCAACTTCCAATAGTTTTCTAAAATCTTCGTCGAGCAGTACATCGTGAACAAGGCACCGCCCAGGGTGTCTTATGATTTGTTCGATATAAGGCAGTATCAGGGAGAGTCCCTCAGGGACTACCTGAATCGTTTTGGGGCGCAGATGGTCCGATCGCCGGCCAAAGATGAAGAAATGCTGGTCTACGCATTTAAGAAGGGCGTGCTGCCGGGACCATTCTGCGAGGCATTAATCAGGGCTCACCCTGCCACGTTTGCTGAGGTCAGGCGACTTGCGGTGGCCCACATCGCCGATGAGAGTGAGGTCGCCGAGAAAAGGGGAAGCGTGGCTCCCGCTAGGCCGCGCGCCCAGACCAGGATCCAGCCACAGAGGGTGTTGGAGACAGCGGCGGCCAGGAGGGATCAGAGGACTCGCCATCCTTATGATCCAAGGAAGAACAAGGGCAGGGGTCAAGGGCGCCCGCAACCAGCACGCCGGGAGTACAACCGCCCGCCTAAGCACAAGTTTGTCATGGGATTGGCGGACCTGATCGCCATTCCCAATATATCAGCTAGGTTGAAAGCGCCTGAGAAGGTGGGCGACAAGGTGCTGGGACCAAAGCCAGACGCCTGGTGCGAGTTCCACCAGGGCTTTGGCCACACCGTGGACTCATGTTTAGCTTTAGGATACCAGCTCGACGATTTGGTCAAGAGCGGGTTCCTGAATGATTATCTGCTGGACAGAAGGACGGGGGGCGCGTCGAGCTCCCAACCAGCAGGCGGTGAGGCTCAGCAGCACGAGATGCCTACCCACGGGGAAATCCACACCATTGCAGGGGGTTTCTCGGGTGGTGGATGCACCGCGTCACAGAGGAAGAAGTACGCGAGGTCTGTGATGACGGTGGATATGTTTGAAGACCACTCGCCGGATGTGGACATTACGTTCACCAAGCAAGATCTTCGGGACGTTGTGCCTCATGACAACGATCCCATAGTCATCTCATTGATCATAGCAGGAAAGAAGGTCCACAGGGTTCTAGTGGACCAAGGAAGCTCGACAGACGTGATGTTCTGGCCGACTTTCACGCAGTTGGAGCTACTCCTTGACCAGCTGAGGTCCTATGGAGGGTGTTTGTATGGTTTTACTGGTGACCAGGTAGAGGTCAGGGGGTACATAGAGTTGAGGACTACGTTTACAGATGAGGCGGGTTCGAGAACAGAGAAAATCAAATACCTTGTCGTAAACGCTCCTTCAGCATACAACATTCTGCTGGGAAGGCCCACGCTCAACAGAATAGGCGCTATACCGTCGACCCGACACATGAAGGTGAAGTTGCCGTCTATGGAGGGGGTGGTAATCACCATCAAGTCCGACCAGAAAGAAGCGAAGAAGTGCTATGAGAATAGCCTGAAGAACAAGAGGTCGGTGAGTTACGTGACAACCACCCGCCTCCTGGTGTGAAGCCCAGATCGACGGTAATAGAAGAGACCGCCGGAAGAGACGTGGTGATGGTGGATGCTGAGCTGGGGGAGGGGAACGCCGGTCTGGAGGAAGAAGAGGTGAGGAATCGCCCTGAGGAAGCGAGGGAGCTGGGAATCGCCAGGGCGGTGATCGCCAGAGAAACCAGGCCAAAACCTGTCGAGCAGTGGCACGAGAGAGAGATCGGAGGAAAGATTTTCAAGCTGGGAAGATCTCTGGAGGTCGAGCTCCAGGACCAGATCGCCAAGGTGATAGAGCGGCATCTGGATGCGTTTGCATGGTCCGCTTCGGACATGCCCGGGATCGATCCCGACTTCTTGTGCCATCATTAGGTCAGACCGGTACGACAGAGGAGAAGGAAGTTCAACGAGGAGAGGAGGCAGGCGATTAGAGACGAAACCCAGAAGCTCCTCGCTGCAGGCCACATCAGGGAAGTCCAGTACCCTGAATGGCTGGCAAATGTCGTACTGGTAAAGAAGAGTAATGGGAAAAGGCGCATGTGCGTCGATTTCACTGATCTGAATAAGGCTTGCCCAAAGGACTCATATCCTTTACCAAGCATAGACGCCCTGGTGGATAGTGCTGCAGGGTGTAAGTTGTTGAGTTTCCTGGATGGCTTCTCGGGGTATAACCAGATCAAGATGCATCCCATGGATGAATAGAAGACTGCCTTCATGACCGAGAGATCGTGCTACTGCTACAAGGTGATGCCGTTTGGGCTGAAGAACGCGGGGGCCACGTACCAGAGGTTGATGGATCGAGTACTTGCACCCATGCTGGGAAGGAATGTGCAAGCGTACGTGGATGACATGGTCGTGACCTCGCCAGAGAAAAGCAAGCACGTTGCGGACTTGGAGGAGTTGTTCACTACGATCGCCAAGTTTAGGTTGAAGCTGAATCCTGAGAAGTGCATCTTTGGCGTGGAGGATGGAAAATTCTTGGGATTCCTCTTAACTGAAAGAGGAATAGAAGCCAACCCTGATAAGTGTGCCGCCATCTTGGCGATGAGGAGCCCAGCCACTGTGAAGGAAGTGCAACAGCTTACAGGTCGGATGGCCGCCCTGTCTCGCTTCGTGTCGGCTAGCGAAGAGAAGGGCCATCCATATTTTCAGTGCTTAAGGCGGAATAACAAGTTTGCCTGGACGAAGGAGTGTGAGGAAGCCTTTGTCAAGCTGAAGGAGTATCTGGCGAGCCCGCCGGTTTTGTGCAAACCGCTGGCAGGGACCCCTCTCAGGTTGTATTTCGCTGTAACTGAGAGGGCGGTGAGTGCGGTGCTCGCCCAGGACCAAGATCAGGCTCAAAAGCCTATTTATTTTGTTAGTAAGGTGCTGCAGGGCCTTGAAACGAGATATCAGGCCCTGGAGAAGGCTGCACTGGCTGTGGTATTTTCGGCGAGGAGGTTGCGCCACTATTTCCACAGTTTTACAATACTGGTGATGACCGACCTGCCCATCCAGAAGGTCTTGAAGAAGCCCGATGTTGCGGGAAGGATGGTGAAGTGGGCAGTGGAGCTGTCGGAGTTTGATATTAAGTACGAGCCCCGAGGCCCGATCAAGGGCAAATCTTCGCAGATTTCGTGGTCGAGCTCTCATCTGAGGCGACACGAGTTGAAGGGGACGACTTTTGTTGGGTGCTTTCAGTGGACGGATCGTCGAACCAGCAGGGCAGCGGTGCTGGAGTCATCTTAGAGGGACCCAACGGCGTGTTGATCGAACAATCTTTGAGGTTCGCCTTCAAGGCTAGCAATAATCAAGCAGAATATGAGGCGCTGATCGCCGGGATCTTGCTGGCCAAAGAGATGGGAGCTAGGGTGTTGATGGCAAAGAGTGACTCGCTGCTAGTCACGGGGCAAGTAACAGGCGAGTTCCAGGCTAAAGATCCACAAATGGCGGCTTACCTGGAGTATGTACAGGAATTGAAGAGTTCTTTTGTCTCCTTTGAAGTGGTGCATGTGCCCAGAGAGCAGAATGCCCGAGCTGACTTGCTTGCCAAGCTCGCCAGTTCTGGCAAGGGGGGTAGGCAGAGGACGGTGATTCAAGAAACTCTGAAGACGCCGAGAGCATTTGTGGCAGATCACCTGGTTCTTCAGATAAGCAAGTCGACAGAGAAAGCGGCGAGGAGTCACAGGTCTCTGACTCAAGAAACCTTGAGATCGCCGAGAATAAGAGCGTGTCGGGGGGAGAGGGTGAACATGACGCAAATCTGCGCTACACATGAGCCAGACACCTGGGTGACGCAGTACAAACGATGTTTGGCGGATGGCCTGCTCCCACTGGACCCGACAGAGGCCAGGAAGATAAAGAAGAATTCTAGCAAGTTCACAATGATTGACGGCGAGTTGTACAGGTTTGGGTTCACTCACCCACTCCTGGAATGTGTGCACGGGGAAAAATGTACAAGAATTATGGCAGAGCTCCATGAAGGGATATGCGGAAGCCATGTCGGGGGTCGAGCTCTGGCCGCAAGGACTCTCCGTGCAGGTTACTACTGGCCAACAATGAGAGAAGATTGCAAGAGGTATGCGCAGTGCTGCAAGCAATGCCAGCAGCACGCCGATTGGCACAAGGCGCCTCCCGAGGAGTTGAAGTCGATTTACAGCCCTTGGTCGTTTCATACATGGGGAATCGACATCCTGGGACCATTCCCGCTGGCGATCAGGCAGATGAAGTACTTGGTGGTGGCGATTGAATATTTCACCAAGTGGATCGAAGCAGAACCAGTGGCCCAGATCACCGCACATAAGATCGAGGGTTTCGTGTGGAAGAACATTGTGTGCCGGTTTGGTGTGCCCAAGCGCCTGGTGTCGGACAATGGGACTCAGTTTGCAAGTCACCTGTTGAAGAAGCTGTGCGAAGGGGTGGGAATTCAACAAGTATTTGCATCCGTCGAGCACCCTCAGACGAATGGCCAAGTAGAGTCAGCCAATCGGGTGTTGCTAAGAGGTTTGAAGAGAAGGCTAGAGAAAGCCAAAGGAAGCTGGGCTGAGGAGGTACCCCGCATAGTCTGGGCGTACCACACCACCGAGCAGTCAGGAACCCATGAGACCCCGTTCAGCCTGGTCTATGGGTGCGACGCAATGATTCCAGTGGAGATCCAGGAGAGCTCGCCGAGATTCTAGAACTTCGTGGAGGAAGACTCGAATGAGGAGAGAAGGTTGAACCTGGATCTAGTGGATGAGGTCAGGGAAGAGGCGAGATTGAAAGCTGAGGCGGTGAAGAGAAGGATTGAACGAAGATATAACTCGAAGGTGATGCCAAGACAGTTCAAAGAGGGCGACCTGGTGATGAGGAAAGCCCACCAGTACGAGATGGAGAATAAGCTGTCGCCTAAGTGGACGGGACCGTTCAGAATAACCGAGGCGCTCGGGAACGGCGCCTACCGCTTAGAAACATTGGAAGGAGGGGCGATTCCTCGCACTTGGAACGCCACACACCTCAAGTTATATTACAGTTAAGAACTTTGTAAGTACAGACAAACATGAAGTTATATTACAATTTTTCTGTTAAGACAGTTTGAAGGGAGCACTCTTTTTTCCCTAAGGAGGGTTTTTAATGAGGTCACCCAATAAAGAAGAGTTTTCGAAGCTTAAAGTTGTTTTAGATTGCATGCTTGTTGTTTTCTGAAAGTTTTGAAGAAAGACCTTGTCACTTATATGTGATTTAAGGCAAGTTAAAGATATATTGCATGCTTTCTAAAAAGTTTCTAAGTCCTCATCGTCTTTTGGCGATTGGAGGCACCGGTTAAAGTTAAAGTCCTCATCGTCTTTCGGCGATCGGAGGCACCAGTTAAAAGACCTCAACGCCCTCGCGCGTTCTGAGGCGAGATAAAGACCTCCTCGCCGTCGAGCGAGTGTAGGCGAGGAAGAGTAAAAAGTCCTCAGTGTTTCTGGGGGGGAGAAGATGTAACCCCTGGGGCAAGGTAGAGGCACCAGCAAAAAGTCCTCAGTGTTTCTGGGGGGGAGAAGATGTAACCCCTGGGGCAATGTAGAGGCACCAGTGAAAAGTCCTCAGTGTTTCTGGGGGAGAGGAGATGTAACCCTGGGGCAATGTAGAGGCACGAGTTAAAGACCTTCTCGCCGATGAGTGAGTTCAGGCGAGTTAAAGACCTTCTCGCCGATGAGCGAGTTCAGGCGAGTTAAAGACCTGCTCGCCGATGAGCGAGTTCAGGCAAGATAAAATCCTTCTCGTCTCGAACGAGTTCAGGTATGGTGTAAAGGGCGGAAGAAGTTTGGAGGGTGGCTAAGGTAGGTTCGAAGAGAACGCCTAGCCACCCGGTCTCTTGTTCTGAAGCTCAGGGAGGTAGAGAAGGATCCGAAAGGCGCCTCTACCCCAGATAAAGGAACAATGGCCAAGTTGTGAAGCCAGAAGGAAGCTGATATCGCTAAGAGTCTTTGGCGACCAGGGAAAATTCAAGCAATAGCGAGAAAGTCAAGACCCGTTCTGATAAGGAAGATCAGATGAGCGGTGTCTTAAAGCCATTAGTTGAGTTGAAGTTCGTTATTTGAAGAGTGATTTTACGCTAAGGTTCATTACCTTGAAGTTACAAGTTGTTAGAGTGTTATTGTTCGAAAGTCGGCGGTTCGAAGCAGTTAAGTATGCAATTGCGCTTACGAAGTTACTAAGTTAATTTCGTCGAAGTAAATTACACAAGGAGAGATAAAGCAGACAGAGAAGTTATAGGAAGAAGTACAAAGACTTTATCATAAGGTAAACATCAGTTCATGGTACATATGCAGAAAAAGGGAAAATCTATTACAATTATGTGTAAGGAGAGCATAAGAATCGTGGATGGAGGGAAGCAATCAATCTTCTGAAGGAACAACCTTCCCGTCCACCACCTCGTTGTTAAGAGACACCATGGTAAGATCCAAGTCGGGGTACAGGCAGGCGAACTGTTCCTGGGCGGCCTCGAATCCAGCAGCAAGAATCTGGGCAGAGCTCAGCTCAAGTTCTTCGATCTGTTTCTTTAGCCCCTCGTTCTACTGCTTCAGCTCTTCAGCTTGTTTCTTAAGTTCTTCAATTGTTTCCCGAGCTTGAAGAAGGTCTTCAGTAACCTTCTTGGATTTTGCCTGCACCTGGGCCAGTTCTGCGGTGATCTTCCCGTTTTCTTCGTTGGCTTCGGCAAGCTTGGCCATGGTGTCGTCTCTCTCCTTTTCCACCTTCCCCAAGAAGACCTCCCGATCGGCTGACCTTTTTTCGAGCTTCTTTACCTTGGCGGCGTCTGCTTTGATCAACGCCTCCAGGTCAGCCACTTTGACGCGATAGGGTACCAGCTTGCTCTCCAACTCAATCTTCTCTTGAGCCAAGAGCTGCACCTTATGGCGTAGATCGGTGGCCTCCTTGCGTGCCACCCGGAGCTCCGTGCTCATAGCATCTTCCACTCGGGAGTGTTCGATCTCGGCGAGCGTCAAATTGCAGGATAACCTCTCCGCCTCAATCCTTATGGAGCGATTCTCAGCTCGGAGTGTGAAGATGTCATCCTGGAGCTTCTTGGTGGAACTCTCCACAGCTTTAGATATGATGGAGGGGAAATCCTCCGCCATCATCTTCAGTTTTGCTGAGAAGGGCTCCCACACCCTTTTGACCTCAAGAGAGAGGTTTGCTTGTGGAGGCACCGGGGGGGCTTGTTGTTGGCTCTCGCCGCCACCTTCTTGAGTTGGTTGTTCAATGAGTGCTTCTTGGCGTGGTGGTGACGTCGGGGATTCAGTGATAAGGATTGGAGAGTTGTGAGCACCCTCATCCCCGACTGGTGCAGCATTTGCAGTTGAGGCGTTTGAAGGAGGACCCCCTCCAGCTGATACATAGGGCGTGGAGGCGCTCGGGGGGTTCTCCATGAAGTTGGGCTCGGCGGCCTCAACCACAGGAAGTGCAGACGCCAGTGGAACCGCTTGGACTGGCGAGGTGGGAGCTGGTGGAGGAAGCAGTGTTGGAGGCGGAGCGGGTGTGGAAGGTGGTGTTGATGTCGGAGGAGGAGGTGGAGCAGATGGTGAAGAAGGCGCCACCCTCTTCCTCTTGGTGATGAGGCCATCTTCAGTCGCCTCATCGTCTTCTTCTTCTTCCTCATGAACCACTTGAGGGGTTTTCCTCTTTGGTTTCCTGAGGATAAGCTTTTTGCGCTGATTGGCGGGCTGGGCCTCGGAAGGAGTTGGGCCTTTGGGTGGCGATCTGCCCTGTGCAGCGGCGATCTCCACCACTGAGTTTGGTACGGTCTGAGAACCCGACGCCAACCCGTGGGCTCGGGCAAGCGCCCTCAGTTCAGCAAGTTTTCCCTGGCCCAACATACGATCTGCGTAATGCCAAGATACACGGGTTAGCTCAGAGAGAAAGATAAACGCATAAGTCAGTATGCAGCAAAAGCAGATAAGTGGTGCAGAAAATAAAACCAAAGTCTTGTGCACAACACACAAGACGCCCAGAAACAGTTAGCAGAGGTAATGTCAAGGTAATGACTTAGACGTTGAGGTGAGTTCTAACCTATGCGAACTTCGAGTTGATCTTCGAAGAACTCGAAGGAGATGAGCGTGGTGGTGAGGAAGGTAATGTTGGCGTCTGCCATGCTTTTCCAGAAGAAGCACAGATCCTTGTCCAAAGCACCCATGCTGTCAGGACTCCTTGGCCTCCTGAAGCTTCCTTTGGACTCTTTATTCCCCTTGTTTACCCAATACAAGGGGAAGCCGTCGAGCAGTGAGGCGTCCTTGTCGTTTGGGCGCACCTGGACAAACTTGCCCTTCCAGTCTTTGTAGGATTGCTGGAAGATAGAGAGGATTGACCTCCCAGCAATCCCGTTCAAACTCACCCATAGGCGATCTCCTGGGTGTTTGGCTTCGAAGAGGAAAAGAAAGACGTCCACTGACGCTGGCAGCCCCAGATGGTCGCACATGATCTGGAACGCCCGCACGAACTCCCAGCTGTTGGGATGGAGCTGGGCGGCGGCGATGTCGAGCTCGGTAAGTAGCTCCCTTTCAAAGCGAGTGAAGGGAAACCTAAGTTTCACCTTCTTGAACAGAGTGGTGTATACGAAGCAGAACAACCCGCCGTTGTTCCCTTTGTCGTCGGCGCACACTGGCATGTCGGGGGAGCAAGGTAGCACCATCATCTTGTCGTCATGCTCCTTGTGGAACGACAGGTGAGGCTCGTCCCCTTTCTTCAATCGAAGAACTGCCCCAGCAGAGTTTACTGAGGAGGTTTCCTTCAGCAAGGTCGGGGTGGCCCATGGGTATAATTTTTTGAAGTCTGGGGAAGGAATGGAGGCTCCTCCGGCGACAGGTGGAGTAGCCTGAGCCAGGTTAGGGCGGGAAGGTGCAGGCCTCTCAGCCTGTGAAGAAGAAGCACCAGGAGCTCGCGGTGGGTTGTGTGCTTGAGATGAAGGGTTTCGTGACGAGGGAGGAGGATTTGGGGTGATCTTTGAGCGAGCCATCGCGGAAACTGCAAAGGAAGAAGAACAGAAAAGGTGATCAGGGCTCGCAGAGGCTGGCTCGATCGTGAAAGAAGGGTGAAAAACGAACGAACAAAGGTTCGTTGTAACGAAGACGAAGCCCTAAGTTACGAGAAAGGAGAAATAGAAGAAACAGCCCACAGCGTATGCACCAGACAGTTAATGGATGATGCGAATCGGTTAAAATGCAGGAAAAATCAGCAGAAGAAGTAAAGGGAGTACCTTTTTATGATCAGAAGAGCGATGAAGGAAGTTGAGGATTTAGGAGGTTGAAGAACGTCGTGAGCTTTTGCAGAAGAAACTTGAAGCGTTTGAGAAAGCCAAGAGTGATGGAACAATAGAAGCAAAATGGGTTTAAGGGTTTTTTCGAATGGGTTTGGGAAGCGCAAACGGCAATTAAAGGTAACCGTTGATGAAGCCACGTGTCGAGCGATTGGAGGAGTGGTTGGTGGAGCGTCAGGAAAGCAGAAAGTACAACCGTTTGGAATTCTGCGCCAGCGCCACGTAGATCGGCATTGACGTGACTCCTTTAGTCTTTTCGCTGGACAAGTCTTCGCTTAAGACTGGGGGGCTTGTGTACCGCCCTGGTGGTCGGAAGTGATGACGTGGCATCAAGCTATTGTATAGGCGTGTTGATGGGGCGCCTGGCTGGCAGAAGGGAAGGAAGTCGGGGGCTCGTGTAGTCGCCAGTTATTAAGTTGGCGTGCTCCGATCTCCAGCACACCAGAACCGGCAGTCACCGGGTTAAAGATGAAGTCGCCAGATGTAAACCCAGGCGACGAAGTGATTAGAGATCGCCGAAACAAGCACATCGCCAATCGAAGATGAAGGTGGTGCAGATCATGAAGGTGGCCGGCGAGATCACAGGGAAGGTGTGTACGAAGGCACCCTAACTCGCCAATCCCAGTAGAGATCGCGCTCCAAGACGACTATGCACTGACCAATATCATGCATAAGTAACTTAGCCAAAGGAGAGTCAGAAGTAGCGCCCAAGTCAAGGAGGCTCCAGATGATGGCACGTGTACAGCTGGATGCGAGCCACGTGTCCAGATGTGTAACTGCTAGGAGAGAGAAAGTGTCCAGGTATATAAGGGTTTCCCAACGAACTTCTGAGGTACGCACGTTCAGATTGTCTTCTTTACGCTTGCGAGTTCTTGAGTATACTGAGAGAGAATTGGTTCACGGTTCCTTGAGAGTTCTTGAGAGTTACTCTTAGTAATTGGTGGTTCAGTCACTGACTTGGGCGTTGGAGTGCGATCGGCCGCAGCGGCGCCGTTTCGTCTTTTGCAGGTTCTTGAGGTGGATCGCGGCGAAGGACGGAGGCAAACACGGCGCATACGTCGATCCAAGTTTGACGAGGCAAAGCTCCAGCGTTTTGGTCAACAGGCAGGATCAAGTTGTAAAAAGCTCTTTGTGTAAACTGTGTGTTCTGTGTAAAAACTCGTGTAAAAACTGCGTACCTTATTAGGTTTGATACTACCCTTTATATATACTCTAGGGTTTTCGCTATTTCCGCTAAGCACAATTAGGATTACTTAGGGTGTGCCTCAGCGTCGCTATCACCCACTCTTAGGGCAATCTAGCACGTAAGGCTCCCTTACTGGAGTGCAACCTCTGACGGGATGACCACCTGGGTACCACCTTGTGTACCTAATCTCTGGTCGGTACAAACAACAAGGACAAAAACCAGCCATCAAATAGGTACAATACCAAGAATATTAATGAGTTTAATTCTACAAATTGCACTTGTTTTGGATGTGGTAAACAGGGGCACTTCAAGGTTGAATGTCCAAGCAATGTGAGCAAAGAGAAAGGGAGTTGCAAGAAGTATAAGAAGAAAGGCAAATCAAGAAGAGCATACAATGATGATTCATCTTCAAGTTCTTCATCAAAGCATGATGAGGAAGCCAATTTGTGTTTCATGGCAATGGAAGACAGTGTAAGTTCAAGTTCTTCCATTAATGTTGAAACTTATAGCCAACTTCTTGAGGCCTTCAATGAGACTCATGAAGAAGCTAATTGGTTGGCTCTTTTGAACAACCAGTTGAAAGGTTTAAACAATTGGTTGGAAAACAGAGTCAAAACTTTGGAAGAAGAGTTGAACAATTCAAAAACAGATTTTGAAACTTTGGAAATGATTTACAATAATTCTTGTTGCAAGTGTGGTTCTAGCTTTTGTGAAAATTGTGAATCACTTGAAAAAAAAGTGCACTACCTTTTAAAAACCATGGACAAGTTTTCCAAAGGCCAATCTAATCTTGAAACTGTTCTTGCTTCTCAAAAATGTGTTTTTGGCAAGGCTGGGTTGGGGTTTAATCCAAACAACAAGAACAAATCTGTTTCAAAACCCTTTTCAAGTTTCTTTGAAAAACAACTTGTTTTTTCGAAACAACCAGTTAAAACTTGCTTTTACTGCATGAAAAAAGGTCATACTGTTAGATTCTGCAGAGTAAGGAGGTTTTCTGTTCCTAAAGGTATTTTGAAATGGATTCCTAAGGTTTCTAAGATTCCTAAGGCTTCTACTAACGTCACTGGACCCAAATTCATAAGGGGACAAAATCTTGTTTCTTAATCTTTTCTTGTAAGTATCCTTGGCAGCCAAGAATCATTTTTGGACTTGAAGAATGACTGCTAAAGGGAAGAATATAAAGAGTAAAGTCAATATTTGTACCTACACTTTTCAATTGTATATGTATTGTAAGTTTCTTTGAATGTCAAGAGACATCCTTGGCTCATGCATAGTGGTTAGGCAAAAGAGAAACTTCAAGAATAAAGAGTATGTGTGTTTTCATTTCTCAATTTATGTAAGTGTGCCTTGTGACCATATGAACATCTCAAAGTCTTCTTTTTAGGTGAATCTATTGGGGTTCTCTGTGCAAAGGTATAAACAAATTGCATACTGCATTTTCATTAATTTAAAAGGTAATTTTTGGTTATGAAAAATGTTCTTTTTGCTGTCACGGTAAAACAACCGATTGTTTTTCGAAACAATCGATTGTTTTTCCTTTGGCATCTTTGTATAATGCTACCACGTTTGCTTATGCATGATTAAACCTATTACTCTTTTTCAAATCTTGCTTATGAACAAATATACATTGAGTATGCCTCAGAGTATGATAATAAAATATTATATCCACTTGTTTTCTTGAAAGCTCTATGACATGGTCTATTATTGAAAATGTCAAAATTGTTTGTACTGCTGGACTATTGTGTTATCATTCTGATTTCTGCTTTTTACAACCTTTCTCATTGTCTATTTGTAGATCAAATAGGGGGAGAATTTTATGCTTGATTTGGTTGTATAGATAACTTTAAAATTGTGCATTATGTTGCTGCTTTTCTGCATTTGAAAGCACTTGAATACTTCATTTTTTTTCTGGTTTTTCTGCTAATGTTGTATATGCAGAAAACTAGTTTGTGTGTGTCTTGTTATCTTGCTGCTATATTTGCTTTGTATATGCATCAATTTTGTGTTGCAGAACCTTTAAGGTACATGTGCTATGATGAAGAATAATCAAAGTGATGCTTATTGTTCAAAAGCATACACCTTACTCAAATTCTTGACAAAGTTCATGAGTTATGTAAAGTAAGTTGCATATGTTTATCCTATGCTTTTGAATTCATAAGAACAAATGAAATTCTAAACATGCTTGAGGTAATGCAAAGGTATGAATGTATTTCATTATGCATTTCCCATCTCTTTGAAAAATTATTTACTTTGAAAAATAACATTTTCTTGTTGTCCTAGAAAAACAACCGGTTGTTTTCATGAAACAACCGATTGTTTTACATCTGGCACATTTGAATAAAGCTTTTATGATTTCTTATGCATAGTTACAACTGTTTCTTTTCTTTCAAAACCCATTGTGGGTCAAAATGCATTACTATGCCTCTGAATAAGATAATAAAGAGATGTATTCTTTGTTTTCCTTGAAATTCAAAGCTTTTTATGAATTGCAATCACATTGGTGGTCATAGGGTTGATGATATTTGTGAATGTGATTACATTTGAGTATTCACCTTGCTTGGAGATGGTGAATGAAAAGGAGAACTGTTAGAAAGAAAGGGAAATTTGGTGGTTTGTGTGTTGTAATTCTGCACTCTTATGGTGTGTTGAAAACTGCTCTGTCCTGCTGCTACACAAATTGATTTTCTGGTTTATTCTGCTGTTGTCATAACTCTGATACACTACAAATTTCAGTTGCAATTCTGATATGGTATCACAGGTTTGTTGTTGCAATGGTGCTGCTACATACACTGATATTCTGGTTTTCTTAATTCAAATTTTAACCCTTCTTTTATTCTATTTGTGAAGAAAAATAGGAGGAGAATTATATGGTTTGTATGCTGCTATGTATCTACTTTAAAACTGAGTTTATATGATTTAGTTAGTTGCTGCATAACTCTGTTTTTGCACCTTGCTTTCACTAGTTTTCACATTGATTTCTCTGGTTTTCCTTATGAGAATCACCTAGTGAAAATTGGTTTTGTGGTGCTAATGATATATGGATAGGATTACTTCTGGTACATGCACAAATTATGTTTTGCAGGTACTAACAAATTCAAACAGAACATCACAAGCACATCACAAGCAAACCAAGGATTTGTCTTCATCAAATAGGGGGAGATTGTTGAACAAGATGCTTTGATGTCTCCAAATCCTAGTGGAAAGCTTGAAGACCTTGCTACTGTTGTGTGTGTGTGTCTAGTTGTTTAAAACTTGTTAATTCACTCCTTAAGTTTATCCAAGCTTAATTGAATCTTTAACATTTTGAAAAGATGGACTTTTTAAAAGGAAGTGAAATTTCAACAGGTTGAAATTTCAATTTAACAGGTTGTTTGACACAGTAGATTTTAAGCTTTGTCTTTGCCTTTGTTGTCAAACAAATTTCAACAGGTTGAAATTTCGTTTTAACAGGTTGTTTGACACTTACTAGATTTCAAACTGATTTGGAAAAACTTTGTCTTTGCCTTTGCTATCAAACAAATTTTCACAGGTTTAAATTTTGAAACAACAGGTTATTTGACACTTAGTGATTTTGAATGCTGTAAAAAAACATTCAATCGGTTATTTCGAAAAATCAACCGACTGTTTTGCTGAAAACCTTAACAAAATTTTGTTAGGTGGTTTTTCTGTTTTGAATGATTCCAACTGCTTTTGGGCTTTTGTTGTAAACTATTTTAACCATTTGATTGAAAGGTAAAGAAGTGTTTTTTACGCTCCTATGTTTGAACTAAGAAAGAGATCAATCAAAAACAGTTTTGAAAGACCTTTGGATCATCTCAAGTGTGTGGAATAGGATTGGGTCTTGTATTCTGACCTTTGATCTTGTGATTTACCCAGGTGTTTTCTATTCCCTTCCTTCTTAATAATTGTATTTTTGCACTGGTGTTTCCAAGAAGTGTTGTGTGTTCTTGAGGGGATCAAGATCAACATTCTTGGAGTGTGAAATCCTGTAAAGTCAATAGAATTCTGGCTTGAGGTGTGTGGTGTTGCAAAGAGGGTGAGTGGGGTTTGTGGGATTCAAAGTCACCTCTTTATGGTTGTGTAATTTGTAATCTGTGATTGATTACATAGTGAATTCTTAGTGGTTTCTGAGGACTGGATGTAGCTCAGATGTTGAGTGAACCAATATAAACATTTTGTGTGAATCTCTCTATCCTTATGATCCGATCGGTCATCGGTAGTCGATGATGTCAGCAGCAGAGAACCACGTGGACCACTCGCTGGGTGACACGTGGACCAGGTGACAGAGAGACCAGGGAGGCGATCGCCAAGAGCGATGATCGGGGTCAGTGACCAGGTGACCACCGACAAATCAGGTGGCAGAGAGGTCAGGGGACGGATCATCCAGAATGGTGATCGGTGGTCAGCAGCCAAATGGCCACCAACAGACCAGTCCTCAGACTAACGCCTGGGGCAGAACGCGAGAAGCAAATAAGCACTGATCAGTCATCGGGTGCATTGTCATCGGGGCCTCGTGTTACACGCAGTTAAACTGGGACTGAGGTTCCCAGTGAGAGCGTTACGCATGGACCTCGCATGATCACATCTTAGGGAATCATGCACGAGAGTGGCCTGAGGGAACTAGTAAACCAGTTAGTGATTGGTGATTCCCTCAACCCATTACGTGCGTGGCACCGTGAAGGGTAAGCTGTATACGCAGAGAGCAACGTTTGGTGAGCGTGCCTAGACCAACCGCACCTGACGTTCTCCTAAGAGTATGCGATTTACCCAGATGAGAGAAATATCCTAAGTTACTCCGCAAGGGCGTAACTTAGGCACACAAAGAGAAGCGCTAGAGCCCTTCCAGTGAGTGACACGTGTGTGGTTAGATGTGAGTTGCAGGCCTCCACGTGTCATCATCTGAGAGGGGTGCGGTCCAGACAAAAGTGCACTCCGTACCACTAAGGGTACAGACAGGCGCAGCCAAGCGCAGAGACGCGCAGACATGCACAGACTCTCACGCTCTCACTACTGATTCTGCAGGTACACTGTCTCTGAAAAGCATAACAGGGTTCTGACACATGCCAGAAAAGCATAACAGAATTCTGTTATGCCCAGAAACAGAGAGAGAGACATAAAAGAGGGAATCAGGGAGAGATGAGGGGATACGAGAAAAAAGAGAGCAAGAGTTTTTCACACACACTGCTAGTTTTCTCATCTTTGGTGGTTCTGTGGACTAACTTGATCGTCGGAGTGCAAACGACCGCTAGAGGTGCCGTCTGTGTGTTTTGCAGGTCACGTTTGGAGCACCAAGAGAAGGTTCTGAGGGTGATTCTGCAGAAGACGCAGTCGCGTAGACAGGGCAGAGAGTGCTACGAAGCGATTCCTCCACGTTCGAGTTGCCGGCAGGATCATTTGGCGCCCACCGTGGGGCTCGAGTGAATCGTGGTCCCATATACACCACAGTTTTGAAGCTTACCATAGTTTTAGCAACTTCTTTGACAAGGAAAGATGCCAAGGAACAGACAACCATCACCTGCGCCGTCTGCTGACGAAGGAGCTGTGACAATGGCGCAGGTCCTGGAGATGGTGCGAACGCTGCAGGATAACGCTGCGGCGTCAAAAGCTGAACAAGAAAGGATGCAGACGGAGTTGGCTGCGTCCCAAAGTAGGAACGACGAGCTGAATCGCGTCAACGAAGAGTTGAGAAGGACGTTGTAGGCGCAGAGGGAACACGTGGTGGACGAAAGGATGGCTAGGCAGCCATCACCACCAAGAGCGTTCCCCATGCCATTCTCCCCTGAAATCATGGGAACCATGGTGCCTCCTAACCTGGTGGGGGTAAAAGCGTCGTTCAAGGGGGTAGAAGACCCGGAGGCGCATCTGACGGCATTCCACACCCAGATGATGTTGTCTGGAGGCTCAGATGCTGTGTACTGCAAAATGTTCATGAGCACATTGAGCGGAATCACCATGGAGTGGTTCGTGAGTTTACCAGAAGGGCATATCACGTCTTTCTCTCAGTTTTCAAAGCTCTTCACTGAGCAATATATCGTCAACAAAGCACCTGCAGTGGTGTCATACGACTTGTTTGACGTGCGTCAGTACTAGGGTGAGTCGCTGAAAGACTACCTCAACCGCTTTGGAGCACAAGTGGTTAGACTGCCCAGCAAAGATGAAGATATGCTGGTGCACGCATTTCAGAAGGGAGTGTTGCCTGGCCCCTTCAGCGAGTCTCTCATCAGGAACCATCCCAGCACCTTTGCAGAGATCCGACGACGTGCGGTGGCGCACATAGTGGCAGAAACAGAGGTTTCTGAGAAGAGGGGAAGTGCTGCACCACCAAGACCGCGTGGTGGACCAGGAAAACCACAGCAAGCAAGGGTGCATGAAGCCAAGGAGGGGAAAAAGGTGCGGGAAAAACCTCGTCCCTATGCACCAGGCAAAGAGCAGAGCAGGGGGCGTGCAAGGGAGAATAACGCACCCCCAAGATACAACTTCATGGTGGGATTGGCGGACCTCATCGCCCTTCCCGCTGTAGCAGCAAGACTACGAGTACCGGAGAAAACTGATAAGGTACTAGGTAGAAAGAAGAACGAGTGGTGTGAATTTCACCAGGCCTTTGGTCACACACTTCACTCCTGTTTAGCGTTGGGGCACCAATTGGCGGAGTTGGTGAAGTCTGGTTTCCTAGCAGATTACCTGCGTGAGCCGCAAGGTGATCGCGCGTCAGGATCCCAGACTGGAGAACAGCAGCATGAAGTCCCTATGCACGGGGAAGTGCAAACCATCGCGGGAGGCTTCTCTGGTGGGGGATGCACAGCGTCACAAAGAAGGAGATACGCTCGATCGGTGATGGCGGTAGATGCGGTAAATGAGAGTCATTACCCTGAAGTAGACATTATCTTCAGGAAAGCTGATCTACGGGACGTTGTCCCGCACGACAACGACCCTGTGGTCATTTCTCTCATCACAGCGGGAAGACGAGTGCACAGAATACTCGTAGATCAAGGGAGCTCGACAGACGTCATGTTCTGGCCAACATTCAACAAGTTACAGCTGTCCCCTGATCAACTGAGGCCATATACCGGGTGTCTCTACGGTTTTGCAGGAGATCAGGTAGAGGTGCGGGGATACATTGAGCTGAGGACAACGTTCACTGACGGAACGACAGCCCGCACTGAAAAGATAAAGTACCTGGTGGTGAACGCCCCTTCTGCGTACAACATTTTGTTGGGTAGGCCAACCCTCAATAGGCTGGGCGCATACCATCAACGAGGCACATGAAGTTGAAACTGCCGTCGATGGAGGGAAATGTGATAACCATCAAGTCGGATCAGGCTGAGGCAAGACGCTGTTATGAGAACAGCCTGAAGCAGAAGAGAAGTGTTTGCCACGTCACCACGAAACCACCACCAGATTCGCGCGGAGAGCGATCGGTGGTTAGGGAGACAGAGGGCGCTCAGAGGATGGAGAATGCTGCGGTGGGGGGTTCCCAGGTAGCCCAAGTTGAAGAAGAAGAGGAAGGCGCGATCGCTTCTTGCGAGTCAGGGATCGCGAGGGCGGTCATCGCCAGTGAGAGAAGGCCCCACCCAGCTGAAGGATGGGTCGAAGTGGACATCGGGGGGAAAAAGTTCAAATTAGGGGGATCCCTCGTTGAAGAAGAGCGAAGGCTGATCGTGGGTGTGATTGAGAAGCACATGAATGCCTTCGCATGGTCAGCATCCGACATGCCAGGAATCGACCCCGATTTCCTTTGCCATCGTCTGTCGATGGATCCCAAGGTTCGACCTGTGCGACAAAGGCGAAGGAAATTCAACGAAGAGAAGAGGAAGGTGATCCACGACGAAGCGCAGAAGCTCCTTGCTGCAGGGCACATTAGAGAGATCCAGTACCCCGAGTGGCTAGCGAATGTGGTGCTGGTTCAGAAGGCAAGCGACAAGTGGAGAATGTGCGTGGACTTCACTGACCTCAACAAGGCGTGCCCCAAGGACTCTTACCCTTTACCCAGTATAGATGCCCTAGTTGATAGCGCATCGGGGGGAAAGCTACTCAGCTTTTGGATGCTTTTTCAGGGTACAACCAGATCAGGATGCACCCCATGGATGAGTGCAAGACCGCGTTTATGACGGAACGGTCTTGCTACTGCTACAAGGTCATGCCATTCGGGTTAAAGAACGCGGGGGCTACCTATCAGCGGCTCATGGATAGGGTACTCTCGCCCATGCTGGGAAGGAACGTACATGCCTATGTAGATGACATGGTGGTTACGTCCCAAAGAAGAAACACCATGCAGCTGATCTGGAAGAGCTATTCACCACCATTGCCAAGTACAGGCTGAAGCTCAACCCTGAGAAATGTATCTTTGGTGTGGAGGCTGGGAAGTTCTTGGGCTTCCTCTTAACAGAGCGGGGAATCGAAGCTAACCCCGAGAAGTGTGCGGCAATCGTGGCAATGAGGAGCCCAACGACGGTGAAGGAGGTGCAACAACTCACCGGACGCTTGGCAGCTTTGTCCCGGTTTATGTCCGCTGGAGGGGAGAAGGATCATCCATACTTCCAGTGTCTTAAACGCAACAGCAGATTCCTCTGGACACAGGAGTGCGAGGAGGCCTTCATCAAGCTAAAGGAGTATCTGGCGAGCCCACCAGTCTTGCGAAAACCCCATGTAGGCATCCCTCTTCGTCTATATTTCGCTGTGACGGAGAGAGCAGTCAGCTCAGTCCTGGTGCAAGACAAGACCAGACCCAGAGGCCTGTTTACTTCGTGAGTAAGGTGCTGCAAGGCCCTGAAACAAGGTACCAGGCCCTCGAGAAGGTTGCCCTGACAGTGGTGTTTTCAGCCAGAAGACTCAGGCATTACTTCCACAGCTTCACAGTGGTGGTGATGACTGATTTGCCTATCCAGAACGTGTTGAAGAAACCTGATGTAGCAGGCAGGATGGTCAAATGGGCGGTGGAATTATCAGAGTTTGACATCCAGTACGAGCCCGAGGACCGATCAAGGGGCAGGTGTTCGCAGACTTTGTAGTCGAGTTGTCGTCGATCGCGACACCTGCAGAAGGATTAGATTTCCGATGGGTATTATCGGTGGACGGTTCCTCTAATCAGCAGGGGAGTGGCGTGGAGTCATTCTGGAAGGCCAAACGGGGTACTGATCGAGCAGTCCCTCCGTTTGCCTTCAAGGCTAGCAACAATCAGGCGGAGTATGAAGCCCTGATCCAGGAATGTTGTAGCAACAGAAATGGGAGCAAGAAATCTGCTGGCCAAAAGCGACTCTTTGCTGGTCACGGGCAGATTACAGGGGAGTTCCAAGCAAAGGATCCCCAGATGGCAGCCTACCTGGAATATGTGCGGCTCCTGAAGACGTCCTTCGCCGAATTCGAATTGTGCACGTGCCAAGAGAGCAAAATGCCAGAGCAGACCTGCTTGCCAAGCTGGCCAGCTCAGGCAAAGGGGGGAAGCAGAGGACTGTCATTCAGGAAACCCTGAAGGTACCGCGGCGTTCGTATCAGATAATCAGGTACTTCATGTATACAATCAATGGAGCGTCTAACGATCGGTCATCGGTCGTTGACCCAAGAAACGCTGAGAGCACCGAGGGTGAGATCGCGACCGTCGAAGACCGATGAGTCGATGGAGGTCCATGCGGGGAAGGAACCCGACACCTGGATAACGCCATACCAGTATACTTAGAAGATGGTGTACTCCTGCTCGATGGGCAGAGGCAAAAGGATAAAGAGGAGTTCAAGTAAGTTCACTCTAATAGATGGAAACCTCTTTAGATTTGGATTTTCTCACCCTGTGCAGATCTGTGTGCACGGCGAGCAATGCACCAGACTCATGTCTGAGCTGCACGAGGGGGTGTGCGGAAGCCACGTAGGTGGTCGCGCTTTGGCAAGTAGAGTACTCCGCGCGGGGTACTACTGGCCAAAGCTGAAGGAAGACTGCATAAGGTTTGCTCAGCGTGCAAACAGTGTCAACTGCATGCAGACTGGCACAAGGCACCCCTGAGGAGTTGAGGTCCATCCATAGCCCTGGCCATTCCATACATGGGGATTGACATCCTAGGACCTTTTCCCCTGGCGATAAGGCAGATGAAGTTCTCATCGTGGCCATCGAGTATTCACCAAGTGGGTGGAGGCAGAGCCAGTCGCACACATCACCGCACAGAAAGTCAGCACTTCGTCTGGAAGAACATGTCTGCCGCTTCGGAATACCCAAGAGGCTGGTTTCCGACAATGGCACCCAGTTCACAAGTCATCAGCTGAGGAAGATGTGTGAGGAGTTAAAGATACACAGGTTTTCGCTTCAGTGGAACACCCACAAACCAATGGGCAGGTGGAGTCAGCAAATCGAGTACTGCTCAGGGGGCTGAAGCGAAGACTAGACAAGGCCAAAGGAGGCTGGGCAGAGGAGGTCCCCAGAATTGTATGGTCTTATCACCCACCCCACAGTCCAGCACCCATGAGACACCCTTCAGCCTTGTCTAGGGACAGACGCCATGATTCCTGTGGAGATACAGAGAGCTCCCCCAGTTCTTGAACTTCGTTGCTGAAGAGTCCAATGAAGAGCGAAGGTGAATCTGGACCTGCTAGACGAAGTGCGAGAAGAGCCAGAGTCAGTGCCGAAGCCGTAAAGAGAAGAGTAGAGCGGAGGCACAACTCTAAAGTGAGGCCCAGGCGCTTCCAGGAAGGTGATCTGGTGATGAGAAAGGCGCATCAGAATGACATGCAGAACAAGTTGTCCCCAAAGTGGACAGGCCCGTACAGAGTGGTGGAGACATTGGAGAACGGAGCCTATCGCCTAGAGACTTTGGAGGGAGGAGCAATCCCCAGAACGTGGAACGCCACCCATTTAAAATTTTATTTCAGTTAAAGTTGTACAGTAATGGCGTTCTCGCGCTAAAAGATGCATGCTTTGTATGTGGTGGAAACAGTTGAACAGACAAGGGGGCACTCTTTTCCCTAAGGAGGGTTTTTAACGAGGCCACCCGATTAAAGAAAAATTTCCAGCATATCAAGTGTGCTCAAGTATTAAAGTTAAAGTCCTCCTTGCCCCAGGTGCAAGTGCAGGTGATTGGTTAGGCCCTACTTGCCCTAGGCGCAAGTACTGGCACCGATCTAAGTCTTCCTCACCTCAGGTGTGAGCGCAAGCAGTTAAAGGTTTGAAAAGCCAGGGGTGCTAGTAAGACCAAGGGAGGGAAAGGAAAGGTTTTGACAAAATGTCCTTACCCGCTTGGCATGCACCAATACTGGCCCAGTAAAGCTCTTAGTCCGAAACCCTTCTCACCCCAGGAGTGAGGCAGGGAATGAACGACTCAACGCCCCGAAGGGTGATGACCTTGGGAAAGTAAGAGGGGTTAGCGAGAAACACTTTTATTTCCCCAAAACAAGGCATCACCTCGAGCGATCGATGTGAAGGTTCTCTATGCACTTAGCGCTAGAGCGACAGAGAAGCTAGGTGAAGATCGAAGAACGATCTCTGATGAGTCGTCAGTGATTGGTTGTGGTGTAAAGCAGCGCACGAGGACTGTCAAACACCAAGCTAAGGGAATAGCCAGTCGTGATCAAGTAGAGGCCAAGAACAAGAGAAGCAGATCGCGCTGGGCCTAAGCTAGTTAACACTTAGTCGTGTGCGAAGCGAAAGAACAAGAGAAGCAGATCGCGCTAAGCCTAAGCTGGTTAACACTTAGTCATGCGCAAAGTAAAAGACAAAGCTCCAGATCGCGCTGAACCTAAGCTAGCTAACAGTTAGTCGCTTGCGTAAAGAAAGGCGAAACTCAAGAAAAAATACAAGAGAAGAGGGTCATACAAATTGAGAGTTTATCTTCATAACCAAGTTTTATACAAATTTTGAGTTCTAAGGAAAGTGGTACAGAAGTGAAAATTTACAAGAAGGAGAAAAGTTTAAGGGGCAGGAGGGATGAGCTTTCCATCCACCACTTCATGATAGATGCTGAACTGCGAGAGGTCCAGGTCTGGGAGAACGCATCTGATTTGCTCGAGTGCTGGCTCGAATCCATCAGTAAGGGCATCAGCACCCACGTTCATCAAATCAGCCTTCTCCGCCTCCAGTTTTTGCTTTGAGGCCTCCGCAGCATCTCTCTCAGTGGTAACGGCAGCAAGGGAGGAGGCAGCTTCAGACAGTTTGCCCACCACCTCCTCAAGTCTCTTCTCCCCAGCAGCAGCTGCTTCTTTGGTGGACTCGAGCTCCCCCACTAATTGAGAATTCACTTGGCGTAGGGAGGAGGTCTCGGCCCGCAGCTCCACCACCGTGCAGTCCAAAGAGCTAACAGCTTGCCCCATCAAGATCTCCGTCTTGATGGTCTCTTGGACCTGCGCTAGGTACTCCCTCCTAGCTTTCTCCACCATGCCCCGCATCAACTCTACAGATTCTTGGGCAGCTTCGAAGTCACTTCGCAGTGACTCCTTGTCGTGCTCAAGATCCTTCACCCTCTTCTCCAGGGCTAGTTGCTTGCGATGCTGGGTGGAAAATTCCAGAGAGAGCACTACCTGCTTGGCCAGGTGCATGTCCACCTCATCACCATTCAATTCGACGAGCTCCCGGTTGCTTATGAGCTGTCGAAGCTGGGTGATGACCCTGCTGAAGTTCTCGTGGCTGGCCCCAGAAGCGCTTGGGCGCGAGCTGGACTCACCACATTCAGCAGTGGCGGTAGAGATTGGCAGCAGTGGTGGTGGTGCACCCCCAGTTTGGG